>NW_012267228.1:13283325-13393978 GCF_000151885.1 Dipodomys ordii
CTCCTCTTCTTCTTCTTCTTCTTCTTCTTCTTCTTCTTCTTCTTCTTCTTCTTCTTCTTCTTCTTCTTCTTCTTCTTCTTCTTCTTCTTCTTCCTCTTCCTTCTTGTTCCTCTTCCTTCTTCCTTCTTTCTTCCTCCTCCTCCCCCTCCCACCCCTCCTCTTTTCTCCTCATCCCCCATCCCTCCTCTTCTTCCTCTTCATCATCTTCTTCCCTTGGCCCTTATCAGACAGGTAGAATCCTCATAGACCTTTTTATTTCTGGAGTGTGAATACAGGTGGAATCTTCCCAGCATGTTAAAACCCACTTATAATAGACTCTGATTATGAGCTCAAGGGACTCTCATTTCTAAAACCTTCCACAAATAATGCCTTGTGCCTAAGATCGGCTCAAATGATGGTGAACTATTCTTACCATAGGAAAGTGTGATTTGAAAGCTGATTTGAGAAAACGTTGGTGCTTTGCTGAAATTTCTTCAGTTTGGGGAAGGTTCTGTCTATATCTGAGATAACCATTCTGGGTAAAGAGTGATTAACAAGCTGAAAACAACCAAAATTCTTCTGCACTGTGCAAAGTGAGAATAGTATTTCTGTTGCAGCAAACTTTGGAAAGGGGTTGTCCCTTTCCACTAGCTATAAGAACAGCAATGTAAGTTTAAGACAAGATCAACAGTAAGTCAGATTATTACTGGCTCATTCTCCTCTATGGGATGTTCAAAAATATTAGGGTTTAACATCTAGAGTGTGTTATATTCCTAAATAGAGTCCAGTTCTGTATTTGATTGGGTTCATGAAGATCACACAAAGACTTTGCAAAGGTTATGTCCCCTATTGGATGAAAATTCATGTCTGCTTACTGTGAGCACTTCACGAAGAGCCATAGACCCAACACTTGCTTCCTGCCATCTCCATTCAGTTTCTTAAAGGACTTGTGTTACTGACCTGACTTTTTGTGGCCAATACGGTGGCTCTGACCCACCATATTGTTTAAATTCATTAAAATGAAATAAAAACCCCACTCAAGAAAAAAAAATTAGAGACAGGGTACTGGTGGGTCATGCCTGTCATTCTAGCTACTCAGGAGGCTGAGATCCTGAGGATCACAGTTTGAAGCCAGCCTGGGCAGGAAAGTCACTTATCTACAATGAACCCACCAGAAAACCAGCAGTGGTGCTGTAGCTTAAGTAATAGAACACTAACCTTGAACAAAAGAGCTCAGGGACAGCACCCAGATTCTGAGTTCAAGCTCCACAACTGACAAAGGAAAAAAAAAACAAAAAGGAAAGAAAAATTGAGTAAACCTAGCTCCCCAGTCATACAGCTGCACGTTGGAAGCTCACGTCTGTGGTACTGACCATCCACCCCTGCCATAGAACGCCCACCCACTTTCTCTTCTCCTTCAAGATTTATAGAGCATTGCCATGCTCATCCAAGAGTGAAACCGTGAGAGTAAAGAAATGTCTTTACCTAGGATTTCTCAGATTCAGCCTGCTAGATAACTCTTTGCATCTGTAAACATCCATTTGGCACCCTTTAGAAAAGAAGAGAGAGCATGGCAAGAGATAGGACTAGATCCTACGTGAATCCTTTATACGCATGCCTTCTTAGAGAAATAACACTTCCCAAGTGGCTCCCGTTTCCCCTGGGGGGAGGAGAGAGGGAGGGGAGATGCTTTTCTTGATGGTTGTGTTTTTCTGAAGGTCTCCTAAGCGGTGTTCTTTTCCTCACAGCTAAATCTGGTATCAAGCGTCACACTTTCCAAGTCCGCGTCCGAGGCTTCTCCACAGAGCTTACCTCATACTCCAACCACCCCCACGGCCCCTCTGACTCCTGTCACCCAAGGCCCCTCCGTCATCACCACCACCAGCATGCATTCGGTGGGACCCATCCGCAGGCGGTACTCAGACAAATACAACGTGCCCATTTCTTCAGGTAGCTACCTCATTGGCGCCTCCTGTGCAGGCAATGTCACCTTCAGTTCTATTCACCAGCCCCCTGTTTTTACCAAAAAAAAAAAAAGGTAGTTAACAGAACAACAATCCTTATTTTAGCAGATATTGCGCAGAACCAAGAATTTTATAAGAATGCAGAAGTTAGACCACCGTTCACATATGCATCTTTAATTAGGCAGGTAAGTCAATAACAACAGCATCGTGAAATGATCTCAAAAGGTATATGCAGACATGAATTTATTATATTGATGAAGTAGATTTAAAACCGTTTAGTATGCAAGCATGCTGAAACCTTTTCTATAAGGTTTTTTAAAACTGCAATATATAACATAATTGCTTTTGATTAAGTATTACAATACGATGTGATTATTAGAAAATTCATTTCACACAACAGTGAAAATGAGCCTGTTTAAAGATGGCAAGTCAATTATCACAAGCTACAGTAATCTCTGATCCCTAGAATTAATCTGAGCTCTAAATAATTACTGAGCTTTAATCAGCTAGTGAAATGTTTTGCATTTCTCTTTGATTCTGCTTTATGAATGACTAATAAATTAATATTTCTGTACGGAAACAGAAATAAAAACTCAAAACAATTAGATAATTCCATTTTGAGTTTTGCTATTGAACTGTTAAATACAATCATTAATCTTAGATCCTTCTACAGAAACCTTTCTTAGTATCTAGCTCTGAATCAGTTATGTTGTATTTTCAAGAAAGGGTATAATGGTGACTCTGCCGATCTCATCATAAATTATCATCTTCTGATGCTTTCTTTGCTTTGCAGGCCATTCTTGAATCTCCAGAAAAGCAGCTAACACTAAATGAAATCTATAACTGGTTCACACGAATGTTCGCATACTTCCGACGCAATGCAGCCACGTGGAAGGTAAGCTCTCTCTCTCAGGCCTGTGTAGTCTTGGATTTTAAACTTTATAGAACAGAGGTGGTTCATGGAGTTACTGGGCCACAAGAACGTTATATCTATAATATTTTGATACATTCCGAGTATCCAGTGAACAGGAATACCAGATGGGGAAACGGGTTCCATTGTGGTTGAAGGAGCTTTTATCACTGGCAGCCGAAGTGTGCCCAGGCCAGCCAGGGAAGTCACTCTGTGGTTGAAGTCTGATGCTATTGCTCACAGTGAGCTCAATCTCTTCCTTACACAAGGCTCACCCTGATAGGGGTTTAGCTGCAGCCAGCATTTGCAGGGGTACCTTGTATTTTCACCATCTAGGAAATTGGATCAAATGACAACACTGAATATGACCTTCATTAGTTGGATCAAAGTTCATCAACCCCATTAGCAGAGAAGTCCAGGCAATCCACATATGAGCACTCTAAATGGATGCTTCTAACAGAACACTGTGTAGTTTGGGGGGTTTGGGGTTTTTAAAAAATCCCTTTTGTTTTATTCGGTTTACAATCCCTCCCAGCTTCACTCATACCCTGAAGAAGAAAAGTTGTTTCTGGATTATGGAACTGAATTGCAAAACCAATTGCTACCAAACAGGTCAAAGTCCCCTAATTCCCCTAGCTTTGTGTGTGATGCCCCTGCGAATGCTAGGGTCATGTGACCTACCTTGTTCCCAGCCCATCGGTTCAGAAATAATTCAAATTTTTACTCCATCGTATTGATTAAGGTCTCGCAAATTTTTACAGGTTCCCTGATGTCTATTATTTCTGTTATCAGCCAAAAAAAATGGAAGAGGGATGCATAGATATGTAGAATTTTTAATTTTTTTTTCTACCTGGAATTACCAAAATCCCTGAAGTTCCCAAAACAATTAGACTTTTTTTTTAACACAAACACTGAAGATGTTTATATTTTATTATAGGATAATAAGGAAAATTACTTTGCTTCAAATAAATATCTTCCCTGCTATAACCTTAATTTTATATGGGGGGAAAAAAACCCAAAAGACATCTCCTCTGCTAAGGTTATGATAAAATTCTAAAAGACAGCAACTAAGCATAGAATTAATTCATCAGACACATGGGACTGCAGAGAAACTATGTTTAGAATCTTCCCCTTTTCCTCAGCCTGCCTTGGGGGATGAAATACAAAAGATCTGTAGCTCTGAATGTTTTAAAAATTTAGGAAGTAGAAACATGAAGCAGAGACTTTCCTTCAAGTTGCTTTTTGGAAAAGCCAAGTGATCAAATTTAAAAATAACTGCCAGTTGTGCATATGAATTAAAGCTGCCAATCCCATCTTTACATAAAACTTTTTTAGTTTTACCAAGTAGAGGCAAAAATGACATCAGTATAAACAACCCTAGGTGAAGGCTTTAATGAGTCATAAATCTGTGTAGTTTTCCTTCTGTGACCTTGTTGGAGCTGTGATCTTAATACAAAAGGTGAAATGGCCAGGCACTGGTGGCTTCCGCCTATAATCTAGCTACTCAGGATCTGATATCTAAGGATCACAGTTCAAAGCCAGTCAGGACAGGAAAGACCGTGAGAGTATTATCTCCAATTAACCACCAGAAAACTGAAAGTGGTGCTGTAGCTCAAGTGGTAGAGCACTAGCATTAAGCAAAAGAGTTCAGGGATGGCATCCAAACCCTGAGTTCCAGCCCCATAACCAACCAAAATTAAAAAAAGTTGGGGGCGGGGGCTGGGAAGATGGCTCAGTGGTAGAGTGCTTGCCTTGCATGCATGAGGCCCTGGGTTTGATTCCTATGCACCACATAAACAGAAAAGGCCAGAAATGGCGTTGTGGCTCGAGTGGTAGAGCACTAGCCTTGAGCTGACGAGCTGAAGAACAGTGCCTAGCACCAGAGTTCAGGCTCCCCAGACAGCAAAAAAGAAAAAAGCGAAATGCCCAGTTTAGAGTCATGAGTGAAAAAAGATCTCTCGTGGCTGGGAAGGTGGCTCAGTGGTAAAGCACTTGCCTTGCATGCATGAGGCCCTGGGTTCAATTCCTCCCAGCACCACATAAGCAGAAAAAGCCAGAAGTGGCGCTGTGTCTTGAGTGGTAGAGTACTAGCCTTGAGCTGAAGAGCTGAGGGACAGCGCCCTGGCCCAGAGTTCATGCCCATGACTGACAAAAAAGAAAAAAGATCACTTGTCTTTTTTTTTTTTTTTAAGATTCTTGATTTCTCATTGTTTCTACTTCTTACAGCTCTGGAAAAACTATATCAGTTCTTTTAGATGAGGGCAGCTTCTTAATTTTTTTCAGCTTCAATAAATTTTGATACTTATTTTAAAACGTCACAGTGATTGGAAATGATGATAATTTCTTTCGCAGTTCTGTTTCCTATACATGAACTTAATTTAGCCTGGATTCTTAATGAAAACTTAGTTTTATTTATATTTTCTTCAAGTTGTTTGACATGTAATAACACACCTTTAATATGCCTTTGTACAAGAAAGTGAACAAATGACCTACTGAAAGGTCAAGGGTACAATTTCTACATAAAGAAACCTGCCCCTGGACCGCAGGCATGACAGGACCATTGTTTTTAAGTGACCCATGAAAAACATTGTGTGGGGCTGGGAAGGTGGCTCAGTGGTAGAGTGCCTGCCTTGCATGCATGAGGCCCTGGGTTCGATTCCTCAGCACTGCACAAGCAGAAAAAGCCGGAGGTGGTGCTGTGGCTCAAGTGGTAGAGCGTGCTAGCGCTGAAGACCTGAGGGACAGCACCCAGGCCCAGAGTTCAAGGATCCTTCAATAGTCTTAAAGATATCATGAACCTTCCCTAATTGGTACCCAGAATTCTTTGAATTTGAATCCTGTGGATTCTTTTAGTGAGCAGTTAGTTCATCACGTCCATACATGTAGCTTCAGTATGAAGATTCATTATTTCCTAAGTGTTCCATACAAGAGAAGAAAAATTATTTCATAGCTTGAATCCTCATAGTCAACAATTACGATGTTCCCCCAAATAAATTCAGATTTGCTACCCTCTGAAGAGCCAACACGACAGGCAAGAGAGGGTGTATTTGAGCAATAGCACGGTGATGAGAACAGAATCAGGGTTTATTCATAAGGCATGTGAGGGACAATGGGTGTGTAAACTCGTTGTGCCCCATTGGACTCCACTTACTCTTCCTGAGAAGGATCTTTCAAATTGATATGAGTTCTGTGTCCAACATGAAGTCTGGATCACCAAGTTCAATCAGCCAGAACTAAAGAAATGGAACCTTGTTGTGTACCCAGTAAATGTCGTCGTACATTCTCCTAAAAGTCAAAGGGAAAATGAGATGTTAAAAAAGCTCTTTACTTTTTATAGTCAGGATCCCCCTTTGTGGTGCATAGTGGACATGAAGGGTTTCAGCTTAGCAGTGCTTTTTTAAATCTGTGTTTCTGTACAAAGCATCAGCTGCAGAAATGGAATCATTTTTGCCATTGAGAGTCCTACTCTTGTGTTCCTCAGCATCTGTTCAGTTAATTTAATTATTAATTATTCCTAGTAAGCCCCAACTGTCACATACATTCCAGCAGGTAAGACATATTTTGATGGTGGATACTGATCCTTTAGGAGTTTATCCTCTGGGATAACTTCCTAAACATACTCTCAATGGTAGACATCTACAAGTCTTCCCTAATAAAAACACATGGGTTCCAAAGCTAGATGCTATTTATGTAACAGTATTAACCAGGTATTCATCTTGCATGGTTTGAAGGATATAGTTTTATGTTTAATCTATATCTTTATTTTGAAGTCATTATTTTGACAGTAATTTCAGAGTCATAATATACAACCTATTTGGGGGTTATATGAATATTATAAATATTTCTTCTGGTTAGATATTACCAGAGAGAAGACTACAACACCAAAGTGCAACTCATACCTAACTGGGGTTCTTACTGGAAGACCCCTCCCTCAACCACAGAGGGCCCCCCCTTGGGGGAGGGGTGGTAGCTGCAGTTTGGGGCGGGGATAGTTTTATAAATATGAGGCTGAAATGTACTGCTGTGTTTGGAGACTTTTCTTATAGAAAATGTAAATGTTCTCTCTTTTATACTTGCTGCAGAATGCAGTGCGTCATAATCTTAGTCTTCACAAGTGTTTTGTGCGAGTAGAAAACGTTAAAGGGGCAGTATGGACAGTGGATGAAGTAGAATTCCAAAAACGAAGGCCACAAAAGATCAGTGGGTACGTCCACCATGTTTGAACTTCTTAGCCTAGCTTGGATTGTGCTAACAAGTGTAACATAGAGGCTTTGGCTGCTAGACGGTGTTAGATCCAAGAGCTGGTGTCACGTTGTCTCAGTCAAGGGAAGCAAAAAAGCATTTCATCCCTCCTGTTTCGTACACCCACCAGTCCCCCTGCCCTGCTTGCTGGTCTTTGTTGCATCACATGCTAGTAGCTTTTAGGTGGCAATGCATATTAACCCTCACAAACCATTTGCTTATGCTTATTGCATTTTATTTTCTTTTTCCTGTTCCCTGTATTGGATGTCTGTTCTGCCCCCAACCCCGTCTCCTTTTGTTGCCACTTCATCTCCTTTGCTGCTGCTCCTATCCCAGGGTGCCATTCGCACCAACCTCTCACTGCATAAGTGCTTTATCAGAGTAGAGGATGAGTTTGGGTCCTTTTGGACAGTTGATGATGAAGAGTTTATACGTGGCCGCCATATTCAACGAGGCCGTCCTCGCAAATACTGCCCCGATGAAAACTTTGACGAGCTTGTCACACAGTAAGAGCCTTTACTTGCTTTTGTTTTTTTTTTCTGCTGTTGCTTTGGCTTTGCATGGTTGACTCATCCCATGTAGTTTTTGCATTTCACCAGTAGCAGTGCCTCAGCTTCCTGCAAATGGAACTAAATTGTGTGATTTGTACATGCATCTCTCTCGTTTCTCTTTGGAACACCAGTTGCCTTGAGTAATGCTTTTTTGATGTCTTTAATACAAATTATTGGTTGTATGTCGATTCAGCAGCTTACGGGGACCCTCTGATTAAATATTTTGTGTGTGACCCTAATTCCTCCAAGCAAGAAGGAAATTATGGTTAAAACGTATTATCTGTTGGGATATAATGTATTTTTTCTTATTTATTACTAAATATAATAAGAATGAAATGATTGCAATGCCTGAATCCAGCTGGGTGTGGTGGCGCACGCCTGTAATCCCAGCACTTGGGAAGCAGAGGTAGGAGGATTCCAAGTTCAGGTCTAACCCGGGCTACATAGCAAGACTGTCTCAAAGGGGGGGAAAAAAAGAATTTTCTAAGCTGGGGGGGGTGTGGGGGATGGAGGTATTGGGTGGTGGATGATGCTACTATGTGTATTATGGGAAGCCATCCTTCCCCACAGAGAATTTCTTAGTGTTTCTAATTCTTTAGTGGGCCAGAGATTTTTCTTTTAACCATATCTCGGCATCCATTGATTGGTCAGTTACTAGAGGGAGACAGTACCCAGTCACTTCAGGCCCTCCTAGATCTTGCTGTGCAAATAAACACTGTAGGACCAGGCTTGCCGTGGTATGCTCTTATACTCCTTCCTCCTCTTCTCTTGGCACTAAACATGCCTGAGAGAACTTCCTAAGGGCTGCTTCCTAATTTCCTGCAGCAGCCATGGTAGAGGTCCAGTCAGGAAGAGGCTTCAGAGGGACACCTCTCTGCTGACTCCCAGGTCCCCTGCCATCTCTCCTTAATCCCTACATGCTACCTTCCTGCTGCAGCCTGGTCAGTGATTTACCTATCTGTACCGAGGTCTCAGCCAGAATCTGACACCCCGTCACCTTGAACAGCATCCCCAGAAATTTTTGCCTAGTCCAGCCCTGTAAAAGGGAAGTGGACAAATAATAATAATAACAACAACAATAATAAGGGGAAGTGGATGGCTACCAGGGAGCTTAAAAAACAAAACTTAATTGGGACCCCGGGGGCCGGATGGTGTTTAACTTTGACTTTTTATCTTTTTTTTTTATACAGTAACCCTTCCCTTATTAAAAACATGCAGAGTAGCCACGCCTACTGCACACCTCTTAACGCTGCGTTACAGGTAAGATGAATGGCCGTCCAGAATCTGCTGCGGCGACACATGTCTCCCCCACTCATTGCAAAATATATTAGCCTCGCTCTAATTAGATATTAAATTTTAATTCCGTTAAACTTTTTTCTTAAGTGCACAAAGCTTCGCGCTCCCTGGAGGCAAACACATCGGGCTGCTTCAGCATTAGCCAGGATGCTTAGCATTTTGAATATTGTGGCAAAAAAATTAAAAGTTCACTTATTAATATTTATCAGCAGTATCATAATTTCCATCCTCTTATTTCAGAATTTCACTTGAGGCAAAAATACCACAAGTGTAATTACTCTAGCACAGCTATTAATGTGCTGCATGATAGGCTAGTGGATCACATGCCCTCCCATTGTTCACAGGTTTAAAGAGAAAGCGGAGCTTTGTGCTCCTTTCCTCTCCTTGCCACATCCATTTCAGTATCTCTTCTCAGGGGAGGGGTGGCATCTGGATTTGTTTCGTTTTGTCTTAAGTCGACTGTTTTTGTTGAAACAATAGAGAAGTTGAAGCAAACTCCAGGCTCCTGGTAACTTGTTGGTGATCACAGTATAAACGCACAAAACATTTTCTGCTTTTGTTTAGTTTTGTTTTTGTGCCCATACTGGGGCTTGGACTCATCATCTTGGGTGCTATTCCTGAGCTTTTTGTGCTTAAGGTTGGCAGTCTACAGGAGAACTACATCTCTGCTTTCTACCCAGTGGTTAATTCCTACCCAGACTGGCTTCAAATTGATCCTCACATCTCAGCCTTCTGAATACCTAGGATTACAGATGTAAGCCACCAGTCCAGCCCAGAACATTTGTTTTCTGCAGACAAACCAAGCACTTGTTATGTCGCTGATATCCTATGGGATATCCTATGGTTCTGAGCAAAAGGTCAAGATCACCTGTCTTGCATTACCAGGACAGCCTGTGTGTCTGTAGCAAGTCTTTTGTTTATTGCTTTTTTTTTTCTTAGTTACCATGGTCCCTGCAAGTCCTCTCTCAAATCCTTATAATACTCTAGTATTCCTTCATTGAAACACCTGGGGTTGAGGCTTGAGTTTTCAAAGAACAATTATAGGCACAGTCCTTTTAGCCAGTGTTCCTGTGGGATTTTCACCTACCCAGACTATTGGCCTGAAGACAGGCTGACAGAACTGTATTAACTTTTCATGATAGGTTCTGCAGGTAAATCTCACCTTGGTAATCCAGTACCACTAAGAATCCTCAAGGCTACTACTCTGACAAATTGGTTCTTCAGTTGAACTTCCAAAGATTATAGCACATAAAATCAGAGATTAAAATTTCTTGGGTTGAAAGCAGAACTAGAGAAGAAGGGCAAGTTCATTAAAAAAAAAAAAAAGTTGAGACACTTGGCATTATGGGAACAGGATGGGGGAGGAGGATCTTCTGATGCACAGGAACCTGGTGGTTGCTTCTCAGTAAGCAAACCTTCAGTGTGCATCTGTTTGCTGCTGCGCCCACTCTGTGCTGCTCACCACCGTTTTCCCAGCTCACTAGCAGCATGTCTTAGAGCTCACGATGGCTGATCTGTCTCCTACCCAGTTCAGCAGCAGATTCACTGAACTTAGCATTTCAGTAATTATATTTATTTATTTTTAGGCTGATCTAAATTTAATAGGAGAAACTACTTTCTGCGTTCCTTTTTAATTACTTGTAGTTTACACAGTAACTTTAGAAGAGTAAATGAAAGCACGCTTAGATGCTGCCGCTGTAAATACCATTCATTAGTAACTTATTTTCCCTGGAGTCTTGCAAAGTGTGAATTTAAAGGCAGCTCTATCTGGAAGAGTATTAAAATTACAAGCACATTTTACATTCATGAGGCGGAAAAGCAAAAAAAAAAAAAGATCCTCCATCGTCTAGATCTCCTTAACTATGTGGCTAATTTCGATTAGAAAGCTTATCATTACCAACTGTTCCTGTTTCACCTCAATGCTGGTCTTCCCTGTTCCAGTGGGAGTCCCAGACTCTCCAAGAACAGTTGATGTCCACAACTAGGAGAGACCAATACATGACAATAATGCGTAATTTAAGAAGCTACATTTCCCTCTCGTCTGTGATTTGGATCAGGGGAGAGCCTGAAAGTTAAGACCACTTTCTGCCGTGCAAAATTAAGTCCATATCCTTTCCATTATCACCCATTTTCCATCCTTAAAGACAAGGAAGAATAATAGTGGAACGCTATCTCAAAAAAAAATTTTTTTTTACTAGACCAATATAACGCGTGCTTATACAATTTATAAAATAGGACAGCAGAATTCACTACAGAAATAAAACATGGGACTTGGGACAGATTGCATTATGCTCTGAAAAAGTGAAGTAACTAAGGGTAACCGTAAAGCTTCGTATTTATAGACTGTCTTTTCCCGAAGATCTCGGAGCGGCTAATGTTCCAGAAGCCATGGCACTTACAGACTTCTATACCATTCCTTAAGCACCTTCAGGTTTTTGGCAGACGTGCCAGTTGAATAGGAAATCACGTGCTGTGCCCAGGGTCATTTATATAATTAAGTCCATTATCAAGATTGTGATCCACCTCCTTCTAAGGAACACCACCTATGAAAAGGATGAGTCTTGTTAGGCAGATGCAGATTTTTCTATCTTTTGGGGGGTTGTTCTGATCTCTCACCTAACAGCATTTAAGAGATTCTGAGCAGGTTAAGATGCAGGATTTGACTGTAGCCCATTCTCTTTCCTTACCTCCCTCCCTCCCTCCCTTCCTTCCTTCTTTCCCTCTCTACTTCCCCCTCCCTCCCTCTCTCCCTCCATCCCTTCCACCCTTCCTCCTTCCTCCCCCCTCTTTTGATCTGATATACCTTGTCTGAGAGTCAAGGTATCCATACAGAAGAATCAGAAGCCACTGCACGACTTCCTTCACTGGAATTGGGGCCTCTACTCAAGTTCTGTGCCCCAAACTCAGTCAGAAATGGCCATAATTTGAAATAATTTAGGAGATGAATAGAATGAACATCTACCCAAAGGAGCTTCCCCCTGTCTGTGGGTTGACTAACATATCCCAACAAACACATTCTTAAGGCTATTTCAATTCGCTTTACCACTCCGTTTTTGGCTTTGGAATCTGCTAAAATGGCCAACTGGCACTAGCCCCACTTTGGCCACAATCCTGCCTTGAATGACAGTGAAATTGTCCTGGGAGGGCTCGTCTGTATTTCCAGTGAGAAGCAGTTCCCTGGACAGACCCAGAGTAACTTTCAAGATAAAGAGGCATGACCACAGTACTGTCTCAAATAAAAATGTAGCGATAGCAATCTAGCTGCCGTTTGCAGTCGCAGCGATTATTATCTGCCAGCCACTCTGCCCCAAAGAGTAAAAATATTTGACAGACTACAGGAGAGGGGGGAGAAATCATCAAATTGAGTCCTCCACACTGGGAAATAAAAAGGGGATTTTAAAAGAAGGCAGTGAAATAAACTCCAAAGTGGGCGAGAAGTTGCCTAGGCCCCGCTTTGAAATCGAGTGTTAGACTAGGTGAGCGTGTCTGGGGCTTAACACAGGACTTGCATCGAAGAAGCATTTCTGGCTCTGGGGTTTTGTACAACGAATGAAGAGTGAAACTGTGACTGTCAAAACAGGCAGACTCCCTGCAGCCCGGCTGTGCTCCCTTTTTTTTTGGCTTGTACCTTCTCTTCACTGCCAGGATTTCTAGAATAGTTTGGACTCTTGCAAGATGGGCCAATTGAAGTCACTATGCCAGATTGTCTTGTGATTGTACTTTTTTCTCATTAGGGTAGGAAACCAGGCATAGTGTATTCTGCAGGAAGACAGTTGTCATAAATCTTGGTCTAATTACAGCTGCCACTTTTTCAGTGTCTGCCCTCTTTAATGAAATGAAAGGCACTGGGTCACACTTGCTGCCCAAATGAAACAAATATGGTTACTTTAGATTTTAGCCATGTGGTGCTGACTAGTCTGTATTTCACACTGGGCAGCTGTTTTTATTCAGATACAGTAAGACAAAGTGAGTGGTATAGAGTTTAGGGTGGGTTTTTCCCTCCATACCCCCCCCCCCACCACCACGCACTTTTTTGCTGACACTCATTTAGAGTGACTTTGTCACCTTTAATATCAGAGTGCTCAGGCACCCAAAAGAAATGAGATTTAGAGCTTCTTTTTGCTAGGGATTTTTCTTTCGTTGTAAAATCCCAAGTGATTGGTCTGAGTCTGAAAGATTGTGCACTTGCTACCTTCAACCAGTTTTCTCGGACTTCACTAAACACATTCAAAAATCATTAAACCGGAAACGATGTGGTGGGGAGAAGGGATAAAAATTGATTCCAATTCTATAATCTCTTCCTTTTCTATAAGATCTGGGAGGTAAATGTTTATGGAAGTTCTCATAAATTTGAGCAGTGTGCCCGGAATAATCAGATCAAATCTCTGATATCCAATAGCAGAGTCATCAAAATGAGTCAAGAAATGAAAATCCCATTATATTTTCACTATGATCTTGAAATATTCAGTTCCTCTTGAAAAAGGCGGACATAAAAGGCCTGGGATAGAAACCTCATAATGGATAGCTTTGTCTAAACTGTAGGGCCCTACCCCACATGACCACATCAAGGACTTCTTCCTCATGGGCTTTTTTTTTTTCAACCCCCAACGTACCTCTTCTAAATCAAACCTAGGGCCGGGTGCCTTGAGTTGCTTTTAGAGTTCAGTCTCTGTATAATGTCTTTGAAATGTGTATTTGCCAAGCAGGTGGCCTGATGGACTAAGGATGGAGGTTACTGAATTTTCCCACCATTCATAGCTTCTGTGTGCTACCTACCCTATGACTTCCTCAAGTTCTCTCTTGGTTGCTGGCAGGCTTCCATGGCTGAGAATAGTATACCTCTATACACTACCGCCTCCATGGGGAATCCCACTCTGGGCAACTTGGCCAGCGCAATCCGGGAGGAGCTGAACGGGGCCATGGAGCACACCAATAGCAACGAGAGTGACAGCAGTCCAGGCAGATCTCCTCTGCAAGCTGTGTGAGTACTGCGCACCCCCTGGGCTTTGCCACCACACCACAGGCTCCCAGTTTCCTATACACACTGAACACTTCGGCATTCTCTCTCCATCTTTCCCATAATTCCTCATGACTTAGAATCCAGGGAGAGCCCCTTGGTACTTCCTTTTCCTAGAAAAGCCGTTGTCTGCCGTGGCACAGGAAATCGCCTCCTTTGGCCGTTACACAGTCATCCAGGGGGAGGGTTGGGAACCTAAATTCAGCACGCATCTGCTAGACGAACTTTTGAGTTTTGTTTCACTTTGGGGCTCACTGACCCTGGCAGAGGGAACAAAGATGTCGCTCTGAGTTGTGTGCCGGGTTTCGGCTGCACATGCGATGCCACAGCCTTATTACTAAGCATTAATGATGGCACAAGTGAAAGGCAGCATGATTTATAGATTGCTCTTAAAATATCAAAAGGAAAATTAATAGGAGCATTATCGCAGCAGACGGCAGTCTAATGAGTGCACATATAACTGAATGAAGTGATGGGCGAGGGTGGCTCTTGTGGAATGTGAATGAATGGTCACAGGGACCAAGCCAGCCGTCACTAAATCCGAGGCCACCAGGCCATGAGGCTGTGGTGAGAAAGCATTTTTAAATGGAGAAAAGCAGCCACATTATTCCAAGAGATCGGATTTCCGGCAAAACCGTGGAATGACAGTGTCTCCCTTTCAGTGAATTTCTGCCAAACTGTGGTCCACATTACGTGAATAAACCAATTCAATGTTTGCATTCCTGTCGGCTTCCAGAACAGGCAAATGTCTACACATTCTTCACTCATCAACATCTTGTTTTAAGGATAATGTGAGTGATAGGAATGGAAAACGTGACCTGTAGCAATTAAGAACTGAAGGAATTGGCACCTAGTGACAAAGAGAAAAACCGTTATCTCCCAGCATAATTAGAGGTTATGGGGGAATTTGAAATCTGATTTGCTAAGCATTTGCATCTCATGCCCAATGTGCTTTGAGAAGCATCTTTAAAGATGAGAAGTAATCATTTTTAATTTCCATGAAAAGCCTCCAAAATATTTACTTCAAGTGTTTGTCTTCATACCCACGCTGTTCTATTTCTGGCTTTATTGTTTTATCATTATGTCATTGTCATGACATTAAATATAGGAGAAAATGTAAATGGGAATATAAACCCTTGAAGAAACACATATGAGAGCAAAACTATCTGAAGTTGATGAATATTCCTAGTTTTTAATGCAGAAAGATCACTGGGTGAGGTGGAAGGGTAGAGTGCAGAGATAAAACAAAAACAACATATTTGGATACAAGTTTCACAATCAACAGTTCAGAGTCAAGCTGTTTTTTCCTGGACAGAGTAAAGTTAACTATGGAGTTAATTTGTTTTAATGACTTTGAATTAACCCCAGTGCTTTCAAAAATGATGTTTTACAAGTCATCATAACTTGTTTTTTTTTATTTTTTTTATTGTGAAAATACTGTACAGAGGGGTTACAATTACATGGGCAAGATAATGAGTACATTTCTTATCAAGCATTGTAGCCTTCTCCTTTGTTTCCCCTTCCCATCCCTTCCCATCTTCCCCCTGCCCCCCCCACCCAATCCTCCCCAACCCCCCACCAAAGTTGTAAAGTTCGTTTTTGACATAACGACTTGTACATCTCATTGTTGCAGTGGGTCCACCTGTATTACTATTTAAACAACTTGTTTTTCCCCTTCCCCTCCACAAATTATACTGACATCAAATACAGTGAAAGCAGGGGTTATACCATGGGGGAGGGACATACAAAGCAACAAAGAAATAATCTTATAAATGTGTTAGAAACAATCGCATGAAAGAAAAAAAACATTTGAATACATATCTTAGGGTTCATTTCCCTAATGAAACTGATATTTGCAGTTTTAGAAGAAGCACAGAGCCCTGCCCAAAGACGTCACTAGGTTTATACCTGGAGCTCAGCGTGGCCCCAAGTCTGTCCTCAGTGGTTTACTCAGTTGTTCTTTCTGACCCTATACTTCCATATAGCAGATTCCATAGCAGTGTCATTTTCATACTTGTCTTGTATGCATTACCCTGCTATGATGCAAATTGTTTAACTGTTCCCAGTCTGTTGGAATACATCTAAGCCATAAACTTTATAGCAAGAACGGCCGCTTAGCAAATATGTCAGGTTGCTACAGCATGTCTCATTCTAACTTTTTGGGGCACTCCCTACCACTACATTTCATTTAGATTCTCTTCTAAAACACTACAAAGTATGATGTGCTTTGATCCTGATAGGAGTTTAAAGGAGCAGCAAAGCAAAATACTCCATGCTTGTCTGTGCGCGCGCACACACACACACACACACACACACACACACACACTTTCCCTCCGCCCCCCCCCCCCAAACACAAGGCCTTTAAACACCATTTGGCTTTATTTTAAAACTCCTGTGTTCACACAGTGACTGCAGAAAGGAATTATTCAGATGTAAGGGAAGGGCAATGAGAGGCTTTATACCATTGTTCATGGGTAGATCTTTTAGAAGATGTTGGAGAGAAAGAGGGTTAGGCCTAGGTAGGTAATGTTGGCAAGAGGTACCGATTGTACCCCAGCTACAGTTTCTAGGAGACATACTGTGTGTGTGTGGGAGAATCGTGTCTTCAACACTTTACATCCTACACAGAAATCCATTCTGTGGGATCCCCAAGACACTGGGTGGCACACTCAAGGTGGTCTGCAAGTTTCAGCTGCCCTGAGATTGGATTTCATGCTTCTGCTGTCTTAGGAGTCCTTCATACCTAACCTAGCATATAGACAGGTTGTCATGCTTAGAGCCAGCAAGGATGACGGAGTTATTACCTTCCTTTGCCACAGTAAACAATACATAAATTTGCTATCACAGAATCTTCGCTAGGGCTGCACATTATGAGAATCATACATGTGTGTGGGTGATTGGGGCATAGCTTAACAAAATATCTGCACAAGCCTAAAATTAGAAAGCTAGAATTTCCTGAGGACTGTTCTAATTTCGTTTCTTCTAGGGTTCCCCTCCTCGCCCCCTACTCGAAACTTTCCATTGTGTTGTCTCTTCAGATTCTGGTTCATATACCTGGAAAGATGAGGAAGTCTTGATAGCTACAAAAGAAAAAAAATCAAAGAGAAAATTTTAACCTGAAAAATGACATTAGAACCTCAGTACCTAGCTAAGTAAAACAAAATCCTGTCTAATCAATTTTACTAAAACCATAGGACTAAAACCCACGAGAAAAGTAATTTATAAAAGACAGGATTCTCTAGAATGAAATATATAAACCTTAAAGAAATTTTCACTGTTAGCACAACTCTTAAGAAGTTCACTTTGAGGACTGTTAGAGTGGCTCAAGCGGTAGAGCTCCTGCCTAACAAGCCTGAGGACCTGAGTTCAGACCCAGGTACCACCAGAAAATAAAACGGAAATGCAACTTAAAGTCATCTCTGTTGTATCTCATACCTGCTAGGTAATGTTTTATTGTTATCACTTCCTAAGTCAGGTAATAAGTACATTTCTTTTGTTTTTGGACAATGTACTTCAAATTTTTTATTTATCTTATATTTTTATTATTGTAAAGATGATATGCAGAGGGGTCACAGTTGCATAAGTCAAGTAATGAGTACATTTCTTTTTGGATAATGTCACCTCTTCCCTAGCTCTCTCCCCACTTTTTGTGCCCACCCACAAATTATAGAGTTCATTTTCCACATGGTGTCTAGAGAGTACCACTGCTACATTTGTCTTTTTTTGTTGTTTTAATGATTTTTAGTACTAATGAGATTGTGTCTTCATTGGTGTAGGTTCTCTGGAAATGAGTATCACTATAAATCATAAGCACTGTAAAGATGTTTCGGCCTTTGCTACAACAATTCCAATCTTAGAAATGTATCCTAAGGAGGTAAATCAACAGAAGTAGAAAAATTAATGAGTAGCAATGGTTTCTCTATTATGCAAACATCGAAGGAGGAGGATAGCTTTAGAAAAGGCCCAGTATTAGGAAATGTCAGTAGGTTCACACAATGGAGTTTTTTTTTTTTTTTTTTTTGGTTGGTCGTGGGGCTTGAACTCTGGGCTTGGGCGCTGTCCGTGCGCTCTTCAGCTCAAGTCAAGTGCTCTACCGTTGAGCCACAGTGCTACTTCCGGTTTTCTAGTGGTTTTTATTGGAGATAAGAGTCTCACAGACTTTCCTGCCCAGGGTGGCTTTGAACCATGATCCTCAGAGCTCAGCCTCCTGAGTAGCTAGGATTACAGGCATGAGCCACTGGTGCCCGGCTGTGGAGTTTCTTATACCCCTAAAGAAATTACAACTGAAAAATGAGCACAAATACAGTAGTCTTTGCTATTTCTGCAATCTATAGAAATGTGATTTCCAGTGGGAAGAGAGGCAAAATCTGACTTTAATTCAAGGGTTATCAGTGAGTTTTTAAGGAGTACTCATCAGTCTACCTAGCTCATCGGTGGTGGTATCACTTATTTTAAATACTTGCTTGATTTCTCTCCTAATTTTTTTTCCTTTGATGTTGGCACTGTGGCTTGACCTCGGGGCTTGGCTGTTGTCCCTTAGCTTTTTCATTGAAGGCTAGCACTCTACTCCTTGAGCCACAGCTTCACTTCTGACTTTTTGGTGAGTAATGAAGAGTCTCATGGACTTTGCCATCCAGGCTAGCTTCAGCTCTATCCTCAGCCTTCTGCGGAGCTAGGATTACAGGCTAAGGGATAGCATTTTCCTTTTGCACAGGACTCTGAGAGGTTTGTAGCTAGACCTTCATCTTACTACAGAAATACAGACGAATAACACTAGTTTTTTTTTAAATAGGAGCTGCACACGTAAAATGAACTATAAGGCCACTCGGCTCTATTCTGTTTTGTAAATGCTTCTTCACAATGGGCATAATTTTTTTAAGCCATTTAGCTGAGATCTAGCCCCCCTAACTCTCTATAAGCAGGGCTAATTTTAGAGTCAATTGGTTCTGAAGGTTCATATCTTCAAGGGCAGTCCAAAGCACTCTTCTGTTTGTTTTTAAATAGTTAAGGGGTCTTTGGGTTTTGCATACAGCATCAATTATTTAGGAAGCCACACATCCTCAGTACCACCTCTTATTACTAATACTTGATAATGTCAGTTACAAACCCCTCCCTTCTGCAGCCTGTCCCAGGAACTGAGTTTTTTTTTTGTCTTATATAACTTGAATGGTTCTTTTACATATCAAAAGCCCTGCAAAAGAAAGTAATTTGTATTTGCAAAGGATCAGTTGTAAATATGATTTACGAACAACATTTCTCAATTGTTATCACCGTGGTTTTGTGTGATCACCCCTTGGGTGAACAGAGCCCGGTCCATAATGAGAAAGTTGGCAGATCTCATCGCTGCGTGTGCGTCCTGGTGGCCGCTACCAGCCAGGGCTCGTGTTTTGCCTTGTTTACAGCTGACAGCGTTATTATTCTGATTGGGGCTCTGCTCTCTTATCATATTGTTGCGTTGAGCGAGCCTTTCCCTCTCCATTTGTGTTTCCTGGCAGGGCTTTTCTTGCCTTATTGACAGTTTGTAAAAATATGCATTAATTTGGAGTTTCAAGCATGTATCATGGTGTCTCTTTGCTGTGTTTGCTTGAAGTTGATTAATGATAGACCCTCGCTGGGGGTCGTCCTCTGAGAGTTCTTTCACAGGTTCTGCATGTTAACTAGCAAAGCAGAACACACAGCAAGCCATGATTAGCCCAGCTCCTGTGCTCAGTAGTCCCCGCCAACCGCCGTCATAGTACAGAGTCTCATTTCACGTAATTATTTGAAGATTGGTACTCATCTACCCAGGCTTCTGTTCGGGGGGTCCTGTTCCCCCATACTCACCTTGAAGACCAGCAGCATCACCTGGGAGATTGTTAGGAATGCAGAGTCTCGGGCATCATCACCCCACTGGGGGGTCCAGCGTGTGTGTGTGTGTGTGTGTGCGCGGCGCGCGCGCGATCTCTGTGCCCTCTAGTATGGGAACTCTCAGAATGGGACAGCTGAGCAGTGGAACTTAGATTGAAGCACAGGTATTCCCTCATTTGAAAGAGGGACATGTGGCCAGGGGCAGCCTATACAGGAAGCGATGTCGTCGTGTGATATAGTTTTCAGGTTGCTCTATGGAGCAGCAGGTAGAAAGCACCTCCCACTGAACCTTTTGCTGTTCGTTTGTTCTCTAGGCATCCTGTACATGTCAAAGAAGAGCCCCTGGATCCAGAGGAAGCTGAAGGGCCTCTGTCCTTAGTGACAACAGCTAACCACAGTCCAGATTTTGACCAGGACAGAGATTACGAAGATGAAGCAGTACATGAGGACATGGAGTGAACATCTGGGTGGGCTGACTCCCCCCTCCTCTTCTTCCTCCTCCCTGCTCCCCCCACCCCAGAGTGAAGATCGGAAAAAAAATAAAAGGAAAACAAAACAAACAAACACACAACACGTCAGAAGTTACAGTGAAGTCGTTCTCCATTTGTTGTACAGTCTGGAGGATTTTTCACTACATTTTGACAACTCTGAAATGTGTTAACTCTTAGTGCCATCGAGAATCCCATTTGGGAGTATTTTTGATTTTTCTACTTTTTGTTGAAAACAGGAATTTGTACTCTGTGCATCGGATGGACTTGTTTGGTACTGGGGATTTTCCTCTCAACAGTCAACATCAGTGTTGTATATTTGCTGATCGGATTCACTTTTTAGCAGCAGACTTTGAACTGCAGTCCTTGCCAACATTGGACACTGAGGACGGCCGACTTGAGCTTGTGCCCTTGAGCTGTAGACCAAGCCTTTACCCAGAATTCAAGGATTTCAATGGACGACCTATTTGCACAGTACTGCATGTTGAATGAATATCACTGCCTTTTAACTCTTTTTTGTTTTTGTTTGTTTTAATTTTTTTTTCTTCCAGTTGGGATGGGAAAGGCCTTTGTGTGTGTGTATTGGGGGGAGGGGTTAAAAAATAATTATCCCAGACTTTTTAATGTATTGCTTTTTTTTTTTTCCTCCTTTGCTTCTACTATACCATTTTTAAGTTCTGACCTCAGGCCTCCATTTGGGGCCCATGGCCTCTTAGAGGCTTCAAGTTTTCTGTACCTTGTGATGAATGTTAATAGGTGTTTTTATTATACAAAGCTGAATGTCATTTCTTGTTTGTAGTTTTCTGTCACTCATTCCATTTTTTTCCCACAGATATCTCCACATTTCTCTTAAGTCAGAAAACATTCCGGGTATTTTGGTTTTTTTGGTTTTTCATTTTTTTTTCAGTCTTTTTCAAAAACTAAAACAAAACAAAAAAAAGTCCCAAATGCTGCACTCTACCATGAAAGCCCCTCACATAGGCGTGTGACACCCTGCCAGAAAGAGAATGAATGACAGAAGAAAAAAAATACAGACACACTCTTGGAACAACGCGGACTCATTCCACGAAGCAGTATTGAGGGTAGTAAGGGAATTGTTTTGGAGTTCTTTTTTTTTTTTTTTTAAGAAAAATAAATTCTAGTAGCCATCATTCTAAATGACTGCCACAGCATTCTACCAAGTCAAGGAAACATAGGCAGCACTAGAAAGAATAATAATAATGAAACGAACCCTTCATAATGACCCTGACAATGTGGCCGAGAAAGTGGAGAGAGCCAGTGGACTCTTGTGTGATTATAGCCAGCCCGGGTTGCTTTGTTTGGGGAGAAAAAAAAAAAAAGACCAAAAGGCGGCCAGCTTCTCTGAGCAACTTTGCTGTGTGTGGTAGCCTGGTACATCCATAATTCAGACCTGCTTGGTGGCATTAATCTGTTGGAATGCAAATGAGACTTGTTATGGGGAGTTAATGAGGACGGAGTTCAGCAAATACTAAAGTGTTCATTTCAAATGTGCAAATTCCGTACTGCAGTTCAGTTTGCTATGCAATGGATTCACACCACCCCGGTATCACAAACTAACACAAGATGACATCAGGGTGACAAGGGCTCCTGACAACCCAGGCTTCAGGAGACCCACACTGGTCCTCAGAACATGATAGCTTTTGGGTCAGTATGTCCTTGGTCCTGACCAACCCTTCTAGACTTCCACTTTGCACCCCATACCCACTTCCCCATCATTTATTTATCTAGGACCATAGCTTTCATTCTGTTTTAGTTTGAGAACCTTCTCCCCCCCCCCAACCCACCCCAGAGGTTAATTTATATTCTTTGTACCTTTTATTTCTAAAATTACCAAAGATGTTACACAAAGGTAAATTAAGTTCTCTGTTTTATGCTTTATCTAATGAAGCCAAATATCCTCTTCTTGTTGATCCAAGGAGGTGAAAGAATTTAGAGGCAAATCGTAGAAACAGGCTATTGCTAATCCGGGAAAGAGAACTGCTCCTTCGTCCTAGCAGAGTAAATTTAGTAGACCAAGTAGGTAATGGAACCAAAGTTGTTACTTTTTCCTAGTTCTTCTTCTTCTCCTTCTTCTTCTTCTTCTTTTCTTTCTTGTTTTTCTGCACCTGAACAGAGACCAAAACTCAAGTCTTGAAAGACTGAAGATTAAAAACAACACACATTTCTACTTGCTACAAAGGAATGGAGTCCCCTGTCCAAAAAAGAACGAAATGAATGTATGCCACTGAAAATTAGGATAGCCAGCAGAGGAGACAGGATGAAATTCAGAACAGAAAAGCGACAATTAAACTAGACCACCTTAGTAATAGTTTTAGAAAAAAAAATTTTAGTATTTTTTTAAAAAAGATCATGCACCACTTTTGTTTAAGGAATGTGTTGTATTCCCTGTTCCCTACATCCATTTTGGTTTACCTTGATCTATATTCCCAGTTTTTGTGTTTTTTTTAAAATTTCTAGTTGCTTTGTTTTTATTATTTGTTTATTTGGAATATGCTTTGGTCAGCATTTTTCATGTGAGCAAAAAGTAACACTCCCATCCGCTCCGATGCTTGGTGCAAAACCATCTTTGGCAGTTGCTCTGGGAGCCTCCCTCTGCTTTCTGTCACAAGGGTAGCGTGTGGCCACTCATGGCTGCTTTTTCCTTCTGCCAGGCAACTTCATGGCGTGCAGGCAGTAGCCGGCTAGGGTCAAGGGAAGGGAGCCCTGGGCTTCTAAACTGAGTGGTTGCTGGTTAGTTCGGTATTCAAAAGAGGATAAAAATCTGGTAGATTAGTTCATCCTGAGCATGTGTAGCTAGACATGAGTAAAGAGAACAGCATGAAAAACTGTTAGTACGCATACCTCAGTTCAAACCTTTAGGGAATGATTAAAATTAAAAAAAAAATACATTTCACTCAGTTGCACTTAGTCGTACGTCTTGCATGCTTAGTCTAAAGACTGTAGCAAAAACAAAAAAAAAGAAAAAAAGAAAAATTAGATTTTTTTACAAATCTTTGCAGGTCTCACAGCCTTGCAGAAGAACCAACTGAAAAAAAAATTCCTCAGGCTTTACAGCAAGCAAATTTCACTATGATTTTTACAGTTCTGATTCTGTATCCCTTGGGGGGTGTTCCAGTCGCTTCTTTAGGATGGGGTTTATTATGTTGTACATATATCCCGACAATGTGTCTGTGAATCTTTGTCTTTTTTGGGGGAGGGCGGAGGGTGGTTCTTTTTTTAGATATTGTTCCTAAAAAGGAATAAATGCATACACCTGTTTGTCAAAACACCTTTGCTTTTTTTTTGTGCAACTGCTTTATATTTACAATATTAAAAAATATATATATCTTTGGGAAAAAAATACTACTGTATGTATTGGAACTGCAGAATTTGCTGCACATGTATTTTATTTTAGGTATCCTTGCTTTATGAATCTTGGATGACATTTCCTGACATGTGGGAGAGAGAAACTCCCTAAGTTTATTATTATTATTATTATTTTTGCTTTTAAATTGTAACATAGTTGACAGATTCCCCCCCCCCATTCTCATTGATTGGAGCATTTTGTACAGGTTTTTGTGTGTGTGCGCGCGCGTGTGTGCGTGTGTTAAATATGTTTTTTGATACATTCCTATCCCTGTGTTTATTCTACCACAGCCTTCCGGGCTATCTTTAAACAAGGTCATACATTTGAAAAGAGAAAAAAATGTTATTTAAAAAAAATTTCTCCTGCTGCAGTCAATATTTTGCATGCTGAAACTCCAAGGTCACACTTTCACAGTTTATATCAGTAAAGTGATTAATTATGGGGTGTGTCAACAATGGAGATTTGTATAAAAAAATCTTTACAAGGTGCCAAAATGTAAAAATCATTTTTTCAAAGAAAAGCATACATCAGGGAAGGAATCCCACCCGATAAATGCACTGTCAAGAATGGGAAGACTCCCGCTGCTCCCTAGACTCAGTCCTTGTGAGATGAGGCGGGCTGCCATATTGGGCCAGGAACAAAATGAAATAGCCAGGCACATGAGTGACCACGGGTCTTGCTCCCTGGGGATAGCACCAGCACCATACTCCCAGCAGACCTCAGAAAGAGGCCTGGATTTTCACCAAAAAAACAGGATATAAGATTTTTTGTTTCTAATTCTCTCATACATTCCCACAATTAAAAAATCATTTCCCAGTCCATCTGACTTTCATTTCCAAAGACACAGTACATACACTGTGCTTGTAAAGATTCAGAATCTGCTTGGTCTATTTCTAGTCATGGGATAGTTTCCTGATAGTCTGGATTTTTTTTTCTTTCACCAGTCACTTTCACTTTTTTTTTTATCTTTAGAACCCAACTGACAATGTTGAAGTCATCTATTGGGCCCACGGTAGCTAGCTCATGCCATCTCTCCTGCAAACCTTAAATGGGATGCCTAGTCTGCACCAGGCACCTTTGTGCTCTGCCAGTAATATGGATTTCTTTTTGTTTTGTTTTGATAAGGCACAAAAGAAACTCATTCCTTGACATCAACTGTAATTCCATCATTCCACGTCTGTGGATACAGACAATTGGGGGGGGGGAAAGTGTCGTCAGTACTAATTACATGATAGCATTCTCAAATGCAATAAAAATGCGGATTCAACACTGGGAGACAAAGTTGCTACAGCCTAAGTCCCCTCCTCCTCCCTCCCCCCCCCCCACTTCTGACCTGCTCATACTGTCGGTTGGCACACGCTTCGTATTCATCACCAACTACTCCAATACAGGATTAAAATCAACCTCAGCTAAATGCTTTTATGAATCACCAGAAAAGGTTAAAGAAAGCTCTTATCCTCAAAGTAAGATTTCCAGGTGAAGGTGTCCATTTCAAGAGCTGGGAAGGGGGTGGAGAGAAGGAGACCAAAT
This sequence comes from Dipodomys ordii, assembly GCF_000151885.1. Taxonomy (NCBI): domain Eukaryota; kingdom Metazoa; phylum Chordata; class Mammalia; order Rodentia; family Heteromyidae; genus Dipodomys; species Dipodomys ordii. The sequence continues at coordinate 13,308,517 of NW_012267228.1, forward strand.
GAAAGGAGGCAGCTCCGTTCTTTGGAGGGATGCACACGATTTCTCTTCATCAAATTTTATAAAGAAAAACAAAATGTTTAATAACTAGCATTAAGAGCAAACTAAAATTTCAGAGGAAAGCAATTTCATGAATAATTCATTGGAATTTCACATCTGCAAGATTAGTCATCCAAATAAAATGCTAATGTCAAAAACATGCACCGTCTATAATATTCTCATCAAGAAATCCTTTTGCATATAATGATAAATGCTTAGATTAGAACAAATGATTTTATAAAAATATTCGATCAAAACTATGCTAGATAACTGCACTCACAGGAAAAAGCAAGACCAGGGTGCCTAAATATCCCAGGAAAACAACCTTGATTTGGAGATTCTTTTAAAATTTCATACCTTTATAAAGATGTGTCATTTCTTATACACACACACACACACACTAAGGAGTGATGAATTCAAGAACCATCTTTCAGCATGACTTTTACTGCTAGTATATTGAAAGAAGCACTTTAAAGAGCCCAGACCACAGTAACATAAACCCATTACGTATATAATTCCGAGGATCCAATGCAAGTCTAGGAATTATTTGAAAATTAACCTTGCCATCTTTATTAGTCAAAACATGAGCCAAGGCTGAGGAGCATAACATAAATGTTCCTTTCCCATACTTTTTCCTTCAATTGCTGGAGACAACCATCTTAAGAAAGTTTGGATGTTGTTTTTCTTGCCAAACCTAGTAGATTTTTCTATTGCCAATGAGTATCCTCTTATAAACATTTCTGACAATCTGGAACCCCTCTAGTCTGCTAATTAGCAAAATGTTTGAACCTTGCATGCTCACCTGGCTACTATCAGGGTTAATTGAAATCCCCTTAATTGCTAGGCTTCAACATAAATACTGCTTACAGCATGTACTGGTTAAGTTAGATATACATACAAATTTCTGGAATTAATTCAAATCGAGTATGATGCTCTGCAGCTTAATAGTAAAGATTTTGCTGGCTGATAGGTAGTACATTTTAAATTGTATTTCAGGAATTGTTCCAAAGGAAGAATACTTAACATTTATTTCAGGACTGCCACTCCGGATAATCGAGGTATTGAAGCCAAAATACCGGTTCTTCTTATGAGGAGGGTGGGGTGCGCAAAGAGCATATAAACAAGAGTTAATTTCACACCAACACAGGCAGCTGCAGAATAGTAACCACCTCTCCCTCCCCATTCCCTTCAAAAATAAAGGATGAAAACAATACCTAATTAGCCTTTCTTATTAAATTCTGTCTTCTTCTATATCACCTATTTATGTACAGAGTAATAATCACAATTTATCTTTTATCTTTATTGTAGTTGAGTTAAATAAAATATCCTTTATTCAAATAAGGTGAAGTTGAGTCTTAAATCTTCATTTTAAAGCATTGACTGATGGATGAAAGATTTAAGACAGAATTCACCTTGGTGGCAAATAAAATTAAATACAAAAACTGATTTAACCTTGGGACAATATTTGTATTAGAAAACCATCACTCTAAATGTAACTTATATTTTTAAAAAGTATTTTGTTTTTTTAAAAAAAATCACAAATCTATATTGACTTATTTCCATTCTGGTTGTGAAATCCCATTTGATGCTTTATACCAAAATATATTTATCCATCAGAAGTTATGGATGGTCTTCTCTTTTTTTCTTCCTTTCTTCAAGCTGAGACCAAGAAGATAGGGAGGGAAAAAGGCAAGCTTCAAGTTATAATGCTAATTTGAAGGTAACCGGCCTTTCAAGAATTAATTTCATCCAGAGCAATAATCATTATTTACAGCGTGTGACATTTTTATCACTCATCATATTAGCAAATTTCCATTGAAAATGCTAAAATGGTTCGTCATAAGGCAGATAACTGCTCTAGCTGTAAAAATGACCAATACAGTGGCAGTACTCAAACATTAAATTATACTGTAATTAATAAAGACAGTTAAACTGTCTACTAGCAACAGCAATTTAGGTAACCACATTTGATCAGCTATAAATTGTAACTACATTAAAATTCCTGAAATATTAGCAATATGGATTACTTGATGGAAGTTGCTGGTGATCACTAATTCTTTTCTTTTCTTTTTTTTTTTTTTAACAACGGAAGTCCAGGTCATGTTGAACACAAATCCATGGGTGAAGATCAAGCCACAGCACTTTTAATCTTGTGAAACAAGCAATTACAAATAGTTGCATCGATTTGTTAAAAAGCTTTAGGTGACATAAATTGTTTCCTGTTTAGCTTATTGCTCTGATACATAAATGTCACCATGTCCGGTATTAATTAGAGCCATTGAAGAATACAGGGTGGCCGATATGGCTTCTAATCAAGAATTTGTCAGTCCTTTTGTGAACCTTCTCAGGGACTGCTCTCCCTGCTCATTTCTCATTAGTGACAGAGGAAAGAAAAACTATTTTGTTATGTGAAGTCTTCAACATGGGCTTGATTTTTTTTGTTTCAAAAACACAGGATTTCAGACTTTCCTTCTATTTGACACAAAACACCACATTAAAAAAAAAAAAGCTCCTCAAAACAGAATAATATTTACAAGGGATTTTTAGCCCTTGACAAGCTAACACGGTTCACCCTTCTCAATATAGGGTACTATGTGTGTTTCCTTGGGTTTGTATTTCGACATTTACAATGCAATTTTAAATGGCTTGTACTCATATTGACTTAACATAAATCAAATGTATCATATATACTTTCTTTAGGTTGGCATGCCATTTAGAAAAATATGTGAGATTCTGGGGCAGGGGAAGCCTGGAGAAAATTTATTAAAGAGAAGTTTTTACTGTAACAGAATATTAATCTAAGCCAATGCTCATTTGCTATTAAGCCAATCCTTCCTTAACATACGCATGCTTTTTATTATTTTGCACTTAACGCAAAAAATTCCACATTCAAAGACTTTCCATCTAGTCGAGTCAGGAATATCTCTGGAAGGAAAGATGTCAAGAAATCTTCACCTCTAAGAAGACAAAGAATGTTTGCCCAGTAGGCAAAAAGCATGCACTCACCAGACATAGAAAAGACTCTGGCCAAGGGGCAGAGTAGGGAGAAACAATTATTCTTTAAATCCATTCGCATTTCTTCTTCAGCAGCACCCAGATGAAAATGTTTGATTTGCAACATAAAAGATTCATTAATTACCACTTGAATATTTAAAGCTATTTTGCAGTCTAACAGACATAGCTAAAGCAGTGAATTAAAACCTCTAATAAAATTGTAAAAATATTTCAGTAAGTTTACCCGTGTTATGATTTTAGGGGGAGATTCAAGCATTCTTACGGGATGGCATCTTTAACAATGTTGAAGTATGTATTTTGAAGACAGGAGCTAGGAGTTCACAGAATAACTTGCTTTAAATGTTTACTGATAATTTATTTTTAATTCAAACTTGTTACCTTATAACTCCCATTAATATATACATATTGATAGATATAGATCTCTATAGATAGATAGATACAGAAAGATTTATAGATATATAAAAGCTACCTAAAAGGTTTGAACATTGTGTGTGTGTGTGATTCAGACAGTTCTTTTAAAATTGTTCAGTGCTGAGGGGTTTTTAGAAGCTATCCCATAGCAGTAATTCCCTTCCTATCTAATGCATCTGATCTAAAATCACCCAAGCGTTGTACTGTGGCATAGCTGTCCCTGCCACCCTCTGCCCAGCATGATTGATCCGTCCAGATGCCTGAAGCTGCTTCAGGGTTTGCATCTTAGAATCCTCAACCCTAGACCATGCTGGGGAGATTCTTGGAAACCAAGCCCTAAGCAAACTGGATACTAGGTTACCTTTTCCTGCCCTCGTGATGAGCAACAGGCTTGGCTCTGTCAAGTTCTTTGATCTTCTGGTTTCTCGGTTTCCTCTTCCCATTATTGAAGAACATTTAACTAAATGATGAACAGGATTCCTTCTCATTGTAAAGCTCTAAAATTTTAATAATACATCCCCCCTTACCCCGGGGACATTTTCTAGAGGAAATCATCAGCAGAAAAAAAAAGAAGTAGTGAAGCACTCCATTTTTCACCAATGTTGTAGGGTGATCTTAGCCCTGCCTGGTCCTATGTTGTATTAGGAGCCAATTGTGCTCACAGACATAAAGGCGGCAGCCATTTACCCACCCACCAGAAACCACTCAATGAGCAACTCAAATGCCACGGTGAACATAACGGAGTTAGACGCTGGCCTGAGGGCATGGTCCCTCATGGTTCTCATGGAAAAGAGTTCCACATGACGTAGTACTGCAGTGTACTCAGTGCTAAGCACTTGGGAAGGGGTGTTCAGGAATACACAGAGAGGCTCCCTAACTGCTGTGGGCAACAAGAATCTTCTCAACCGGGCACGGCGGCCCATGCCTGTCATCCTAGCTACTCAGGAGGCTGAGGATCGAGGTTCGAATCCAGCCCGGGCAGGAAAGTCCTTGAGACTCTTATCTCTAACCACCAGAAAATCGGAAGTGGTGGTGAGGCTCAAGTGGTGGAGCCCTGGCCTTGAGCGAAGAAGTTCAGGGACAGCGCCTAGAGCCCTGACTGCAGGCGCCAGGCCTGCCAAACAGGAGAGGGTCCTGTCAGAATGCCTGACAGTTCAACCGCACAGGGTATCTGAGCTTATGCAAGCAGGAAGAGGGAGGGGAACGTGCTGAACAGAGGGAGGAAAATGCTTGTGGGGGTCATGTGACAGAGATCACCTGATGCTCCATAACAAGACACCGTATCACATGACCACTCATATAACCCCTGAGCACATGACCCTTCCAGTTATGTGGCTCCTTTTCTCCTGACCCTGTGTCAAGGTCACTGTCTGGTATTCTAATAATTGTTAATGTCGGTGCTTTGTAGAGTCTAGCTGCTGGTGGGCAGCCCTAGGAAACACAGCCACCACTGGGCCATGACTCTTGCCTTGTCCCTCTCTACCTCTTCTTCCCTAACACCTGGAAGTTCTTCTCTTTGCCAACATTCCTTTTCTTCAGCTCCTTCTATGACCTCATGCCATCCTTCCTTTCAGGCTCCCACTTAAAATCACAGAGTAGAAACCCTTCTTGATCATGCAAGTATGAACAGCACCCATACTGTCTCCCTTAGGTAATACTGCCTGATTCTTGCCTATGCCAGAATGGCTATATGTATGTTGAATACTGTCTTGGTTTCCTCTATGCAGTAAAGAATATGACCATAGGCAATGCTTCGTCCTATGAACTCAAGCCAGTGTCTCCTGCCTCACTATAAGAAAAGTCTAGAGAAGAACTCTGATTAGCTCAATCTGTGTTACCTTTCTCATTCTTTCTTCCTTTCCAGCCATGAATCTTGAACTCAGGATCTGGGCACTGTCTGAACTTTTCTGCTCAAGGCTAGCACTCTACCACTTTGAGCCACAGCTGTACTTCCAGTTTTAGGTGGTTAATAGGAGATAAGAGTCTCACTGACTTTCCAACCCAGGCTGTGTTCAAACCGTGATACTCAGATCAGTCAGGAGAGAAGAAAAGAGCCAATGGTGATATCTCAGGGTTATAATCAACTGCTAGAACACAGAGAAGCTTTATTAATCTGTGAAGATGACAGGAGGGACAGGCTTATGGGAATGTTAGGAGAGCAGCTGACACATTTAACCCAAGATTCCTCCTGACCATCTAGCACTGATAAACCCACAGCTGAGTCTGGTTGTGGGCAGGGGTAGGTTTAAGACACAAAACATATGTTAGTTTCTTTTGACAATTCTTCCATTAAAATGGAATCTAATTTGGAGAAAGTGATGTTTGCATTGAGTAAAATCAATAAATCGTTCTGGGCCCAATATCAGGAGATGTGTTGAATGAATTTAAAACAGTTGTTCTTTTGGAAAAAAATTGTCTATTAGGATTAGGGCAAGAAATCATGTTAGCTTGTTACTGTTCAGTTATTGTTTGCTTTAGTTTTAACTTTTTTTGTCAGTACTGGCACTCAAACTCAGCCTGGGCACTGTCTCTTAGTTTTTTTTACTCAAGGCTGGTACTCTACCACTTGATCCACAGCTCCACTTCTGGCCTTTTGGTAGTTAATTGGAGATAAGTGTCTCACAGACTACATTTAAAGTGTCCAGGCTGTACTTAAACCTTGATCCTTAGATCTAAGCTTCCTGACTAGCTGACAGGTATGAGCCACTGGGCCCAGCTCTGTTCAGTCTGTAAAGCAAAATTCCTTTCGTATTATGAGAACTTTTAATTGTGCGCATAGCCGGAGGGAGAAGGGAGGGGAAGCCAGCATGCCTATTTGTTTGCAAACAACTTCCAAACTCAAATTTCATTTTCTGGGTTGGACATGTTAAAAGAGATAGTAATTCAAAAATAAACATTTTCAAGCAAAGCTCAGTTCATCTTCGGTTCATTCTCTCTTCGAAGTCCTTCCTTAATTACAAAACGTGCATAACCCATTTCCTTTGGTGTGCATAAAGGTGTGTAATTAAACCATCAGCATAATACCTATCTCCATGTAAAACCCGCACTTATGAACTTTAACTGCTGAATAAAAACTCCTATTACATGACCATTAAGTATTATGAATAAAGCAAGTCATGGTAGGACTTGATTAATTTTTATGCACTATGGATTGTGTCTAGAAGAAATTTGATTGTGGTAGATCTTTTCCCAGGCAACCCACAGCCTTGCATGACTTCACTTCAGGAAAGATATGCACCAAGTTGGCGCCAGAAAAAGACACGTGACCTCATTATGGCCACCTGACCATCAGCTGCTCTTGGTTCCAAGAGAAATATCAGATCACACCAATGAATTGCAATCTACTTCGCATTGGAGAATAAGCAGGGACCAGGAGGAGGCAGGGAAAAAATACATAATTTGGGTACAGTTTTCAACGATGACAATGTTTTAGCTCTATACATAGGTGTTTTTATATATATATATATATATATGTATATATATGGTTAATACACAATAGTTATAATAGAAGACTAATGATCTTCTATGTGGATTCTAAGAATCCCATCAACATGTAAAGCAAGTAGCTGAAGAAGTCACATCATACAATTCCATTTTCATGACATTTCCAATCATCACAGTGAGGCAGCATTTCATTTAAGAGTATGGCAAACCATTACAGGGCCACAGTAGGGATATGGTTTCCTCCAGAGGGAAAGAATAAAAGCTGCATAACTGCAGAGGGTGTAAGAAAGAGGTTCATGGTTTAGGCATTGATTTGTGTTCATTTTGTGCTATGTTTTAAGATGTTTATTATATGGTGACCATCACTATTAACTACTCCATGTGTGCATGTGTGTGTGTGTGTGTGTGTGTGTGTGTGTGTGTGTGTGTGTGTGTGTGGTGTGTGTATGTGTAATACTGGGGCTTTGAACTCAGGACCCGGGCACTGCCTCTTAGCTTCTTTTGCTCAAGCCTGTGACTCTACCACTTCAGCTACACTTCCACTTCTTTTTTGTTTTGTTTTTCTTTTTCTGATTAGAAGATAAGAGTTTCATGAACATTCCTGCCTAGGCTGAGTAGCTAGGATAGAGGATTATAGGCATGAGCCACCAGTGCCTAACTATTCATTACTATTACTACTAGTAGTAATGCTAGTAAGAAAAGAAGTACCATGATTTTCTTAATCTAGTATATCCTATACTTGCTGGTTCTAGAAGTTTCTGTAAGCCTCTAACAGCTAAAGCAAGAGGTAACAACTATTCGAAATGACTCCACAGAAGTTGACAGATGACATCAGCCAGGACATAGAAGATTCACACATAACTTTGCCAATCATAGCAGGTGGTAGCCATCTTTTCTGTTGATATCCAAGTGCCCTCCAGATGCCTAGACATTCACAACGCTAAGCAACAACATAGTGGAGATACTACCTCCCTGCCAGCCCAGCTCTCGAGTTCACTATCCTCAGTCATCCAAGTTAACATGTTCTAAGCTGCCAATCAGACCATAAAATGCTTGAAACATGTACTTCTCAGGTCAAGCAACAAACCCTGAGAGGGAAGCCTGTGGTTTCTAAGTCTCCTGACCCACCTGATTTGAATTTGTGCAGTGGAAACAGAACTGTGTTTGTGCTCACTGCGCCACTGACTTCCATGTATAATATTTGCTTTGGGTTTGAAGATGCTGTGAGGGTTGAAAAGTAAAAAAAAAAAAAAAATCAAATAAATCAGGTTCCTGCATTTTTCTGGCTCAGGCAAATCAGAGAGGCCCTTTTCAGTTGCTGGAGTTCTTTGGCTGTGACACAATCCTCTTAATGGCTAGGAAGGCAGGCGTGTGATTGCTGTGATTCACACTTTAAGGGAAGTGGGTGGGAGGTGAGAAGGACCATTTCCTTCCTCTCTTGTCATCTGTGCACGTTCATGAAATGGAAACAGGCCCACCTTTAGGACTGAGAAGAGACCGCCTTCTTCCCATAAGCGGAAGGAAAGGGTCATGGAAGGGTGGTTCCACCAGGAGCTGACTTTCCCTACTCCACAATCCTCTCCGAACAGGGAAATGTATTGAACTTTACTATATACACAGCCTGTCTTAAGGCATTTGAATCTTACCTGGTGGAAGGCAGCTGCCATCTTTCTTGCCCTTTGCAAGAAGGAAGAAGACCCAAGGCTAGTTATATAGGATGAAATAGACAGGCCATTTCAACTCACATTTTTGCCAAATTATGAAACCCAATATTATAACCAGTAATAAAACACATATATGGTCCTACTAGCAATCTGACTTGTTTTTCCTCAGTTGAGCCTAGAGAAAGGAGGGTAAAACCTCGAGAAAGAGGGTGTGCTCCTTCATATTCCTCACCGTGCAGGTCATTGGCTGACCGTTGGTTTTGATTAGCAGATTGAAATGAAAAATTAATGTTAATCAATATGTATAGTCCTAGAGACACATGGGAGAATCAAAACACCAACACGGGAGTCGAATATGACACTCTTAGGACAATATCACTTAATATTTACTAAGCACTAAAACTCTGTGCCAGGTACTATTTGTACTGATTCATTTAATTCGCCTATCAGAACGCTACTAGGTAGGCTTTTTATCATCCCACTTTACAGATAAAGAAATAGAAGTACAAAGAAGGTCAGTAGCCATATTGCATTCAGAGGCCAAATTCATTTCCTTTGCCAACATATTGGTTTGCCAAGTCATGATAAGTGTGGTAAGTGTAGGGTGCATGGGAGCATTTAATAAACTTACTTACCATTATACAAGCATTCATTCTGTAAGAGTTAACCCAGTGCATTCTGGATGCTAATGACTTTCATAGCTATTAAAATGTGATTGGCAAGAAAATATCTCCTCTTCACAAAGCTTCAATAACTTCAATAGCTTCAACTTTTCAATAACAAGAACCAAGTATTCTGGGACAATAATTTGGGGGCTGGGGTAGGGAAAATTAGGGAAAATACAAGATGAACCTGTGATTCAGTATTCTGTACTTCCAGACATTAAGGAAGTATTCAGAAAACAAATAGTTAAGTAGAATGTCACAAAGAAACAGGAGTCCACCTCAAAGGGATCTCAATGGCCAAAGATGGAAAAAAGTATCAGAACAAAACAACAAAGAACACAGTACTGAATTGCAACTCAAAGTGTAAAATCAATGTGTCTTATCCATACTGATAAATTATCAATTACATAAATAAGTGGAAGAGATGTTTCTTACAGAAAAATTCCAAGAGTCACCATCAAGCTGACCTCTAACAAGATAGACTAGTGTGTAGCTATTTTTGTACTTCATATCAACAGAAGCAATGTGCCCAGCCTTGAATGCACTGAAGTAGAATGTTCCCTTCTTGGGTACAAAGATATCATGAGTGAACGCTGGGAAACTGAAATACAAGTACTGTTCCTTGCCACTGAGGGATTTTTATGGCACTTTTATTTCTCTCTTAAAATGTCCATAAAATTCTGACTTTAGAACTTAATAGCACATCGGACACTTCAAATCTTAATTTTGTTTACCAATCTGATAATTGCAAATATCACAAGCACAAACTGGTGCTGTGGGGATTTTTAGATGCGGTACCTAGACTCCATGATTCCAGTCCCCCATGGTGCTCAGCTTTCCAAAGAAAACAGATGCTGTTGCAACATGAAAACATCAGCATTCACAGCTCAGCCTTGGCCCTCACAATTGTTTCTTTCCACTCAAGCACTACCTGCCACATCCGAGTATTTGAGGACTCCATTGATGACAGTAATCAGTCCACAGGGAAAAGGTGATATTGGCTGTGTTGGGAAAAGACAGTTGAATTTCATGAAGTTGACAAAAATAATGCTGGAAGATTGCTTTTGGAGTATGAAGAGGTATTTAGGGAGAACTAACTTTGAACCATGTACAAAGCCATTGGTAGAGAGTAGCTGGTAGAATTGAATTGGTTAACAAGGAAAGAGGAGGAAATCATTTCAGAAAAGAGAGAGGGGAAAGACAGAGTCATGAGAGGATTGTGAGATACTGTAATGCTATATGAAATATATATATACATATATGAATATATACATATATGCATTATACACATATAAGTATTATAGAATATATGTTATATATTATATGTAATATTATATATACATATATAAAGCCAGTACTTGGGGTTTGAACTTAAGGCCTCATAGCTTGCTCATTCAAGGTTGGCACTCTACCACTTGACCTACAGCTCCGCTCCAGATTTTTGGTGGTTAATTGGAGATAAGAGTCTTCCAAATTTTTCTGCCTAGGCTAGCTTTGAACTGTGATCCTCAAATCTCAGCTTCCTAAGTGGGTAGGATTATAGGTAGGAACCACTGGCACTAGGTTTCTGACATCTGAAATACTTTTACAAAACATTTATGACTATAATACCAAAGTCAACATGGCATAAAGGATGTTACTTGTTATCATAATTATTCAGTGATTATTAAAAGTATGATAATAGTGCAAATTTAAATCTAAAGATTAGCTATTACTAATGCTTTATATTTTCTCATTTTAAGACAAATTCCCTGTGTAATGACCTCCTTCTACTCATACTTTACTGTAGCCTTTTGGTCCCTAGCTTATTTATACTCTGTATTGTACTAAATTATGAGACATTTTAGCTATAATGATGCCATTCTGGAAATTTCAATGGGGAAAAGAGGGTATCCCTAAATAGGAGAGGAATCCTAACACAGATGACAGAAAAGATGAGTTGCTAAATTTGGACCAAGTACCAAACTAATTGAAAAGCAAGAATGAAAGTCCAGTGTTTCAAGAAGTGAGGGACGTTCAGGGAGATGGGTGAAGAAAAGTTGCCATTTCCAGCAGTAGATACTCTTGCTTTAGAATATGCCACTGCCCCACCTCTGCCTTGAAGAGGCAACCAATTTGGCAGAAGAAAGAAAGTCTCATATTAGAAAACACATCTCAAAACTTACAGCAGTCATCTGCAGTACTTTTGCAAGATTGCACTTTTCTAATTAGCCCTGTTGTATATTATAAATTTAGACCAGAATTAATCTCAATTTTGTGGTATATACAATGAATTCTTGCCTACATTTTCCCCTCTTCCCTCTTCAGTCTTCTACCCCTTTTTCCTCAGCCCCAACCTCCTTGCAAGAGTGCAATTATTCCTGATGCTTATTTTGTTGGGCTTTGACTTAGTCTTTTTAAATAATTACACTATTTGCACGTTCCATAGAGTCTATTACAGCTCAGTTAATTCATTTATTTATTTATAGACATATAGGCACATTCTAGCTACCACAAATGAGGGAAATCATGCAAGCAACCTATTTTCTCTGAGTTTGGCTTACTTCACAAATTCATTTTTTACAAGTATTTATTTCCATTTCCTGGTGAATGATACAATATCATCCATTCTGATGAATGAGTGGAATGCCATTGTGTATATATACACCACATTTACTTCATCTATTCACTCACTAGTGGGAAGCTGGGCTACCCTATGACCTAGCAATTCCACTCCTGGACATTTATGCAATAGAGCACAAACAAGGCCACACTAAAGCTACCAGCACAACCATGTTCACTGCAGTGCATCATGAAGTTTAATCTACATAATCTCCTCCTATGTAAGATACATCACATGCATATATTTCATAGAATGAAGACAAGACACATACATGTGCATAGACATGTACATATATTCCCCTTTGGAGAACTGACAACTAGTTTAGGCAGTTTGAGACCAGTGAGACAGATAACCTGTGTCTGTTGCAGTACCTCAAAGGAGCAATCAGTGACATTTTTCTAGAGTGAATAGGCCCAGCTATCTTTGGTAGAGAGCTATTGTCTTCCTTCCAAAAAAAAATGCCTTTGGCTGAGTTGGGAGTCCGCTATCCTTGAATTTCTTCTAGCCTGTTGGTTATAAGTCTCCCTGGGTTCCTCCATCTGCTATATGTGAAGTCTTGTCTGCTCCCTCCTTCCAAGCAGGTCACAGACAAGCCCTGCATGCCTATTTCTGAAAGGCATGAGTGTCACGTCATGCTCACCAGTGATTGTCCCCAACACTTCTCTAAATAGGGAGCTCTTGTTTCCCTAGGAGTCATAGCCGTTCACCCCTCAATAACCCTCAGGTTGGAGAAATGAGAGTGAAACTGGTCTCTCACCAGTGGGAAGCAGAGTCCTTCTAGATAAGATAGGGTCTGAGTTGGAGGAAGAGAAATGGGAATAGGGCTGGAGAGGGGAGAGGTGCCTAACTAACCTTCTCAGATAAAAACTGTCCATTTTTTGTTCTTGTCATAAAAGATATAGATGCTCATCACAAAATTAAATCAGCCAACAAGAATCTAAAGAAGAAAGTCAAAGCTGGGTACTAGAGGGTTATACTATCTGAGATCTGGAGGATCATGGGTTGAAGCCAGTCTGAGAAGAAAAGCCCAAGATATTCTATGTCTAAAATAACTGGAAAAAAAGCCAGATTAGAGGCATGGTTCACATAATAGATCACAGCTGAGCAAGCAAGCTGAGTTCAAATCTCATTCAATAGAGCTTAAAAAAATGCAAAACCATCAAAAGATAACCATTGTCCACATTTACTGAATAAAAATCCAGGAAGTCACTCATCACATGCTTTCATGAGCATAGTGTATCTCTATATATGTATCTATCTATCTAATCAAGAATGTATTACATATGTATATCATATATTATGTAATTGCATGTTATAAAATGTATAACTATATGTTAAATAATTACAACATATTATACTGTATATTATATAATTATATATTATATAATATTTTATTATATATTACATAATTTATGATATAATTATAATTATTTTAGCATTCTTATATTTAACAATGTAAACATATAACAAATACATAATAAAATTAAATTATGCATTTATATATAAATATGATATATAATAATGTATTGTATATTACTGTGTTAATATTATTGATATATTGATATAATCATTAGTTAATTATAAAAGTACTATATTAATATAATATATACCATATTGATATATTATATATCATTAATACATATATTTATGTAAATAAATTATAATACATAAATATATTTATATATAAATATGTTAATATAATATATTTATTATATTATATTAGTTATATATTATATTTTATATTATGTTAATATATTATGTTAATATTATACTATTATATTATTTATTATATTATATTATTTATATATAATATAAATGTTTTATAAATATAAATATATTTATATATAATATATACATAAATATATATAATACATTCTTGATTTATGTCAAATATGGGAAAGAGCTGCCACTCAGGTTAATGGGGTCCACAGCAGACATGACCCCTCCCAGGTTCTTTCCCCCACCCAAATAAGGGCCAAGAACCTTGACAATAATATCACTGAATTGGGCTTTTTTTTTTTGGTCCGGTCGTGGGGCCTGAACTCAGGGCCTGGGCACTGTCTCTCAGCTCTTCAGCTCAAGGCTAGCGCTCTACCACTTGAGCCACAGCGCCACTTCCGGCTTTTTTCTTTGTGCTTATGTGGTGTTGGGGAATCGAACCCAGGGCCTCAGGCATGCAAGGCAAGCGCTCTACCACTGAGCCACTTTCCCAGCCCCTGAATTGGACTTTTTGTCAACACCAGATGCTAATTTATACTTAGCAACTTTTTTTTTTTAACTGTGTAGGTGGTGTTGATTCTGGTCTTCTTACCTTCATGTGTGCTACAAATCTGAAGAAATTTGAATAACTTCCTTTATGTGCCAGACATTTGGTTAAGAGGCTGAGAAGTCAGTGATCACAGTCTGAAGATCTCTGGTATGCATAGTCCAATGGAGGAGACACAGGCAGTAGTTAATCTCACTATAAACAATCCATCCACATGTATAAAGGACACATGCAAGAAGACAAGTATGAATGAGTGTTTGTGGAAGAGAGTTCAACCTAGTCCTGGAGAGCAGAAGGGCTTCAATCCATGTATCCAGAGAAAAGATGTGCTTTGGGATGGGCATAATAATGCATGCCTCTAATCTCAGTTACCCAGAAGAATTGGTTTGAGGATTAGCCGGGCAAAAAGTTAGTGAGACCCTATCTTGACCCTATTGGAAACATAAACTAAATCTAAAAGGATTGAAATGTAGTAGTTCATGTATTTGCTTAGCAAGCATGAAGCTCTGAGTTCAGTCCCCAGTACCGCTCCCCCCCCAAAAGATGTCATAAGACTCAATTGTATATTATTCTGCAGATAGAGCATTTGATCCAATTCCTCATTGTAGTGCTTTTAGTCAGTGTTGTTCTAAGAAGGCTGTCCTGGAGACAAAAACCATTAGTAAGATCCCAGCTCAATAAACAATCCTGGCGTGGTAACAAGTGTCTGGCTGTAATCCCAGCTGCTCAGGAGGTATTGCCGGTAGGAGAATCATGGCTCAAGGGTATCCTAGGGTCAAGTGTAAGATCCTATTTGAAAAAACAACAAAACCAAAACAAAAAAAAAAAACAAGTAAAGCAAAGAAGAGCTAGGGGTGTGGTTCAAGTGGTGGAGCAGCACTTGCCTGAGAAGTACGAATTTGTACCCCATCACCTCCCAAACCCTGCCACACACCTCTAGGCTTTAGCTTCTCGTTAATGATGACACACCCTGCTCATGGGGTTGTCGTGACAATGGAAGATATGCAGCCACATGGCAAACCCATGGAAATTACTGGAATGTTACCCCATGTCCTTGGCAAGGAAAGAGAGAGAAATAATTTCGAAGCAGGGTTTGTCCTGCTCCCTGCTCCAGACGAGGAGGGCCTGCCCCAGAAAGAACCCGGAGCCGGAGACACACCACTGCTTGCTTGAGTCAGACTATACCCAGGCGCCTCGGCTGCCCAAGTCTGCTGCCAAAATAAGTGTGATTCTGATGTTAAAAGGTTCATATTCTCTGTACACCAGGTTCCTAAAACATTCAATTACTTCATGCACTCAAGCAAGAAACAGGAGATCGCTTCCAACATAATGAGCAGATCTGGCCCCCGTGGTGAGGGAAGACGAGCAGGCCCTCTGCAGAACATTTGCAGGGCTGACCTGTCTGGCCACTTTCTTTTTGCTTTCCTTTGGAGACGACTCAAGGTGTTGCCCAGCCTCCTCAGGGCGTTCCTGCCTCTGGGTGCTGAACTGGCTGGGGACGGGGGAGGGGAGGTACCACTACAGACTCTCGGCCTACTTAGTTTTTATGGCTCCCTGAGTCACATTGGCTGTTACTTATTACATGATGCACCTAGGTGCCAAGCATACGCCACCATCCATCCAATCAAACCTGCAGAGGTTTCTTCAGAGGAGAAGAGGGGAATTACACATGCCCAGAGCAGGGATGGTCTGCGTCTCGCCCCAAATACTTGCTTCTAGAGACTGTCAAAGGTACAAATGTACCTAACACTACACATAAAAGTTCTCCTGCAGGCGCCAGTGGCTCATGCCTGTCATCCTAGCTACTCAGGAGGCTGAGATCTGAGGATCACTGTTAGAAGCCAACCTGCATAGAAAACTAACCACCAAAAAGCCAGAGACAGGCTGTGGCTCAAGCGGTTGAGCCCCAGTCTTGAGCAAAAACATAAGGGGACTGGAGTCCCTGAGTTCAAGTACCCAGTATTGGTGGTGATCGTGTTTTTAAATATACTATGTAAAGTCACTTCTTTTGTCTTGAGTTTTTCCCCCTTATGGTTTATCCTTTGTTGTCATTGTATTTTATTTTGGTACCCTGTGTATTATATATATGGTTATCTGAATTAGAGAAGGGAAGGGGAAACAAAAAATGGTGAGACCAAGGACAAAGAGTGAAACAATGCAACACCGATACTCACAAGACAACACATTGGAAATGAACTGTACAACTTATGAGGGGCATTGGTAGGGAGGGAAAATGGGAGAAAAACAAGGGAGAAGGTAACAATGTTCAAGAAGAAATGTACTCACTACCTTACATATGTAACTGTAACCTCGCTGTAAATGACCTTGACAATAAAATAAAATTAACAACCACCACCACAACAAAACACTTCTCCACAGCCAGTCACTAAGGGCCATGGAAAGTATGTTCTTAGCATCTTCTAGAGCACTCTTAGTTTCTATTTCATTTATATTCTTCACTTTAGCAAGACTGAAGCTCCTATCCATGCTGTAGAACCCAGCAGAATAGGCTCATCTCTGGCTTTGTTTCCTTCTCTCTCTCTTCATGGCTAACATATAAATCGAGGGCCTCACACATGCCAGAGAGGCACTCTACCACTTAATCCACTCTGTCAGCCACTTTCGTATTACTGTTTTTGTATTATATATATTTTTTGCCTCACTTTATACTTTGGGCCAACCTAGACCATGGTCCTCATTTTTGTGCTTTCCTAGGAGCTGGGATGAGAGGCACACACCAATGTGCTCAGCCATTGGTTCAGATGGAACCTCAAGATGTTTTGTTTTTTTTTTGGGTCTGGGCAATCATCAAGCCATGTTCCCAAGATCTCTGCCTCTCAAGTAGCTAAGATCATTGGCTTGAGCCACCTTGCCTGGCTTCTGGCTAGCTTTGAGAATTCAAAGTGAAGTGCCTTCTTCTCCCAGAGAAGTCTCTGACACTTATGGTCTGGGATGCTGTTCTAGAATTCCTTTGTTCAATCTGGCTATATGCCCCAAGATGGCAGACTCAGGATCATTGGCAGATTCTTTCCTGGCCAGGTATAATTCTTACGTAATCGAGCATCTTTGGAACTGGAGAAAAAATACTTTAATCTACCCATAGTTATGAAACATGATTTTCCTTTTAAGACAGGGTCTCACTATGTAGCTTAAGCTGGCCTCAAACTTATTTTGATATTCTTACCTCAGCCTTCCAAATGCTGATATTAGGCACATACCACCATGTCTATGTATAAATACACATTTTGTATTCAGTATCTTAGTTATTTAAGGTTTAATCCCTTGAAGAACTTTTCAGGTTAGTGGAAGTCATCCCAATTATACTGATGAGGAAACTAATATTTAAGTGGTCTTGGTCCTCAGCAGGTCAGCACAGCTCCACGTGTTCAAGTCCATATTTGTCCTAATCTCTTTGATCTGTAAATATGGATGTCATTATACACAACTCTTTGAAAGAAAAGCCTCTCTTAATATACCAAGTGGTTATCACCCCCTTGTAATACATTTTTTTCTTTCTATTGTCTTGAAAGAAAATGCCACCATGAACACCTTACATTCACAGATTTTCTTTGTGACTAATGGCTGTGACTAGGAAGCCTAGTTTTGGAGAGAGTGATCATTAGGTTGTACAGAGAGGAAAATGTTCTTTATTGCTACAAAATGATCGAATCCTTCCTAAAAGGTAAAGGGAAGATGGATATGAAGGGTCAGGGTTAACAAGCTCATTAATGGCTGCGTTAAAATCCAGCCCAACACTTCCATTTCTTCAGATAAATGGGTCATTGAGCTAGGTGAGGCTCTCCATGGTGGGCCCTGGGCCTTTTCTGCCCAACTTCACTGACTGGTCACCTTGACCCCACTATGTCCCTTCTTTGTACCAGTTTTTTTTTAGCTGGCAAACCCAAAGATGTAACTTCTCCCCAGATCTGCACAGAGAAGTTCACCTACCACACTGGGTCCAATGGTAAGTATGTCAAAACTTTCATTATATGAGCAATGATATTAACGATTTCCTAATCTAAGACATACACAAATATTTTAGCCTTTGATAACCATGCCATTTTGAAGCTGAGGGAAAGAAAAGGGAACTGTTAAGTAGAGAGGGATTAAAAAAAAGTGGTAGACATACCACATGGCAGACAGCATGTGTCCCATTATTGTGGCATTTCTTGTTTCCTATGCCTCAGTTCCTGCTCAAATGCTTCTGCTTCCCCTAATGTTCAGGGGTTTTGCTTGACCAATACAAAGAGCCAAGGCAGATGCGGACACAAGTCATCAAACAACTGGTGCAAAGCCCATGGGAGGAGATAGGGAGGAGCCCTGTACAATGAAGCTGGTCTAGGAGGACTCCATTGGACTCTTCCTTTGGGCCCCTTTCTGGATGAAGGCCTTGCTACTTTCTGTCAGGGCTTCTTACTCTTTTTACCTTACATTTCCTTCCATTTAAAAAAAACTTTAATGGGTAGAAAAACCAATCTGTACTCCTTGATGGCATCAAAGTCACATTCATGCCTGACCTTAGAAAATGAAAGCAGCAATAGATAACATATAAACAAGTACATGGTTTAATAAAGCTTTATTTACAGGAAGAAGCTGTTGACCAGAATTGATGTGTGGGTCACAGTTCTTGGACCCTTGTTCTACTCCAATCCACTCCCATCTACAATAGTCCTTCTTACACTGCATGAGGTATATTCTGAAATGATTGAAACCCTAGATGTTTCTGAGCCCTAGGTATACTACTGTTTTCCGTACATACCTGTTGATAGAGTTTAACTTGTGTATTAGGCATAGTCATAGGTTAAACATAATAATTATTGCCAAGACAGAATGATTGGGATGCAATATAGTTAAGTATCAAAATCTATTACTGTCTTGGCCTTTGAGGGGGTGATGTGAGATGACAATGTGCTGTGTGGTGGTAGGGAATGAAGTTGGCATGGCAACACTGTGCGAGGTGACGAGTGGAGATCTCTTGCAGAGTTAGAAGTCAGAACTTCTGATGTCTACTGGACAGCAGGATAACTATAGACAGTGGCAATGCATTGTACATTCCAGGAAGCCATAGGTAATAACAATGCATTGTATGCCCCAAAAAAACCAGCAGAAGGGATTTCTAATGTTTTCTCTCCTAACGAAATGATTAATGTTTGAAAAGGTAGATATGTCTAACTCCTTTCAACATTTCACATCCTATGCATGTATCAAAATGCCACAGAGTACCTACAAATGTGTACACTTTCATGTTGCTTATGTGTTAGATGAAAATGTAAATCAAATTTACAATTTTTAAATTAAAGCAAAATTAAATTTTAAGGAAGTAAGGGTTCCTTGAACATAAACCCCTGTAAGACTGTGATAGTCAATCTGATCATGGAGAAGCCAATAAATGACTCCTGGGTGGGTAGCATATACAATTTGGATATGATGGATAAAGAAGTGATTTACACCCTCAAGGAGACTTCATTACACTCCTAAAAGAAACACATTGTTGTGACTTTATGAATTGTGCACTTGTGGAATTTGTACTGTTGACTGTTTTCAGACCTGTTGGAAGGTAGTTGATTGAAATCACAGAAGTCAAAAATCATGGTTAAGTGGGAACTATTGTACGTAGAAATGCATGCTACAATCTCACCAGAAGCTTCATTCCAATGAAGAACAATTGAAGTAAGAATTGATGCTTGTGAAAAAGCACTAATCTATTTTATATTGAGAGTATGGGAATAAACAGTGCAGAGTTAAGTGGTCCCCAATCAGGATCATTATGGCACATTTTAAGAATTCTTGTCTGCATGGCAGCACACACCTATAATTCCAATAGATGGAGGCAGGGACAGGAGGATTACAAGTTTGAGGTCAGCCTGAGCTACATAATGAGACCCTGTCTCAAAACACCAAAAGAAAAAGAAAAACAATAACAAAACCCCAAGATTCCACCCAGAATGGTGATACGGTCCAAGAATCCAGAAATCCCTGTTTCCATTGCAATTCCCAGGTGAAGATCCTTATCTTGAGTCTTCAGAAACAATACAAACGTTTGATTGTGTAGCTAGCTATCTTACAAACAACAGTTAACAGGATCTCCTTGTCATATTTTCCCTATGACACTGGTGACAACACATTGTGTTCATAAACTGACACATTGCATTGCAGTGAAACCCCTTTGTTTAAAATAACAAAATTATTAAGTGTTATTATGAATAATTATTAATAATAGGCTTAACCTCACAAAGTAGAAAAGAATCCATTAGAGAAAACATTCTGCTACATCTCTTAGAGATCATTGTGCTACAATGGACCAGATAGAGCCCAGAAGGGACCATTGAAACTGCTGTCTCAGCTACATTTTAACACATCAAAACCATCCCCCAACAAAATTGAACTATTACTTGTCTGAGATCATAAGACCCAGTTGAAACCTCCAAGTGGAACAAATGCTTTTTAGATGTGGAAATGGAACAGAAAATTGTAAACTCCTCATTGTAAAATGGATGAGACAAATAACTAGGTTCCCTATTCCCAGAAAGCCTTTGATTAGGGTTTCAACAATATCCAAAGGCAAAATTGGTTTGTATTTATTCCTCAGTTTTTGATCTTAAAAAATGTGTATATATTTATATAATATAGAAATACTTATATCTTTTATAATATTTAAAAAACACATAAAATTTATGCATGTATAATTTACATCTATTTATAAATTTTATATATTTATATACATGTATATCATATAATTGTGTATAAATATATGTTATATTTATATATTTATAAAATTTGTATATAAATCAATCTAAATAATATAAATTAATACATTTATTTTAGTTAATATGATTTATAAGTATATAAGTATATTATATATTTTATTTATATATTTTAATATGTTTATATGTATTATGTATTTTTACTTATATGTAATATATATTAAATTATATAAGTCAATATTGTGTACATACACATATATTTATGTATTTATACATTTATTATATATTTATGTTATTTATATATTAATATATAACATACACTGTATAAATTTATATATAAAATTAAATGTTTATTATATATAAATTATAAAAAGATATGTGAATTATATATACTTATTATATATTATATAATATATACTTATTATAAATATTATATTATATATACTTATTATATATATTATATATTATATAAATACACAATCTATGTGAAGCCTACCAGCCAGCCCTTCAGGGTTTCTTGCCTGATTGTTGGAGTAAGCCCTACTTTAAATTACTTTTCAGAACTCTATGATTTTACTCTTTCCTTCCTAATTTCTCAAATGCTTTCCTTTATTTTGGATGATTAAGTAAATATGCCTCAGTCAGCTTGCTGTTTTTTGTATTTTAGAATGTAACTAAAATTATGTTTAGCGTTCAACATGGTTATGAAGCTAGTTATTGGTTATGTGCTGCTAGAGATGGTTAGAGGTAAATTGTTGCCCAAATGAGAAGGGTATGTCCCCAGTCTCAGGTTTTGAATTTAAAGCTAGGACACCTTTACCATCATCTTGGATCAGGCAAAGCAGCAAGAACCTTTCATTCTCCTCTTTTTGAGGCCTCTAAGGTTAGAGGTTTATTTGGAACCATCTTCCTATTGTAGTAGAACTGTACTATAGTCCACATAGCTTTCAATTTATAAGAATTAAATGTTCACCCAGGTTCTGGTTGTTCATACTTGTAATTCTGCCAACTTAGGAAACTGAGAGCCGAGGATTATGGTTCGAAGCCTGCCCAGCAGAAAAGTACATGAGAGTCATATCTCCAATTCACAATCAAAATGCTGGAGTTAGAACTGTGGCTCAAGTAGTAGAGCACCAGCCTTGAAAGGAAAAGCCAAGTGAGAGAGTGAGGCCCTGAGTTCAAGCTCCAGGGCTGGCACACGCACCGCTTTCCCCTCCCTACACTCCCCCACCCCCACCCCCCCATACACACACAAATAATTACATATTCAAAAATAGATTTTAAAATCTTTTAGGTCAAATCAATTCTTTGTTGCTTAAGTGCGTTCTTCAAGTGAGGACAAAAATGGTATTAACCCAGCCACAACTTGCTCAGCTTTATGATTTTAATGGAACCACACAAATGGATTTATTAATAAAGTGTATTGTTGAAAGAGAATCTTTGTGGAATTTCAGGCTGGGCAGTGCACCCATTTTTATTGGCTTCTCTTTGTTATGATTTCAGAGCTATTTATAATGCTCTTCCATTGAAAATTCCTTCCCATACTGTCACTCGGCTTCCATCTCCACAATGTGTCCCGTCCAAATTAGAAGAAAAAAAATTATTATTTTTCTTTTTTCTGAACCTCGTTAAAGTCAATTGAAAGTGTCATCTCCTGGGAAAGAGATCATTGCCTAACCTTGTTCCTATCAGGAATAGAAAATGGAATTCTCCTGCTTTCTTTAAAATGCTCCTCTCCTGTTCTCAGTTACAAGCAAATGGTTACCCTCTTTTCTTCTACCAGAAATAAAACGAGGCTCAGAGGAACGGTGGTGGGTTTAAAATGTCCACACCTACTGAAGGCCCCACTTGCTTTTGTGCTGGGGTGCCACCATCTTGAAATTCCTAAAAGCATCGTTGAATTGGGATGGAGAGGCCCCTGTTTTCATGGCTCATTGCATCATGGAAATGCACATGAGCACATCCTGAGTTTTGAATTTTTTCCCCTCCATATCATATTCTTACAGAAAAGAGGGAAATGAGAATGCCCAGCCTTTCTTCAGTTCTTACTTCCAGCTGGGTTCTGATTATGTTTCATCCTGAAACAATCCTGAAATATCATGACTGTGCCCACTTTACATTTGGGGGTAGCTGGGGATGAATGGCAAGTGGTATGTTCTAGATCACATAGCTATCGAGGGGGTAAAGCTGGTTATATAAACTTAGTCCTTTCTCCAAAGATGACTAATTCCAAAGTGGGGTCAGTTCTTAGTTTGGAACCAGTGGCTTACACATGGAACTAAAAAGCCAACCACTTTCTCCAGGAAGATGGCGTAGGAGAGATGTGAATATTGGGTCTAGGAGACAGAGTTGACAGAGATTTTCCCTCTCCACACTGATACCTAGTTGTACCCCATTTCTAGATCTGGGACTCCTTCAGGCAGGAATATGATCCAGTCACAGTTGTCTGTTTTTTGATGTCCTCACAATAATTTCTGAGTCTGGGCACTCTATAAAGAAAGGAGGTTTATTTAGGTTAGAAGTTGGTGTGACTCTATTCTGGTCATGGATGGCTATTTTGTATTAGAACATGGCTGGTGGCTCATAGCAGAAGCAGGTTCAGGAGGGAGAGAGCAATCAGATGACAAGTGGGCAGCCCTGTTACACAAAGGAACCAGTCCTGTACCTTCAATAGCAACCCCTTATGAAGGGAACTAAGCAAAGGTCCAAAACAAACACAGAATTCTTTTCCTGCTTCAAGGATCTAATGACCTTCCAAAAGACTCCTCCTCTTAAAGGTCCCACTGTTTCAGCATCACCATGGTGATGGCCAATTTCCAGTCCATGAGCCTTTTGGGGTCGATTCACATGCACCGTGGCATCTTGTGTTTTCACAGAAAACCTTTTGGCTGTGTTGGACAAATTAGTCTTCTGTATTTACAATGTCACAAAAAGGCTATTAGAAACACAATATTTGATATATTTTACTTCTCTGTCCAATACATATTTCCCTTTCTTCTCATGATACACACCTTCAACTTTTCTTTGGATGACCACTCCTTTCAACTCTGTCCTTGTTTCTCTAAGTGAGTTTTCTTATTCCACACCCCAACAATTGAAATCCTTCATGTGTTGTACACCATCTTGCCCAATGCTTGTGATTTGTTGATTCTGGGGTGGAGAACATTGTGGGAACTCGTGGAAAAGCTTTTTCTCTTTTTCTTTTTTGTTCTTCTGAGCTGGGAAATGTAAAGCAGAAGCTCCTTGGGCTTTCAAATATAATCAGAGCCAAGAGGCAAAGGAAGGAATACATCTGATGCACTATAGCCCTCGATCCATCTAGACTATTTGATTTAATGACCCAAGAAAACCCCTTTCTAAATTAAGTCACTTAGATTTGAATTTCTGCCATTTTCAACTAAACAAGTTCTGGCTGAGGAAGGAGTCTTTACTGAGGAGTTAAAAAAGGAAGATATTTCCCCGCCCCCAACATTAACTCAGGCAAATAAACAACTAAACAGCTAACCTCACAAACCATGTTTCTCTTTGAAATTCATGTGAACAATATCCACCAAATGTTAAGAGGCCAGTACATCGAGAACTAGAAACTCACGCAAGGCTGGTGCTCTACTGCTTGAGCTACATTTCCACTTTTGGCTTTTTGGTGGTGAGTCTAATGGACTTTTCCTGCCTGTGTGGGATTTGTACCTTAATTCTCAGATCTCAGCCTCCTGAGTAACTAAGATTACAGGAGACATCAGCACCTGGGAAATTTGCTAGTTTTTGAGGACAGGCATCTACGTGGTCTATATGAGTAGGGTCTCATCTACTGTCATTCTTTATTATACCCATGTCTGGTAAGGTCCTGTCATAGAGTAGGTAACAAAAAACAATTGTGTCATGACTAAAACGCGTATCAGAATTTCCTTCCTACAGCCATAAATAGTCACATTGTCATCTATAGATGGAGACAGTTAAATATCCATGTGTATTTGGTGGTGGGGGGAGACATTCGCTTCCAAATTCATCCAAATGAGGAGTCAGAAATTAAAATTCCTAACGGCAGTTGGGTAGACTGGAAAACAGGAAAATGAGACTTTCTTTACTTCACATCTTTCAGAAGACTCCCTTGTCCTAGGTACTTTGTTTTTTAGACTGTCAATGTAGACATTTCTATTCTCAAAATAAATATGGAAAAATCTAGAAAGCACATTTGGCTTTGGCAGAGCTGAGGGGGATCAGACTTTTGGTGTCTTTGTGTCATTTTGGTGACTTAACCCATATTTCCATACGGGTCATATGGCTGACTGTCAGCTCCAGCAATAACAGAGGGAGTTTGACTCCCTGCATTACTAAGTGCAGCCCTGGCAGCTGTCCAGGGAGTAGGGAGTGGGTACCATCAGCAAGACTGGTTCTTTCTTGGGGTATCTACATGTTAGCTGTTTCCACAGTTCAGCCTGCCAGAGGACAGCCCACCCTTCACTTTGAGTCATTTCCAGAGGCCCAACCTTCTTCTAGATACCCCAGGAAGCTATGTTTCTCTTCCATTGCGATAGTTTGAATATGTTTGCTGACTATGGTGTGTTAGCATTTAATCCCCAATGGTCTGGATGGAGGCAAAGCCTGCAGGAAGTGATTGGGTCATGAAGACTTCTTTCATGAACAGATTCTCCCATTCGCAGAGTGGCCACTTCATGTGGGAGTGGCTTTATGACCAATGCAAGCACTTTCTGGCATACTTGTTCTGTCTTGCCATGTGATGCCCTCTGCTCTGCTAAGAGACAGCCCAAGGACCCTCACTACCTACCCAGCAGATGCCAGAGGAATTTTTTTACTTCCAGAACTGTGAACCAATTAAACCTCTTTTTGTTATCAACTGCCCTATCACAAATACTCTGTAATAGCAACTGAAAACAGATGAGGACAATATTGGAACGTGATTGATCCCTGCACTAGAGCACAGGCCTGAGTATGGAACTTCTGCTCTGTGTCCATCTTCATGTCCTATGTTTCAGCCAATAAAAAATAAAACACAAATGTGTGTGTGTGTGTGTGTGTGTATTATGACCTATTTCTTTAATTTAGTTTTCCTCTTCCTTACAAATACATTTTTAAATAAAGGTAGGCTCCATGGCCATGACTCTATTAGAAAACATTTGTTCTTCCTCTGAATTTTAATTTTAAGAAAGTGTTTTGTGTTTCCTTTAGCTGGGCATTCTTCAGCAAGTTATTTAATATCTTGAATTTCATCATTCCTTTGGCTACCATCTTGTTCAATGCTTTTGATAACCCACCACACAGTTTTAAAAACGCTTTATAGGAAAGCTAATTTTCTTATTCCTGTCTTGCAGATAACAATGCTGAAGATGCAGAGAAGTTGGACAACTTACACAGGCTCACACAGCTAATAGTTAAGCTAGATTTTTGACTCCAGTCTAATTCCCGTTGCTTTTTATAAATGTACTCATCACATTCTGACTTGGTGTGAGAAGAGACATGTTGGTATAATCCTAGTAAACATTCCCACATAACTCAATCTCATGGACTATAACCTGAAACAGGACTTCTGAGGTAGGATAGATCAGGGGAAACAAGGTGTGGAAAGCTTACAGCAAAAACAGGAGATAGGGCTGGGAAGGTGGCTCAGTGACAGAGTGCTTGCCTTGCATGCATGAGGCCCTGGGTTCGATTCCTCAGCACCACATAAGCAAAAAGAAAAAAGCCGGAAGTGGCGCTGTGGCTCAAGTGGTAGAGCGCTAACCTTGAGCTGAAGACTGAGGGACAACGCCCAGAGTTCAGGCCCCATCACCGGACCCAAAACAAAACAAAACAAAACAACAACAACAAAAATACCTGAGATATTCAGTCATCTACTTCCCTCAAAATTAAGGGACCAAAGTCATTTTAGGGAAAATGAATCAGAATAAATTGAGAAAATAAGACCAGGTGAAGGCAACTCAGAAACCTCGTATTTAGAAACATAAACAACCAGAATGGTAAACAAAAGCCAGAAACTTAGAAAGTGTAATAACACCAAGACTGAGAGCAAAGCTAAACTCCTATCTTTTCCTATCTTGAAGTCAGACCCCTCCCCCCGCCTTTCCCATATAAATACCCCTGATAGCCAAAAAGCTAATGTATCTCTTACTTAGAGCATCCAGACTCTGCTAGAGTGTGTCTGTGTTTGTTTGCTCTTTGTCTATCTGCTTGCCTGCTTGCTGACTTACTCAATAATCTTGGTCAAGTTTTCTTACCATAGTGACTTGTCCAGAAATTCTTCTTCTGCAATTGAAGTTAAGGACCCTAAGTGAACAGTCCCTACTTGCAAAGGGAAACTTCACTAACCTTCACCTCCATCCAGTGATTATTCAACTACAAAGAGAATTGTCTTAAGGTTTCATTTAAGGGAGCCTAAATATCTGAGCAACATTTACTACTGTTCTTTTCTCTTTCCTGCTACTTCAGGCCTAACCCAGCAAATCCTGGGGGAATTGTCTTCTCAACAATTCCTGGAAAAATATTTCTTCCCCAGCTTGTAACTGAGCCCCCCCCATCTCTTCCTTGGCCTTTTATTATGTAGATTTACTCGACATATTTTAGAGAAAGGAGCCAGTCCCAGTTCTTTAGAAAAAAGGAGGAAGAAAATGAGGGTGGCAGTTTCAAAGTTCCCTTCTGTAAGAGTAGCTCCAGTCTCTCTGTACATTCCCATGTGAGAATTTTCTCTTGCTCCACACTATATGAAATGTTCATTTCTTCCTGCCTCCCCTTGTGCTTCTCCATCCTTCCCCATTCTGTGACCACAGGTCCCTCAGTGACTGCACCTCTGTATCTCACTTATTGCTTGACAGGTACCCAAGGATGTTGGGAACAGATGAGAACTGAAGTCCTGGAGTGCTGCCTGAGGTGATCAGGTTAATCTGATGAAAAGAACAAGAAAAATCTAGCCCAGAGAACTATGGTATTCCCCACAGAACTCAAATTTGCCCCCAGGAAACCCAAGGGGCAGCAGCAAGAGAATGAGAATCTTGCATATAAATAGGAGGTTTCCTTAAGGAGGAAATCTTTGCAATCCCAACCTCCTTGACTCCATCCCTGGCCTCCTCTATTCCTCCATATATATGTGAAAGGTTGACTGTCTAAGAAAGTGATTGGTAAAGACCCCAAGTTTGTAAACACACACACACACACACACACACACACACACACACACACACACACGAAGCTCCACACCATCCACCACCCTATTCAGAGAACTCTGCTTTTGTCAATGGATCTTTGACTCATGAAGACCCATTTCCAAGCTCTACCCCATAGGTGTGGAGTGAGGCTGGGTCATACATTTGTAGCATGGTGTCCAGTGGTTGGTGCTGAGGCACTGGTTCCAAGGAGCAACAACTGGCATTCAAGGTAGTTCCACTTTACAATGGAGAAAAGGTGAAGCCCCCAATTACTACAGAACTAGTATTTATAAGATGATTTCTTCGTTGCTTTGTACGTCCCTCCCCTATGGTATAACCCCTGTTTTCACTGTATTTGAGGTTGGTATCATTTGTGGAGGGGAAGGGAAAAAACAAATTGTTTAAATAGGGATACAGGTGGACCCATTGCAACAATGAGATGTACAAGACGTTATGTCGAAAATGAACTTTACAACTTTGGCCCGGGGGGGGGGGGCGACTGGAAGAGATGGGAAGGGGAAACAAAGAGGAGGCAACAATGCTTGATAAGAAATGTTCTCATTACCTTGCCCATGTAGTTGTAACCCCTCTGTACGGTATTTTCACAATTAAAAAAAAAAAAGAACTAGTAAGTGACATCTAAAATTTGTTCCCAGGAAGTGTGACTTCAGTCTAGTTTTCAGGTAGGTCTATGTGACATGTCTTAAGGTCATGACTACTGGGGCATAGCTTCTGATACTGGAAATTGTTTATATGGGAATTTGATTGGGAGATACAGAGAAACCACATTATGAGAGGTCAAATTGGGAGTCTTTATTAGAAAGCCAACAAATACAGGAGGACACATGTCCACCCAAAACTTTCAGCCTCAAATACTTAATACTGTTAGAAAAGTGAGCTATAAGGGTAGTAAAGAAAGAGCAGAAAAACAATCTCAACAAACTAGATCAGCTCTAATGGAGAGTTGAAGAGGGATTCCATAGTGGCCTGAGGAGAGTCAGGAGGCATGAGGCGTGGCGCAAAATGGCAGCAGAGGTGGGTGGAGTCTAAATAGGGTCATGGTCAGGGGGTAGGGTTATAGGAAGCTCAAGAGGTCAAAGAGTCCTGTGAGTTCATGGTATAGGTCTGGTAGGTCCAGTAACTTTTGGTCCAAATCTGTGCCCCTGCCTCTAGGAATTCAGACATGCCCATCATCACCTGAGGATGGGACTATACCTTTATCCACCAAGAAGCCAATTAGAACCAATTCCCTATCATCTACCACATTGTCAAGATGATGCCAGTTAGACCCAGTATCCTTCTTTCAAAATATAAGAATGTTACTTGCAGTTAATGGGAAAAGAGATATGCCACTACACATCACTTAACCTCAACTGGAATACTTTCTCCTCCTCTCCATAGATCCTTGACAGACTGGATCATCTGAGATTGAGATGAATTGGGGAGCTTGCTACTCTCATCTTCTAGGGGTGCTATTAAACTTCCTATAGTACCCAGCATGGTTCCTCAAAAGTCATGTCCAGTTCAGACCGGCAATAGGGTTGAAGTTGAGAACTTTTGGTTTGATTATATATTTAGGTCTTCCTTAACAGAATTTTTATAAATTTATGTTAGTGGTTTGAACTGTGTATCTTCAAATTTCACTCCATGTAACTGATCCAGGTGGGAACACAACATGATTAACTCCAGCCTTCAGAGGAGTTTTGTATTGTCTTCAGGCCCCTGAATTTTGTAGTATGCTTCCATATTGTTTACTGTCTTACTGTTAATCCAGTTATTCTCTTTAGGATCTTTTCCCATAGGTCATATTTAACTTATGTGAAACCTCAATTGTTAATTTTCTTAGATTGACATACAAAAGTAACAGAATTCTGCCACGTCACATACATTATGAGGTCTTTAAAGTATACTGTTTCATTTTGGGCTTTGTGTGGGCTTTCCCTAGACTTCAATCTGCTCGTAGTGGTTAATTCTTAAACTGGAGTGTCAGGACAATATTTATACCAGTGTTCTCACCTTCCAGGCCCCTTGAATCTACTGCAGACCATGAATTTTCATCACCAAAATGGAATCAATTCTTTTAAGTGGTTCTGATAAGAGCAAAGACTTCCTGTGTTTAGTCAGGTCTACTGGCTCATCATCAGCAACTGTAATCTGAGCGCTCCCAGTGGAAAGATAACCAAAACTTAGCCCATGAGGCTGAACCACAGACTATAAAGGAATATCTTCAGTAACCCAAACCTTACCCATTTCAATCAACAAGAAGCCAAGATTAAGACTGATCAATCTTACTGCCACTAATAGAGGAACAATCTGTCATCATGTGCATCCTGATACAATGCTTGAGGAAGAACATGTCCCCACTCTTGAAGATCTCATCAAAAATAAAATTTAGCTAGAATTTCATCAAGTCTCTACATGTAACAACCTGCCTACAGAGAATCAGGAGGCCAGAAGAACAAATAAAAAGATAAAGAACAAATAAAATAATTCAGAAAAAAACATCTTCCATATCAAGAATGTAGGCAACTCAGTAAATACAATGGCTCGTTTGGCTTTAGATTCCCCCAAAGTGAGTCCAGAGTGGCATTAGAGACAAGAAGAAAATTTGAACATGGACTTGGTATTAGATGATATTAAGGAATCACTGTTACTGTTTGTTGCATGTGATAATAGCATTGTAATTTATGTGTGTGTGTGTGTGTGTGTGTGTGTGTGTCTGTCTGTCTATGTGTCTGTATGTGTATACATACATACAAATCCATCAAATGAAGCAAATCCACCATAGCAACAATGTTTTTCTAGGCAGGTGATTGCCAGAATTGCATCAGGTGTTGAAGAGCAAGTGTTTTTTGAATTGGTACAAAACTGGACTTTCCATACTGTGTTGGTCAGCTTTCTGTGGCCTAGACAAAATACCCGAGGAAGTCAACTTAAAGGAGAAAGGACTTGATTTGGCTCACAGCTTTAGAAGTTTCCATCCATGGTTAGCTGGTTCTTTTGAGGAAGTCAACTTAAAGGAGAAAGGACTTGATTTGGCTCACAGCTTTAGAAGTTCTAATCCATGGTTAGCTGGTTCTTTTGCTTTTTTTTAACTTTTTATTTTTATTGTGAAAATACTGTACAGAGGGGTTACAATTACATGGGCAAGATAATGAGTACATTTCTTATCAAGCATTGTTGCCTCCTTCTTTGTTTCCCCTTCCCATCCCTTCCCATCCGCCCCCCCACCCAATCCTCCCCGCTCCCCCCCACCAAAGTTGTAAAGTTCGTTTTTCCACATAACAACTTGTACATCTCATTGTTGCAATGGGTCCACCTGTATCCTTATTTAAACGATTTGTTTTTCCCCTTCCCCTCCAAAAATTATACCAACATCAAATACAGTGAAAGCAGGGGTTATACCATGGGGGAGGGACACACAAAGCAACAAAGAAATCATCTTATACATGTGTTAGAAACAATCACCTGAAAGAGAAAAAAACATTTGAATACATATCTTAGGGTTCATTTCCCTAACATCAACTTACCTGACCTTTTCTGCCTGACTCAGACATATACTAGTTATTGCAAATAAGGGAAACCATGGGACCTAAGTTTCTTTGGGCCTGGCTTACTTTTGCTTTGAGGACCAGAGCAGGGAAAGATCATCTTACAGAAGGCTCTGGGGGAGGAAACCTGCTCATCATGTAGAGACAGAGAGGAAAGGAGCAAAGAGCTTTCAATGGCACACCCTTAATGATTGTACTCCATCTCTTAACATTTCCTCCATGACTTGCTCTATTGCTTCCCAGCTGAAAATCAAGCCCCCGAGACAGAGCCTTTGGAGAAGATCCCAGGTCCAAATCAAAACACATAAGCTCTCGGTAGTCGTGATGATGATGGTCAACCCCAGAGAAGACAGGAAGATTTAAATGCTCACAGCCATCAAGCACCTCAGTAGAGACTAAATAACATTTCAACTCATTAACTGAATTAGCAGTAAGTAGAAGCAAAATTCAAGTGACATATTCTGAAAGGTGACCTAGAACCAAAACATTGCTGAGGGCAACTGTAGCTGAATCACGTAGTGGGTACTGAGAATCTTTGAGATGTTCAAGGGCTATTTCATTGACCTGTGTTTCCACCAAGATTCCTTGGCTGGGGAAAATGGCACATTTCGCTTACTGATCAGTCATATGTGACAAAATGAACAAGACTGTCTACTGGATCAGTTAATACCCAATGCTCTTCACTTAATAATGCCACTTACAGAATGTCATTGTGGTGTTAAGTTTAGAAAATAGCTACCCTTCTTTTGTGGGATCTGTGTCTACAAAGCTTTAAAAAAATACAATTAGGGGCTTTTTTGTTCTCATTCTGGTTAAAACTACAAGTAGAAATCTCTTCAGCTTCCACAGTGATTTGATCTTAAACATGTGAGTGCCATCCAAGCCACTGGTGTGAAGATGTCAAGAGAAATAGAATTTAGGCAGGGGGTGAACATGGTAAGTTGAGGTGTTGAGGTTGTAACTTCAGTATATCAACCTACTTGTTTAAAGGCAGAGAAAAGCAAGGTCTCATATGATTATGCCTTCCTAATTAATATACTGGCTATCCAATTTTACTACTTGTGAAACTCCTTACATTGAATTAACTTGTGGTTTCTTGTCAAGTAGACAGAAACAATAGCATGCTTTTTCTTTAGACTGTCTTAAATCATTCCCAGGGCTTCCTAGCGAGGTGAGTTCTATTCATCACATGTTACCAGGTATTATTGTTGTTGATGTTTTTTTTAATGTGCTATAAACCAGAAAATCAGTGGATGGCTAGAGAGAAGAATGGAATTCTATGCTTAGCTCAATAAAACATCTTGCTAAATTCTCTTAATTGCATGTTGATGAGTTACAGAAAAGTTATAGCTCAAAGGGAGGACACAGACATAAAGTAGCTTCTGCCTTTATTGTTTTCTGTTCTACTGCAGCCAGCAACCTTGACAATCCTCCGTCCGAAGTGCTCATTTCAGAATCAGAGGTTCTGGCATTGTGGTCACCTTTCAGAATCAGTCTTACTGTCCTTCAAAGATCCTCGTTGCCTCTCTCTGGGCCACGTCCTTTTCTCTACCACTGGCGTTGAACTTAGCTTTGCAATTCTTTCTGAACAGTGAACCTCTGACTAGAAGCTAAAAGGTATGTGCAAGCTTTGCCACATTGTCCTTTCCCTCTCTTAGAAAATGATGCTTTGGATACAGAGTGTTCCTCTAGCTTGGGTCCCAGACTCCATGATGGGAGAGAACTGTAGGACAGGTCACGTGAACAAATAGTACACCTTTGTGTTTTAACAATAAAGATTAAAGGGGTTTTTGTCCACTAGCTTTCTGTTTTGTTTCGTTATGTTTTGTTTTCCTATCCAACCTTTCCTAAGCCTTCCCACCCCATTCCACCTTGCCCTACTGTGTCCCACCCTAGCCTACCCTGCTCTGCTCTGCTCTACCCTACCCTACCCAACTATTAAGTACCCTCATGGCAAAGCAGATTTAGGGGAGAGTGGGAATGGAAATAGGCATAATTGGAGAAAGTT
This sequence comes from Dipodomys ordii, assembly GCF_000151885.1. Taxonomy (NCBI): domain Eukaryota; kingdom Metazoa; phylum Chordata; class Mammalia; order Rodentia; family Heteromyidae; genus Dipodomys; species Dipodomys ordii. The sequence continues at coordinate 13,342,040 of NW_012267228.1, forward strand.
TCCCTGAAGATTCTTATGTGCTCCTCTCTTTCCTCCTAGGGAAAACCTGTTCTCCCCAAAGTAGCTCTTTTCCACAGTCTGTGAGTTCAAGCACCATGGTTTCAAACATGGTTCAAGTTTGACAAAACTGTTTATCTGCCAAGCTGGAAATTCTCTTCCAATATATTGAAGATATAATTCCCTATGTTAAATATAAAAATGGTTCTTGGGTGATCGCTGTGGTTTATATTTTCTTGAACATTTTCTTGTTCTGTGAAGCAGTTTAATTGCCTTTCAGGCTTAATGTACTCGCTGGGCTTTATGTTCTTATAGCCAAGTTGAAGTGAGTAGCTATGAAAACAAAGAAAACAACACAAGGAAGAGAAATAACACATTGTGCGTTCCTATTAAATTCCAGAAGCTTGTATTTATGTTACAACACATTACAATTGCCGTCACTTAATGAAAGAGAAAATTGAGACAGAAATGCTAACTACCTTGCCCAAAGCCTTGCTCATGGAAAATGGAAGACCAGGAACACACACACACACACACAAACCAGGCCAATTTAACTATCGATTATTCCAAGAGGCCTGCACAGCTGATGGGGCCCCATTTCCATATCACCCTTTCCCAATTATTTAATCTTAAATGTCTAGTATGCATAGCTTTCTACTCGTTTCCATATGTTTCTGATTTTTATAATATTTCACATTGGGCTCTGTAATAAGATGTATGTGCTGCTATATGCTGCAATAACAAACATTTCCCCAGGTATCAGCGGCTTACCAGAACAAGACTCTTATTCATGCTACATGGACAGTGTGGGTCTCAACTTCTAGTTACCTTGGGAATCCATTTGCCCCATGATTCAAAGGGTCATCTTAAAAAATAAAAAGAAAACACCAGAAACCATAGATAGGGGTGCTTGGATCACTTCTTCCCCACACAAGAATCAAAGTAACAGGTGTATAGCTGCATTTTGTGTTGAGTTCCATTGGAGAATGCTGAAAACCAGGGAATGAGGAGGGGTGGACATTGGAATCCTGTAAGAGTTAGAGAAACACAACATGCTGTCATCTACCACCCTGGCTCCACAGTGGAAGAGAGGGAGCTCCTTCCACAGGAGGGAGGGTCAAGGAGGAAGCCAGCATGGGTGCTGGTAATTGGAGCTATTGGAAAGTTTCACAGTCCTCACAGCTAGCGGCTCACGGAGTAACCTAAAACCTGTTTGAGAAGCGATTTGTTGTCTGACTTTGACCGAGCCTGGTGTCAGAATGTGTTCCATCTCTGGAATCCCACTACACCCTGCTACACCCACTAGGGCTTGGGGGTGGGAGTGGGGTAGTGGTTATTTCAGATCCCAAATGAGCCCAGCACAGTGATACAGATCCAGCCCAACACACGCCCTGAGCCATGGAAGAGCGGTGTTGTGACAGAGAGAAACAGAGGAGGCCATTGTCAAGAACAAGGAGATTGAGGTAATGACCACCGGGACCAAGGGCATGGGTGGCCACACGTGAACAGTGACAGGACTGAAGACAGATGCCCGTGCACTACCTTCTACCTGGCCCTGCACTTAGACACCTGCTACAGCCAGGAAAAAACCCTCTCTGGCCATGTTGGGTCCTGCTGCCCCTCATCTACCATGATAAATTGATCTCGAGCAACTCCATGACTTCAGCCATGATCTCGTTCCTGGGCACATGTGGCCAAAAGGACCTCAGATGAAGTCTTCCCATTGCCACGTTCAATAGAACTGCAACTGAAGGGGTTGAGAGAAATGCAACTAGCTCCATGCCGCCCTAGGCATGGGTGGCCGAAGGGGTCTGAAAGGAACTGTGCCTGGATCTAGTCAGCCCCAGTCTCTACTAGGCATGATGACTGAAGGTGTTTGGGGGAAGAAAGTCATAGCTCCCGCTCACTGCCTCCCACCCTCTCCTGGCTACACAGTACTGACTGAAGCAGCAGAAAGGGAAACCAGGCCTCCCACCGCCCACCTGCTTAACACACCCCATCTAGGTAGCATCTGGGCCTATACTACTAACTAGAGGGAGGACAAGAGCTTCCGGTCTTCCAGCCACTACTGAGGATGTGAGCGCCAGAAATTCTGCTAGTACCAGAGTCAGGATCAAGTAACTTCAGTTGCCAGGTAAGGTTTACTACTCTCATTCCAGGTACAGCCTGTCTGCACCATTCTCGCGGGATCTCAGAAACAATACCTACACATCTAAAGCCAATTGAATCTACACAAAGGGGCCAAAACACTTGCTAAAGAAAGAAAAGCCTCTTCCATAATTGTTGGTGGGAGACCCAGATATCCACAGGCAGAGAGAAGACTATAAGATGACCTTTAGCTGCTGGTGCCTGGTACAAAAATCGACTCCAAATGGATCAAAAGACTAAATGTAGGACCAGAAACCCTGAAATTACTAGAAGAGCACAAAGGAAAAACACTTTGTTGTCACAAGCAATGATTTTTCTGGATGGGATCCCAAAAGTACAGGAAGCAAGAACAAAAATTGACAAATGGGCTGGGAAGGTGGCTAAGTGGTAGAGTGCTTGCCTTGCATGCATGAGGCCCTGGGTTCGATTCCTCAGCACCACATAAGCAGAAAAAAAAGCCAGAAGTGGTGCTGTGGCTCAAGGGGTAGAGTGCTAGCCTTGAGCTGAAGAGCTGAGGGACAGTGCCCAGGCCCAGAGTTCAGGCCCCACGACTGGACCAAAAAAAAAATTGACCAATGGGATAAGGTCAAACTAAAAAGCTTCTGCATAGCAAAGGAAACAACTAAGAGAGTGAAGAACCATCTGCAGAATGGGAGAAGATATTTACAACCACACCTGACACAGTTAATATCCAGACTATGGGGCTGGGGTTGTCGTTTGCTGGTAGTTTGCACACTGTGTACAAGATCCTTGGCTCAACCCCCTAGTTATTTTGACTATTTTTTTAAAACTCAGAAAAATATGAAAACATAAATTAAAAAAAATAAGGCAGGTGCCAGTGAATCACACCTGTATTCCTAGCTACAGGGGAAGCAGAGATATGAGAATCCCGGTTCAAAGCCAGCTTAGACAGAAAAGTCCATGAGACTCTTAAGTCCAATTAACCAGAAGTAGAGTTGTGGCTCAAATGATAGAGCACTTTCCTGGAGCAAAATAGCTCAGAGACAACACCTAGGTTCTGAGTTCAAGCCCCAGTAGCAGCACAGAACAAACAAACAAAAAAGCCAAAACAAACACAACAGAAAAGTCCAAAAACAAGGCATCTGGATATAACTATCTTCAAAATTTGTAGAAAAATTCAATTCTGTCATGCATTCATTAACATTTAAAGATTGCTGTGGCATAGTCCATATTAAATGGTGTTTTAAAATTACTTTTTATTAAAAAAAATCTTCACCTGCAGTGGGTATCTTTGTAATCCAAAGGCTTCTAGTTTAGAAGGGACCATCCAATTAGAAACTGGAGTGTAATTTTCAACACAGCTTTGATTTCCCAGAACTTGCTTGCTTATAGAGTCTCAAGTTGAAAACAGATTCCTACACAAATTCAAAGGTAGCATTTGGTAACCCTTGGGTTCTTCCTCTAAAAGCTGGGTTCACTGCAGGGGTATTAACCCTCGGTAAACAGGTTCACCATGTAGGCATGCACAGGTAAGTGAAAGGACTAGGCACACATTATAAATTATCTCATTAAAAATTAAAGCCTGATAAAATTGTATACATTTCATTAAATTACCTTTCTAGGCTTTGCAAATATTCTGAGGGCAGCTAATCTCTCCATTTTAATTAGATTGCACATCTTTTCCAAAGGCTACTGTCCTCATGTATTAATATAAAAAGTTCCTATTTAAGGCAGAGATCTGAAGAGTGGAGAATTAACATTCACTGTTAACCTTCTCTTAATGTGAATGCTTTCACTCCCAGTGAAGCAAACCCTCCTCATTGGTACCACATTTATGATTTTTAGCATAGACTACTAGCAAATGATACTCTGAATGTGTAAGATGCAATTTATCTAAAGTTAAAATTCCCACACTCTTCCTACTCCTCCTCTTTTAGTTCATCTTTCTTTTTAGTACCACATAACTCAACATAGTCTGCATTTGATCCCTGCCACCCCTTCCCCTGAACTGTGTCTCTTTCTATTAATTAAGGGATTTTAAATGTTCTGGTCATTGAGTTATTTTTGCTGCTGAGTAATATGTCTGGGATATAGATGTTCAATACATATTTGCTGGAAGAATGAATAAATGATTTAATTTTCAGTCTCACAACTAAGGAACATCTGCAACTTGAACATGAACTGATGTGTGTGTGTGTGTGTGTGTGCGCGCGCGTGTGCATATGTGTGTGCTAATGTTAAAACTCGCACTCAGGATCTTTCACTTTTGTTTGACTTTTTTGCTCATGCTTGGTACTCTACCACTTGAGCTAAGCCTCCAGTCTAGCTTTCTTATTGGCCAATTGGAAATAGGGTCTCTCGGGTTTGTCTGCCCACACTAGCTTCAAACCACAATCCTCAAATCTAAACCTCAACTAGGATTACAGGTGTGAGCCACCAATGTCCAGTATTGACCAAGTGGCTTATGGGTCTCAGCAAGAAAGAGGCCCTAAATTCAAACTTACTAGTGGAAAAAAAAGACCCTCCAAAAATGTTTTACAATGTGGTTATACAATTGTACATTCTCATCAGCCAAGCAAAGTTTCTTCCATATCCTGGACAGTCATTATTTTTCTTTTGTAAGCTATTCTAATAGCTATGAAGTGAAATCTCATTGTGGCTTAATTTCTGTTTCCTTAAATGGTTAGATTCAACTTCTGTCTAAATGCTTACACGCCTCCTCTTCTGTGAAGCATCTGCACACACCCTTTGTCCATTTTTTTCTGGTTAATTTTTACTGTTGAGCTCTTTTAGAGTTCTTTACATGTGCCAAAAGGTCCTTTTCTGGATATACAAGTTTGCAAATATTTTCTCTTGGTCTGTATTTTGTCTTTCATTCTCTTTAGCTTTCAAAGAGCAGATGCTTTTAACTTTGAAGCATTATTTATTCATTGTTTCCTTTTATGAGATACTTCTGATATTATGTTTAAGAACTCTTTGCTTATCTTCTCCCCAAATTTTTTCCACTGTTTAAAAAAAAGATCCAGTTTTAAATTTTACAGTTATGTATATGATACAAGTTGAGTTACTTTTTGCATAAGCTGTGAGGTTCAAAATACCCCCTTACCTGAGAATATTCAATTGCTTCGACATCATTTGTTCAAAAAATGATTCTTGCCAGCTGTGGTAACTTACACCTGTAATCCTAGCTATTCGGGTGGCTGAGACCTGAGGATTGCATTTCAAAGTCAGCCGGGGCAGGAAAGTCTGTGAGACTTATCTCTAATTAACCACTAGAAGTGGTTCTATGGCTCAAAGTGGTAGAGCACTAGCCTTGAGCAGACAAGCTCAGGGACAGTGCCCAGGCCCCATGACCTACAAACAAACACAAAATACAGGATTATTTCCCAATTCAATAGGTTTTGTACTTCCGTCTACAGACACCTTAGTCTCTTTATGTGGGTCTATTTCTTTCTTTGGTGTTATTTTTCCTCTGTATTCCTATCCCTTCACCCATTCCATACTTTACGGATTCCTGAACCGACATGGTAAATTATCACACACCATCTGATTCTTCTGTGTCAGTGTTGTTTTAGCGAGTTTTAGGGCTTGTGCCTATCCATATAAGTTTTACAGTAAGTCTTTGTAACATGTTGCTAGTATTTTGACCTGAATTGTAATAGGTATACAGAACAATTTGAGAAGAACTGCATTGTGAGTTTGAGATTTCCAACCCATGAACATGATATGTCTCCAGGTCTTTAGCTCTTCTTTGATTTCATTTAGTAACACTTCACCATCTTGAGCACACAGGTCTGGTAGATGTTTTGTTAAGTGTATGCCTAAGTATGTTACATTCTTTGAGGTGACTGTCCATGGCATTGCAAATTTTATTTCGGTTTCTGCATATTTACTGTCAGCATATAGAAATGTAAGGGTGGTTTTTGTCCTCTTACATCCTATGATTTCATTCAATGACATTTTTTAGACTATGCTCTGATGATCAAATAGTAAAAATAAAAAATATTAAAGGTCTTTGGGGTGCTCTTCATTTTAAAAATGGGCCCAAAGCCAATGGTGCTTACTAATGATTGTATACTTACAGCCAGTCTCTGGGTGATACTTTCACAGAGAAGGTACTTTGTACAAACATGGCCCAAGGCAATCCATTAAATATCGCACCATCTTTTAAACAAACCAAGTTCTCATGCAGAACAAGTTGAGCCTAATGGTGGAGATGATCTTTTTAAATTTTTTTTACATAGAACCTAATTCTAATTCTCTGGAATGACTTATTAAGAAAAGTTTGTTTTCACACCACATGGGAGGATGGGAAGCTCAGGAACTTGGGATACGGAAGTAGTGAATGGTCTCAGAAGTTATAAGATGTACAGAAGTTGTCTCTTCAAGTACACGCTTGGCCAAAATGATACTTACCAGCAGCTAGTCCAAAACAGCACAGGAAGAGAGCTGTCCCAGCAAAGCTTTCCTTTCCTTTTGAAGAATTTCCTTTAAGAAATTAAACAGGACAAAAATTCATCACTTTATTCCCCCCTCTCTCCACCTCCAGCTTCCTAATTGAGATTCAGTGCTACATCTTTGTTTAAGGGTTTATGTAGATAAACTTCAATTTTGTCAATCTCAATTTTAGCCTAAGAAGTAGGATCAACTTCTAATTTTCAGTGTTAAATCCTCTGCTCTACTTTCTCTCATAGTATTCTCAGGATGATGGATGCATACTCTGTCCCACGCTGGGCTAGACCTTGTCATCAACTTAGTAACTGTCCTTGTGGCTCTGGCGCTGACTGGTAGAGTTAGCAAGTTCAGCTGCTGCATCTGATAAAAAAAAATCAAATGTTGGCGGGAACACTTGGGAGTAATCTCCAGAGAGCTCATTGTGAGTGCTTGCTCTTCCTTATTCAGTACCGAGGCAACCATCCATCTCCTGAGAGAGCCTGGGCCTTTTCTAGTGAGCCTTTGACTCCAGAAAAATTAATCCACGTAGTTAAAATTTCATAGCCATTTGAAAGCCCAGTAGTAAAATTTAATTCTGCAATGGGAGATTAAACTGGTAACTTCTGTCATTCCTTCTTCATTAAAGAATATGTTGTAGTCAGAGTTAAAAAATAAACTCAGATGCTTTGGCAGTGGTGGGGGGGACTGGGAGTGGAAATGAACAGGACAAAGGAATAAAAGATTATAGGGGATAGAGAGGACTAAGGACAAAGTGTAATGCATACCTTGTCTGAAGGTAAGTTCAAAAGCAAACTTTAACCTGTTGAATGTGGCTGAAAAAAATCAACTAATTTTGCTTGCAAGTACACTAGTATAAAACCCTGAGATCATAGCTGAAATTATGCAGAAGAACAAAAGCTGTTAACATTTTAGATGTCCATCCACAGTTCTACAAGGATAACCATATCTGACCCCAATGACCTAGTGCTAGCTCCTAGTTAAGATTCAAGAAAGATGACTTAGTGTCTCAGTTTAACTCATTTGCTACAAAAACTTTCAGTACTATATTAGAAGCTGAATTTAAAGAACTGCTTTTTAATTCAAGCAAACAGACATTTATTAAAGTTACTTTTCTGAGAAACATATTTATGTATGCTATAAACAAGAACACTCTTAACATTAAAAAATTTGAACTTTAAAAAATATGTAAAATGTTCAAGAAATGTAAACAGGAATTTTCATCTTGGTTTCCATATGGTTATATAAGCACCTTAAATATCAACACAGATCACAGACAAGCCCATTTACATTCATAAGAATTTTCTAAATAAGAACAAATTAATTTTAAAAAAATGTTTCCAAAATTAAATGTTATGTTTTGGCAGCTAATGTAACATTTGTTAAAACCAAGACTGAAGGATAATATGTGGCACACGTTAGTAAAATGTCTGTATAATTCAAGTTGGTTCTTTTTTTTCTTCATAGAAGCAACTTTAAACTGTTTATATTTACCATACCAATGGACCATGCTCCTCCAGATTTCTCTGACTTCTTATCTCTCACAATACGGAAGAGTTACATTAAATTTTTTCTTGAGGACTCCTGTTAACATCAAATATACTCAATTGTTCAGCATTTCCTTTGAAAGTTTCCTTTCTCCTTCCACCAAGACTGGCTGTTTAGAGAAAGATCCACACTCCTGCTATGTGGTTGGAATAATTTTACCACCCCCAACAGTGATTATCCTCTACAGCAGGCAAATAACCCACCTTCTTTTTTTAATTTAATTTTTTTATTGTGAGAATACCATACAGAGGGGTTACAATTACATGGGCAAGATAACGAGTACATTTCTTATCAAACATTGTTGCTTCCTCTTTGTTTCCCCTTCCCATCCCTTCCCATACTCCCCCTACCTACCCCTACTGGATCCTCCCCCCCCACCAAAGTTGTAAAGTTCGTTTTTCGACATAACGACTTGTACATCTCATTGTTGCAATGAGTCCACCTGTATCCCTAGTTAAACAGTTTGTTTTTTCCCTTCCCCTCCACAAATTATACCAACATCAAATACAGTGAAAGCAGGGGTTATACCATGGGGGAGGGACATACAAAGCAACATAGAAATCATCTTATAAATATATAACCGACCTTCTTAGAAATATTTGTTATACCACCACCAATTACTGAGATTCTTAGAAATGAGTAAGTTCAGAACACAGGTATGGGACAGTTTCAGATAATTTGAGCTCATGTTGGATTTCATTACTTTTAAAAATAGAGATTCTGTCTTAAGTTTCCAGTTTATTTTTCTTTTCTGACTTTCTTTCTTTGTCTGCCTGTCTCTCTCTCTCTATATATATATGTCAATACTAGTGCTTGAACTCAGGACTCAGGGCCTGGGTGCTGTTCTTTAGCTTTTTCACTCAAGACAGACATTCCACCACTTGAACTACAGCTTCACTTTCAGCTTTTTTGGTGGTTAATTATAGCTAAAAGTCTCATGGAATTTTCGGCTGGACTGGCTTTGAAATGTAATCCTCAGGTCTCAGCCTCCTGAGTACCTGAAGTTAATAGGTATGAGCTACCAGTGTTCAGCTATTTTTTAATTTTATGGTATTTTTGTGAGTGATATGCTAGGGATTGAACCCGGGCCTTATATATGCTCTATCACTCACTACTTCTTACTCTTAGCCCAGAGACTATATAACAACTTTGTTTTTTTTTCTTTCCAGACACCAACTTGTGTGCATTAAAACTGAATCTAATGTTCATTTTTGTTATGCATTTCAATCACATTTTAGGAAAACATCGAAATTTGTTTTAAAAAAAGTTTTAGGTTTTTTTTTTTTTCAACCCAAGCACAGAACTTCAAGGGTCATTTTCAATAAAAACACATGCCTAAGAATTCGTAATGTAGACTTGAGGGCTGTAACAACTTAACACCAACCAGATACCTTAAAACAATAGATTTTCTTCTCTCCAAATTTGAAGCCAAGATATCAGAAGGGCAGGTCTTCTCGGAGCCAGTAAGCAAGCTCTGTTCTGTGCTGCTCCTTAGATTCCTATCCCTAGACTTTTGTGGCTGCGTCAGCCCCTTGGCTCTCTCAGTTTGAAAGTCATCATTTCAGACTTTTCTTTTCAGAACTTTCTCTCCTGTTGCATACATATGCTATCTTGCTATGTAACCACATTAGTCCTTTGAGTTAGGCCCTACCTACTAGGACTTCGCTGAAACTTACATCTTCCAAGGCTCTATTTACAAATTAGATCACATTCATAGAGATCTAAAGTCAGGACTTCAAATTTTTTTTTTGGGTCCAATCGTGGGGCTTGAACTCTGGGCCTGGGTGCTGTCCCTCAGCTCTTCAGCTCAAGGCTAGCGCTCTACCACTTGAGCCACAGCGCCACTTCTGGCTTTTTTCATTTTGCTTATGTGGTGCTGAGGAATTGAACCCAGGGCCTCATGCATGCAAGGTAAGCACTCTACCACTGAGGCACCTTCCCAGCCCAAGGACTTCAAATTTTTGAGGCTCATAGTACAAGTTAGCACCTATAAGATAGTTAATATTTAGAAGAGTAGACTTCAGAGATACAGGAGAGATAAGCAATTGCAAATCCATGTTAAGATTGTTCACTGTGTGGACAATGAAATTTTAATGTCCTATTTGGGAAAAACATGCAACTTTTCAAGTCAAAGGATGAAGTTCAAACCCTAGGAAATAACTCTGGCCATGAGAACTAACTGTCGAAATTGTGTTTATATAGTAACAGCAGTATGTGGTGAGTGTTCTAACTGGGTTTACCTCTCTGCTATCAATTGCATTGCTATCTAGTATACTATCCTTTGCATTATCAATTATTGGAGATACTTTTCATACAGAACTGGGGCCATGAATAATTGGGGAAGCACCTGACAGAGCGAATTTATTTTTCTCTTCTCTTATAGGGCTGGATCTCTATAACTGTCTCTAAAAACACTGATATAAGACATCATTTTACTTCCTTCAGGGAATTTTTATAATGCTGGTATGAAAAAACAGGCCGCAGGATTCCAAGGACATGTGCCACTGGCTTAGTTGTAGTCTTTCCTCCATTTCTTGCACAGGAAGGACACATTTAATTTAATTAGCATGAAGCATTTCTATGTCAAGGTGACAGTGTTTATCATCCCTTGATAGCCACCTGTCACTGAAAACAGCATACTTTTGAGTTCAACAGAAACTGGCTGCCTTCAGGTGGAAGACATTTTAGACCTTCAAATCTCAGATTCCCCAGAAATCTAGACTTACTCATTTTCATTCTTTATCATGATTTATGTCCCAAGTTAGTGTTTATCTGTATCAGGTTGCCTTTCCCATAAACTTTGTACCTTGCACCACTTACTAGCAAGACTGGCGTGAGACTGTTTGCCTTCAATACACACCAGTGTGTTATGTGCAAGAAAACACTTCTAAGACTCTTTTGGAGACTATGAGTAGGAAGGTAGCTGACAGAAATGTCAGAGATGAAGATATTGTTCCAGTTCACTTGAAACCTTAGAGTATGCCGTCCCCCGCCCCCCTCCCCCAGTCATCCTATTAATGGAGATATATTATCTGCCTGAGAATTTCCTGTCAAACTGTGTTAAGTAAATAAAGGATAGGTAAAATATCAGAAACAGAGCTAACAAATGGAGCCAAGGCCTCCACTTGAAAGACAAGAGCCAGCTGTTTACAGTGCTGATTTGAGACCAAATGAAAATGTATGGTTTTCATCTTTGCAGAAGATAATTTTCAAACATAGGTTGAAAATTGGCTTTAGAAAAGACTTTTTTTTTGGAAAGAGGTATTTAGTACTTGGGTGGTTGTGTAACAAATATGATGAGGTCCTGACATAAGACAAATGTCTGGTGGAACCCTGCATATTGCCTCTAAATTGAACTTAGACCAAAAAGTAAGGTTTGAATCATCTAGTTGGGTTACTCCAGTGTGTCAAGATCAGAAGAGACAAAAATTAGACTTCTCATGGTAGCTACCAATGATCAGACAGAAATGTGCGGCTGAGACTGAGCAAAGATACCCAGTTCCTATGCTTCGGCAACTTCTTGCAGTAAACATCCAAGAACTCCAGAATATAGTAGATATTTCAACCAGGAAGTCCGTGGCTTTTAAGCTGAGACAAGCTCACTTCAGCCAGGGATGCTGGCATTGATCTAGGGACATTTATGGCCATCACAACTGGGGAAGTGGCTACTGTCACCTCGAGAATGTGGAGCCTAGGAAAGCTGCTAATCAGACACCAGTGTCCAGGATTTCCTCACACAGCAAAACACTTTTTAGCCCTCAAATGCCTGTGGTGCCAAGATTGACAATCCCAACTATATCAGCAGGGATCGGTGAAGGTACACAGAGGCCCGGGCTTACTGGTGGAAAGATCTGGTCCTTTGTTTACCACTGATTACTGTAACTTGTTAGGGTGTTACTTAATACCTTAATATCCTTACTAGAAGCATATCAATTAGGTTTCAAAGTTGGACATGACCCTATTCAAGACCATTTTGGAGTCTCTTTTCTCTGATCACTGTAGCTCTTTTGTGCAGCAGAGAAATAAATCCTGTATAAATCAGCATTTTAATAGAATGGTACTTGCCATCCAGTCTGTGGGCTGCGAAGTTGTTACAAGGGTTTGAAAATCCATATGTGTGCAGGCATTGCTCATGGAATTGAAATACTATCTCATCCATATAAATATAACAATATTCTCCAAGTTGAATAATCTGATTAATAATGTACACATTCACTTGAAAACATTACTCATTGAATGCTTTTTCAAAAGTAGCTAAACACTGAACTATCTCTGCTGACACATGTAGGTTCATGAAATATTTTGATATTGATTTTGTAAGATGTCTTCCAACTAGAAAATTACCTGAAGACCATATTTTCAAGATTTTCCTGGAGCTTTCTCCCTCCCTCCCTCTTTTCCTCCCTCCCTCCTTCCCTCCTTTCCTCCCTCCCCTCCCTTCTTCCTTCCTTCCTTCGTAACTTCCTTCCTCCTTCCCTTCTTCCCTCCCTCCTTCTCTCCTTCTCTCTTTCTTTTTCTTTTCAAATCCAAGTATTAGTACTCCCAACTTCTCCTGTAATATCAAGTTTCCTATTCCTAATATTTGGCCTACAGTACTTATCTCTTAGTTTGACTTCTACACAAATCCTCTGGAGATCATATGCTGCAGATTTTGATTGAGTTGCTCTAAGTTTGTGATTGGACAATTCTACAGGCTTCCAGGAAAGGGACATGCCCCTGATCCCTTGATTCAGACACATCAAGTTGTGGAAAATTATGTCACCTCAGCATCAAGTAACTTAAAACACACACAGTGTTGAAATTACAGAAGCCAACTAACACAGGAAACAAACCAGTTATATTATTCTGGAACTCATTTACTTTGTATAAACAGTCAGAAATGGGGGTGGGGGGAATGGCCCAGTACAAGACCCAGGAAATCATTTGGTACATGACTAGTGAGACACTTATGTTTTTGGGGCTTCTCTGGACTGTTTGCTTATATTGATAATTTTGTGTGGTGCTCAAATAATGTTTTATATATATATATATATATATATATATATATATATAAATGGCTTTTGGCAGAAACAAACATTTCCCCACCCCTGTACAGTTCCTAGACAATAAAAACATCAGCAGAAAGTCACACAAGAAAAAAATCTTACATATATAATACAGTTAGAACGGTGAATTTATAAGTAGCACAAATCAATTGCTCACAGTTGTGAAGGCTGAGAAGTTCAAGACCAAGATGCAGGAAGATGTCTTGTCTGATGGCCATCATCTTTTTTTCCTTAGTTTTTTTTAAACACTTAAGGTCGGATCTCTACTTGAGCAATAGCTCCACTTCTATGAATAGTATCAAGTTGGCACAACCTCACCCAATGGATGATTTCTTCCTTGATCAAGATTCTGGCCACCTAAATAAGTTAAAGCCTCTATGAAAGGCCTAGTGAATTAAAATACAGATGTTAAATATGTATCATCAACTAAAATTGAAACTGCTAAACTCTCCCTTCCAAAGAGCCAGAGAACAGACCCAACCTAAACTGGGGTGGGGGTGGCGGGTTAGAACTTCTCAGTGTTTGAAGGCAGACACCGTGAGTTCTTTTTATTTTGTATGTGTGAAATTTCCTGACATTTAAGCAAATAAAATGTAACTGGAGATGAATTTTGATTTCTCAGAGCACTGATCTGCAATCTTTATGACCATGGCTCTCAAAATGGCTCTCAAAATGGCCCAGCAGCATTTCTGTCACCTGAGAACTTGTTAGAGATGTAAATTCTCCTTCCTACCTGGGGCCTATAGAGTCAGAGGCCCTGGAAGTGGGACCCATTAGTCTGCATTAATAAACTTTCTAGGAGACTCAGTTGCTAATCCACATCTGGCAAGCATTGACTAGAAATTAATTAATTTACTGATGTATCTGAGCAGTGCCTTCATGTCATTGAATTTCTGCCTCCATCTACTACTTAGTACTAGAATTTCAAGTTTTCTTTCACTCTGGAGATTTGAGGTTTTAGACTTGTTCATTTGTCTTTTTAGGTGTTTTTTTGAGTGAGTGTCCCTCACCCTCACTCCCAATCACTGGCCTGGTCCTTTAATCTTTTCCCTGCCTGTGTTAATCTTCAGTTTGGAAACTTTGGGATTTTTTTTTTTTTTTGGTCCGGTCATGGGGCCTGAACTCTGGGCCTGGGCGCTGTCTCTCAGCTCTTCAGCTCAAGGATAGCACTCTACCACTTGAGCCACAGCGCCACTTCTGGCTTTTTTCTTTTTGCTTATGTGGTGCTGAGGAATCGAACCCAGGGCCTCATGCATGCAAGGCAAGCGCTCTACCACTGAGCCACCTTCCCAGCCTGGGACTCCTTTTCATATCAGAAAGAACCATATTAAATGGGTGACCAACACTGGACGATTCCATTTGGATGATGTATTCGTCAATATTGCCCCTTGTTCATTTTCTTTCAATCACATGTTAATTACCTTCAACATTGTTATAAGGAGTAAATTAAAACCCTTCTCAGCAGCCAAACACATGAAGAGTAGAGGTTCTGATGGATGATAGTGAGTGTGAGTCCAATTCTAAAGGGCATCTTAGAACTGATCAATAGCAAAGATTCTGTGCATAAGGAGTCTGGGAGGAAGAGGCATTCCTAGGAGACAATCCTGGATCTGAAATCTGGTTAGATTGATGGGCTGCTAAAGAAAATGTCACTTTGGGCTACTTATAGAATATGTGGGTTCTTCTGGCCAAAGATTGGATACATATCTTGAATGTGTGCCAAGGGTATTGGGAGAGAAAACCCATGAGCTGACCATCAGGGGGCAGCACTGGTAACAGTGCTCTCTCAATGAAAATATTACCCACAAATACGTTGGATAAGGGATCCACCGTGGATTGTGTCAGTAGATGCAATGTGGTCACCACTAAGGAAGCAAGAGGGGTGGAGTTATTGGACTTTCTTTTGGCCACTGCTGGAGATTGTACCTAGGGTTTTGTTTGTATATGGTAAACACTCTACCCTTTGAGATCCACTCCCAGCTAACCTGTATTTGAACCCAAGATTTTTACCTCACTTTATCTCATTTCTTCAAATAAGAAGCAATATCTTTGGGGAGGCTTACAGTTCAGTAGGAAAGAGCAGAGAGGGATGATTTGTGTTACATGTCTCAGCTTCTACATTCAGTATCTGTGTATGTAAGCAAAGTTCTCTTCTTGGCACTACTAAATTCTCTTCTCTGCACTACTAAGCATTTTTTTAGAGAATACTAAGCATTCTCTAAAAACCATGTAAGATGCCAAGCATTTCAGATCCTGCTCTGAAACTCCCTTCCCTGTTACCAAAAGAAAACTCCTGGTAGTTAATTAAATTGGGATCTCTCACCTACAAAGTCCCTCCATTGCTCACAACATTGCCATAGCCTACATCTCCTAGAAGACATAGGTAAACTGGTAAACCAGACTACACCTTCCTTCATTTCCATACCTGCCTTGACATCCAGGCCATATGGTTTGCTATTGGGAAACTTAGGCATATGTAATAGATGTGGTCAAGAGTATCATAGAAAGTCAGAAGAGCAGAACAATGTTTTTCTTCCCATCCAGAAATTTAGAGCATATTATCTGCTCACAGCCAGGCTTGAATCCCTTCTTGAATCCTTTTGCCTAAGGCAACAATGTATCCATGTCCCCTAACCAGCACTTAAAAGGTTTTGTTCTTCTACTCTAAAGATCCCAGTGAAAGCAAAATAACTGTATCTTCCACAATGGGCAAAGGCAATTGATACTCCCTTTACCCAATAATCTGAGTTAGCCTCACTGGGGAAAAATGACATACCTGGCAGACCCCCCTGAGATGAATACTTCTGTAATGTTACTTCTGTGATCATCCTGCTCAGAATTACGTGAACCTAATCCAATGCAGATCGATAGTCATCTACAACTGCTCAGGTCTTTCACTTTCAAAAGTTTCCAGCCAAGGAAATAGTTACAAGCTGGAAAAAGGCCAAGAGAAATGACGATGTACACAATGTGCAATTCGATCATGTTCATTTCCTGATTTCTGTATTATAGTTATGTATAAATTATATCCTTATTCTTGGGAAATACACTTTAGAGCATGGGAGTGATGATTAGATATCATGTCCGCAACTTAATCCATGTAAGTTTCTTGCAACTTTGAAATTGTTTCAAAATAAATCAATTCCAAGATATCACCCAGTCACTCAGTCACTGCTTTCTTCTCCATAAAGTTCTGGCTCATATACTGGGACCTTTGTCATGTGATTCTACCCTCTGTCCTGCTTATTCATGCTGGTTCCTCTGGCTGCTGGTTATCTGCTCACAGTTCCAGGATAGACCCCTTCATTTTTGTTGGCACTTCCTTGCTTGTTTCTTGGTTTGTTTTTAAGACAAAGTTTTGCTGTGTAGCCCAGGCTAGCTATGAACATGTGAGCCTCTTGTCTCAGCCTTCGAATTGCCTGAGCTACCATGCCCAGCTTCCAATAATATCTCATCTCCCTCTTGCCCGTCACCAGCGTTTTCAAGTTTAAGATCAGTTTGATCATCTGGTTCAGGCAGGCCTCCTGTCAGTTTCCTTTCTTCAGACCAGTTGGATTGTAAGCCCTCCACACCCCAGATAACATATTGCTGTACTAACAAATATACTGGCTGCTACCTCAGGTGCGCTCTCTCAGTTAGGGAAATAGGGTGCATTTCAGGAAACACTTTCCTCATGCTATTCGTGCAATAAACACCCACTTAGCCTGATGGCTGTTAAACAAAAACCAAAACACAACAAGAACAATGACAACAAAATCCAACCTATGTACGATTCACTCTTCTGTAAAAAAAAAAAAAAAAAAAAAAACCTCCACATCTTGTCTATGCAAAAAGACTTTTATCTCTCCCAACCTGGCTTGAAAGTTTAAAACACATAGCATTTAAGACTAAGGAGCCCAGTTGGAATCCTAAAACCATCTTAGCTAGAGTCTCTGGAATTCCCAAGTAAATTACATTAGTTCACCCAAGACTGTGCACATTGTTCAACTCACCTTCATTTGGATAGTCAAGGGTGTGCAGTAAATATAGCACCCAAGAAGCACAGAACTGAAAAAACACATGGTAGATTTCTCCAGGAATTGTAGACTCAGGTCCTTGCTACACAAGACACACACACACACACACACACACACACACACATCCATGCCTGCTTATAAAGATTCTGTCTTTTGAAAATATCTTGTCTTTATGCTAAAGACCTTAGTGGGAAAAAATCAAGAGAATGGAGGTAGGATTGATATAGATGAGATGGAAGAATCTCTATAGTCTGAAACACCATTGTAAACTTCCTTTGGGGGCACTAATGACATAATTGCATGTCCAATTGCATTTCTACAGATGCAATGTTCCATTCTGAGCCTTCCAAGTAGGCTGTGGTGTGAAAACAGAGAAGTCTCTGGCACTTAGTGTATGTCTCTCTGTGTTTTTGCGGATGTTACTTGCTCAACCCAATTTTGGAATATGGCCTTTGGTGGCTCATTTTTGTATGATTGGTACATAATGATACTCATCAGTAGCTTATTGCTATGCAATCAAAACTACTCAAGATTTCAATGCTGCACTAATATTAACTTCAACCATTTACTATTTTAATGAAGTGTATGTTGATATAAACATTTGCATACTTATTTGTCAATACAAACAGATTTGATGTCGAGTAATAAGGTCATTAAAAGTAATCACATATTTACATTTTTAATCCCTGTTTCCTCCACCCCTGGCTCCCATTCCTCTCTCTCTCTCTTTCCACTGAACTAAATAAATTAGTGAGAGAAGGTAGAAACCTCAGTTCCAGGATCACAATGGGCTTTTCCTTGGTGGCATCTTTCACTGTCTTTGGAAAATGTCCTGGCAGGTGTCAAACATACAGAGAAAAGTCACTTTGCAGAATCAGTTTCCTGTAAGAGTCTTGGAGATCACTGCTGAGTTGTGTTTTGTCTCAGGAAAACTAGAGATGGGTTAATTTAATATATTCAGTGAGTCCCAATGAGACCAAACCAATGATGAGAATGACAGAGGCCTTCACTTGGATCCAAGCTTGAGCTCCATGTATGTATGCCTGCCACACCTAACTTGCTCACAGGGTGGTAGCTCTCTTCTCCCACTACCAGTCAGCCCAGCTTTGAGGGACTGATCAGAGGGAAACGTGGAGACAGAAGCAAAAAGGAAGCTAGCACCACTTCCTGGAAGCCCAGATGCCAGAAGAAATCATGGTGGTTCTTTGCCTATAACCCTTATTTGCACATCAAAACCTACAGGCCACTAAATGACTATAGGCTATACAGACATTCTGGAGTCTTTTTCAAAAGTCCTCGGGAAAGGTATTTGTCAAACTCAAACAAAGGACTTTACTGCAGGTCAGAAAGAGGAGCAGTTATTTCGTCATCACATGATACAATTTTAATTCTCACTATCACACATTCTTCCTATTCCCCGCTCCCCTCCCCCCACCACAGTAGTTTGGGGGAAACTATCATTTGTGCAGTGGACACAGTCTTAGTGAGACAGTCAATTAACATCTTTCTCCAAGGTGGATCTCCTGAGCCTTGGCCAAGCCATTCTCTTTCTTTGGAATTTGTCTTGAGTCATAAATAGCAGAAAATCCCACCAAAATGACTTCTTGGTAGGGATTATCTCTGAAGTCCTTTTCTCTAGACATCATGAGTAACTCTGTCTCTTTTTTTTTTTAACCTGGTTCTTTGTCTTCTGGGAGTGGTCCTATGAGCTCTGGTTGAAGCTTTAAGAGGACAAATGCAATGGTGCTAACTGAGAATGCTTTCCTCTGTGGGGGATCTTGGCACTATCTGGAGTCTTTTTGGGTGAGCTGCATGCTAATGGCATGTACAGGGTGGAAGCCAGCGATTTTACTTAACAGCCAGAATTATAGATGACAACGCCTGCTCAACCCCTGAAAGTAACCTGGCCAAAAATGTCCATAATGCTAAGATTAGAAGCTTTGGTGCCTAACATAACCTATTTTCAACCCATTCTGCCTTACCTGCTTCTCTGCAGGAATGGAACAAATACTTTCCTCACTCTCTTGCATTGAGGATTAGAAGTCTTGGTGACACAGTTCAGAACAAAGAATGTTTTCCTAATAAAAGGAGTAGCTAGTCCTTCCTTTACCTTTTGCTTTGAAGGTAAATGACGGTTTGTGTTCTGGCATCCATTTTGTGATGATGAGGGAAAAGTCAAAGGCTCCATTCTTATATTCAGCCATAAAGCAAACTCAATCTTTTTTTCCATCATGAGGTTTGAACTCAGGGCCTACACAATGTCCCTCAGCTCTTTTGCTCAAGGCTAGCATTCTACTATATTTAACCACAGCACCACTTCTGGTTTTTCTGATGGTTCATTGGATATAAGCATCTCACAGACTTTACTGCCAAGGCTGGTTTTGAACTGTAATCCTCAGATCTCAGTCTTCTGAATAGCTAGGATTACTGGCATGAGCCACCAGTGCATTTTAAGGCTTCTTGCTGCTGAAGACCATTAAATTCTGTTTAAGACACCCGTAGTCAAATATTTCTTGCAATTGAGTGCATTTCAGCGATATTCTATACAATAAATGGGGTCTCTGTTGATGTTAGCTTGAGTCCAGTCTTAGATTTTTGTAAGAAAAGCTCTTTCTGACACAATACACTAAACATGAGCCTTAGTATTATGTATTGCAACCAGAGCTAAGGCTTCTTCTCCCTGATTGATTTTGATGTTATATGAAATTTTGGTTACATACAGCAAGCCATAGTGACCAACTCTTTTCTACTGTCCCCTGGTATTCTTGCATCAGTGCATTGTGATTGGATTGGTGATAAAAAATTTTGTGTCTCATGCATGCCTTTTCACTTTAGGTCAGAAAAATCTTTTAAGCTTGAGTATACTGGACATGCATTTAGGAAAAGTCATTCCCACTTGAAACTACAAAACAGGGTTGAGGAAATGTATTTTCTATGCTTCTTTGGATTTTTTTTGCTCCTCTTTATGATGATTATGAGGCTATAGGAGCAGGTATTGCAGTGGGAAGGGAAGTATGCAGTAGACAAAGCAGGGTGTGGCAGACCCATACTATTCCACCAGCTGATGCCCTTTGCCTTCAGGATGTCCATAGCATTGTTCTAAGGGCTGAAGGTGAAGGCAATACCAGCAATCATTCTCTGTCCATGTCTCAGTTACTGCTGGACCTGAATTTCTATTGCTGGCATGAGTGTGGGAAGTAAGCCAGAAGATTGCATCTATCTGTCAAGGCATTCCCATTCAGACATGAGCTGCCCTATTCCCAGCCACCTGTTGCTTTCTGCATACCCCCTGTAATGGCGACTAGTGATAGTCCACTTGATTGGACTGAAAGACACCTAGGAGATTAGCAGAGCAAACCTCCGGGTGTGTCTGTGAGGGTGTTTTCAGAAACATTTCATCATGAGGTGAGGTCTCTGACTTAATGAATGATTTAATCCCTTAATAGATTCACCATTTGAATGGATAATTGGGAGGTAACAACACTGTGGAGGAAGTACGGTTGGGGAGAGAGGAGTGTCTTCCTTTGAAAGGTACATCTTGGCCCTGGTCTCTGATTGTTAATTCTCTTTGCTTCCTGGCCACCATGAGATGAACAGCCTCTTCTACCTATGGTTCACTTTGTCATGAAATTTCAGGTGTTAGCCAATCACAGGCTGAACCCTCTGAAGCCATGAGCCAGGCATGACCCTCTTTCCTCTTCGCTGTACTGTCAGATATTGTGTTATAGCAATGAAGAAGTGACTGACACTTCCATCCTATGCCTGTCCATCATAGCTGTTTCCTCTCTTCTTCCTCAGACTCTAAATGGCTCCTTTTCTGTTGGCCTCTCACAGGACCTGGGGTCTGAATTATTACTGCTTTGATGGCTTTTTATTGATGAAGGTGACAAAACAGAGTAATACTGGAATAAAGGGTTTTTCAGGGGGAGGCAGTAGGTGTGGAGGAGTTGGTTACCCTGGGCTTGAATGAGGGTTGGGCCCTCAATAGTAATATTTTACAGTACTGGGCAGCTTCAATGCATATGAGTTGTGTGCACACTGCTTTATGCGCTTTATGCTGGGATTGTAGATAGCAGCTGCTTGACTCCATCAAGGTCTTTTAAACACTGTTAGCTTCAAGTTACTCAGGCATAATTTCAAAACTGAGGGAAAAAATAAATTTTTTTTATCTTAACTGTTAGGTTCCTATGGTAAAACAAGAAGTTCTTTATGGTGAATTTTCCACCCTCCCTCCCCTTATTTTTCCACTTACTTCTTGGGTACTTCATGATTTGGCCAGCTCCTATTTTGATAGTTCCATGGCTACGCCATCCGCTGCTGGACTTCCTTTGAGGAGGGGCAAGGTTAGCCCCACTGTCTCCAGGCCACTCAGCCTTTTTCTTGTCTATGCGATTTGTACTCTGAATCCCTTTTCCTTGTGCTAACTCTGGCAGAAAAAGCCTGAGAGTCCTTACCCTTTGTTTGAACTCCAGGATGATCTTATTCAGGGAAATACAGAAAATACAAGGAACAGGTAAATAGCTAAAATAATGAGAAGTAGGATGATGAAGGCATTTGCACAAACTTCTCTAGCTAGCTACTTGGAATCCCTGTTTGCATCAGTGGCATTTATCAATAAGGAACCTGCTTTCCCAGGTAACGTGCTATAAAAATATCTAAGAAGGCCCAAGCCCAGAGTTCAAGCCCCACGACCGACCAAAAAAAAAAAATCTAAGAAGCACGTTTCTCTCCTGCTTCATCTCGTACCTGCTAGGACATTGCACTGCTCAGGATTCTCAGCCAGCTAAGATCCTCACTGTGATTTAATATCACTTATAATTTCTACCAGACACAGGTATTCTTACTGAAGTACTGGGGTCTTTTCATGTGTTTGCAGACCTATGAGCCCCTTCAAACTATACCCAACCTATTGCAAGCCATGACTTTTTTTTTTCTGTAGGGAAGCCCCACGGTTGTCTTGTTTTTCAGTTTCTATAGCTCTGTAAAGTTTAAGTGCCCACTGATCCCTTACAGTGGGGACCCTATGTGAATTCTTTTGTCTCACAGTAAATGAAGAATCTGGATGTCTGGCTTTATTTGTCTGTATTGTCGATGTAATGAGACCATGCAGTGCACAGCCTGCCCAGCTCAACATAGTTACCTTGCTTGGTGAGCAGAGGAGAGACAGAGAGAGGAAAGGAGAGGAAAAGATCTGTGGATTAGGCCCTGGATATTGAGGAATTCTCTAGCTCCCAAAGTCTCTACCATCTTACCTGATGACAAGATTCAGCCTAAAGTTTCCTGCTATCATTATTGGCTAAGAATATACATTTTCCTGTGTCATTCCCATTTCAGATACCTTTCATTAAAAACATTTCCCACTTAATAGTTTGAGGCATATTTAATACATTGGACTTGGCTTTAATTTCTTCATGAAAGTTCTAACTTATTTTATAACTTGAGCCTGAAGAAAGGATAATTTTTTTTTAAATCCCTGTAAGAGTCTTGGCAAGAAAGAGAAAACTTTTTTTTTCCTCTGAAGGAAAAGTAAACTGTGGCTGGAAAGGTATGCTGAATAAAGTGAGAGGTTTACAGGCCTGGCTCTGAGGCAGTCTACATCCGGGGATGCTGGCCGGAACCTCAGGACGTGTTGTTTATGATTCTGGAAAGCATACTCCAGAGAGCCAACAGCTGTCATCCATCCCTTATGAGAACATTGTTTTTATGAATTCAGGTAAATATCACCACATCACATGAGGCCCCTGAATCCATTTTTCTGCCAAGTATTCCCTGAAAGATCCTGGAGACCACCAGTGCAGAGAAGACTCTGGGGGCTTTCCATACAGAGTATGGCAAAAGTTATAGAAAATAGGACCACCACTGGGCCAGGTAGATGTTCCTTCGAAGAGCTCAGCTTCTGCCCAAAGGAAGTCAGATTTGAGATTCCACACCCCCTCGCCTCCCTAACACCAGCACCAATGCCCCAGGCAACCACAGAGCTCCATCCGGTTTGGACCAGGGGGTCATTTGTTGGGGGAAGAGGGTCTGAACTCTGGGCCTAGGCGCTGTCCCTCAGCTCTTCAGCTCAAGGCTAGCATTACCACTTGAGCCACAGTGCCACTTCTGGCTTTTTCCCCCTGCTTATGTGGTGCTGAGGCATCGAACCCAGGGCCTCAGGTATGCTAGGCAAGCACTCTACCACTGAGCCACCTGCCCAGCCCCAGGGGGTCATCTTTTCCCAGGGTCCATGCTGCATGACAAGTAGATGCAGGTTCCACAACTGCTTTAAAGCATCACTAAAGTCAAGTAGCGCTGTGGCCTGAACGTGGGGATGATATAGTTTCCAATCCTAGCCCTACTGATTCCTAGCTGGATCTGTGATTAAAGCATTTACTCTTACAGAATATCATGAGGAGAATGCTTCCTGATGGGGGAGAGGAGGGGCTTGGAGAAACATAGAAGTAGTGCTTGCCACTCAGTACTTACCCTGTATCTGTGTCTTCTATTATAATTTACCACCTACATTACTCACCCAGCTTTACAGCAGATCATTGGAATGGGTGGGTTTTTATTTATTTTAATTTATTTATTTTAATTTTTTATTTTTTTGTTGGTCATGGGGGCTGAACTCTGGGCCTGGGCGCTGTCCCTCAGCTCTATAGCTCAAGGCTAGCTTTCTACTACTTGAGCCACAGTGCCATTTTTGGCTTTTTTCTGCTGAGGAATTGAACCCAGGGCCTCCGGCATGGGAGGCAAGCACTCTACCACCGAGACAACTTCCCAGCCCAGGTGTTTTTTTTTTTTTTGCCAATTAGTTCTCCAATTAATTAAGAGCTTTCTTTAATTAATTAAAAGCTTTGTTTAGCAAGCCATGGAACAGAGTCCTCATCAGTTTTTACACTCTCAGAGCAATCTTATAAGATCCTATGCAAATGCTATCTGCATCTTTTATGTCTAGGCTGGGGTGAGAAACTTTTTTTCCCTTTCTGTAATGAGCCATTTGGATATTTATAACATCATTATGGGCCATAGAAAATCATCCATGTAGCAGACGGATGATGGGCAGACAATATGAAGCATCCTGTGCATAGGATGCCCCTGGCCTCTGTAAGGTCCCCAGTGTCACTATTGGGAATTGGTGGGACCCACAAGGTGCAGGTTTATGGGCAGTCCTGGCATCACTAGGCTGTGCTAGAAAGGATGCAGCCAAAGTAAACTTTTTCCCTTCATGAATCAACTTTGATATGTTGTTATAGTAACCGAAAGCTGACTAACACAATAAGCTTACCTCATTCCTAGAGGCAAGAGGATGGATAGAATCCTTCACCACTTTTCTGCTGCTGGGCTTGATTTTTGTCTCCCTCATATGCCAGTTGCTGGTGATCGAGCTGAGGAATTGCTAGAGAGTTCAGTTTATGTTTATCCCTTCTCGGACAGTCAAGGTAAGTACAAATAAATAGTTTTAAACTGTGTTCTTTCAAAGATGAATTTCAGGGGTAGCATTCAGTTACCTAGATTCTTAGAAGCGGACTCACCAAGTACCAGGTATACTGGTTACTTGAGCACTGGTTACTTTAGCACACAGGAAGTTATGTTATTGTCCCCAGGTCATGCCCCAATAACTTGAAGCTCAAAGATGTTATGTAACACGTGACCCATGCTCATTTCAATTGCCTGCTGCTGTAAATTATTATTGGGATTCAAAGTCTCATTCGAACTCAGAACAACCAAACCCTACACATCTCTTCCTTTTTTTGTGTGGTTTGTTGAAGTTTTATTCTGAGGAATTAGTGGGTTTTTTTTGTCATCATATCAATAAAAATCCATAGAAACAATAGCAGCTCTGAGCCCAGCTCATGTGAGAGATTGGTGGAAAGGAGTCTAGGGGAGCCACATAGAGAGTGGGTGGGGGCAGGGAGAACCCTGCTTGGCAGATTTGGGATGAGGGTATGTGTCAATCATGTCTTCATCACTATGACAAAATGCCTCCCGTAAACAACCTAAGGGCAGGAGAATTTGTTCTGGCTTGTGGTTTCTGAGATTTCAGTCTGTGACTAGTTAGCTCCATTGCTTTGGGCTTGATGTAAAGCCAAATGTCATGTCACACGTGACCATATATGTAAAGTATTAAGATTAATAAGCATTTCCACAGAGTTTCACAGCTGGTACCTTCCCAACCCCCCAATTAGAGCATAAGGAGTCAGATACTAGTCAGTATTACTCAAGCTATTTTCTCTGCTGTAAACTCCCAAACTGCCTGGGAGATTGGAGATTTCCAGGTAAAAGCCAGGAGTCAACCTCTATAAGGGATTTGCTTGGAGTACCTTTGTATAATTGACTTTTATTTTTTTCTTGTTCTATATCAGAGTCTATTTAACACTGTAGCTTGGTTTGTTTTAGTATAAGAACAAGTTTAACATTGAGAGTACAAGAGGACACACCATATCTCTGATTTTAAGTGATCTCAGGGGTGCATCTGAGGGAGTTTGAGAAACCCCAGTCCAGCCTTCACTTCCCAGCATGGTAGATTCAAGGAACAAGAGGGGCCTACACTTTATAGTATCCAGCCACATCAACATCAATAATTTCTAAGTTACTCACTATTGATTTCATAGCTAAGGGAAATGTTTTGGAGAACTGGAGAGGGGAGCAAAGCTCTTAAATATAGCTCCAAAAAGCATATTCTGAATGGTCAGGTGACACAAACCCTTGCATTTATTCATTCAACAAAATCCACTGAGCTCCATCACTTGTCACAGGCCCAGGGTGGGGTGGGGGTGTGTGGGGGGAGGGAACGAGCAAGCATAGTGAAGAAGCCAGTTTGACCCTGAAGGAGCTGAGAATTCAACAGACATTGGATGTTGGTTACAGAACAGAGGAAGGCCAGGTGGTTCTGGGAGATATAACTCAGTTTGAACTTGGGACTCTCCCCTACTCCAATGCTACTCTCCTTCTCCCTAATACCCACTTTCTCCAACCTCTCACAGTTAAGTCCGGAAAGGCTGATGGTGTCTTCCTATCCTTTGTTAAGTGTCTCATTAAAAGGCAAAAAAGCATCTGGATTCTAAGTATTCCCCCCTTCTCTCCACACCCAGCCCTGCTTAATTTTTAAATGCCATCTATGTTCTTTATTTTCTTTTGCAAAACAAGTGCTTCTTAATGGCCAAAATATTTAAGTTTGAAAGCCAGATAATAAGAAGATACAATCATTGTTTCCTTCCATTTTTTTAAAATCTAGCAATAATTTCCCTGTCATTTGAATGTGACTTTTGATGATCGCAATGACTCCAAGACAATGAGTTGGTGCTGCATGGCAGCACAAAGTAGAGTCGTACAGCCGATGCCAAAACAGTGTCAAGTTAACAGAATGATGACGAAAAGCTCAAGTAAGCTCGTTCTTTGAGAAAGCAAGCCAGGGCACAGAACAGGCACTCTGGTGAGGGCCAGTGTGTCTCCAGTACCTTGGCTGACCACTCACCTATCAGACCTCAGACTCTCTGTGATTCTTAGTTCCATGATGGGGGAAGGCAAACAGGTCTGAAATAGTCTCCCAAGAGAACACAATCTCACCCAAGTATTTTCAAAGACCGAATAAAATCTGATTGCTTTAGGGATTAAAGGATAAATCCAAAGGCAACTTTGCCCTTTGGGTTTGTTTTTATGGATGGAAATCCATGTTTCCAAGGAATCTTCATGTAACAACCTCAAAGTCTTCCCCAACACAGTGTTTTATTAGTTCGGTTTCTGTTGGTAATAACACAATACCACAGGCTTGTTGAAAAGAGAGGAGGATTATATTGCTTACAAATTTGGATGGCTAGAAGTCTAGATTGCATAGTACTAGCTTTAGATCTCTGAAGTGACAAAAAGCATGACATGAGACTGTGTCATCTGGACTTTGACTCTTATAAAGCCCCCAGGATTCAATCATGGGACTCCACCCTAAAGATTTCACATAAATTGAATCAAAGCCTCCATCTCTAAACACCATGGTCAGAGTAAGTCCTAATTCTCTTAATACCTCACAAGGGTTAAGTGTCAACTCATGAAGCTTCAGGGACCCTCAAATGATAAACAGCCCACAGCAAATACCAACTGCAGAGAGTTCAAGGTCACAGGAGATGAAAATTGCTGTGCAATTTATCTATAATCCAGACTTACTTCAGACCTTCTGCAAATCATATTCATTCTTTAATTCTGGAAGTGTTTGGTAAACTCCCAATCTGGGCCTCCCAGAGCAGAGATCAAGAATGGGCTGACCTGCTTCCTTGTGGAACTGACAATTTTGTAAGGGAGCTAGACACAGAACATACAGTCACAGTAACAGATGCCACAACCTACCATGTATAAGGAAGGGAATGATCTTTGAAATGAGATGTGAAAGGATGCCGAGGGGGGCAATTCCACAGAGGGTGGAAGTGAAGAGGGGGACATAAGAGAGAGAGAGAGAACATAAGTGCAATGGCTGTGAAATCTATGGAAAACAAGCGTGCAGAGCCCCTGCCACAGAAATTGCAGGGAAAGCTCTACAAGTCCTTCCCCCACCAAAAAAAAGGGACGAAGCAGGGTTTTTCCCATTTGCACCTTCTGCTGAGATCTTACCATTCTTTAAAACCCAACTTAAAAGCGCCTTTCTCTTTCTCTTTTCTTTTGGGCTATTGTATCAAGAGCAATGCTTCTGGAACATGATAGACTTTATCATATTCAAATAGAGTTTGTTTCTAAAGCCAGTAATTAGGGAAAAAACTAGATATAGTGAAAGGGAAAAAAAGAATATGAATTTCAATCCTTTGCAAGGTCTCAAAGTCAAGTAGCTTCTTTTGTTTTCTAAGGCGTTGGCAGGTTTGGTATAGTGGAACAGCCAAGGTCCAGGAAACTGTTTTTCCCTTCTTCTTCTTTGGCTAAGACTCTGTTTTTGGTTTGTTGAGTAAGATATGCTACACAAGGGCTCACAGCTTCCACTGGAGAAAGCAAAGAGTTTAGAAGCTATCTAGGGAAGAAGGTTGGAGAACAGAGAGGGGCAATGAGGGTCAAACAACATTAAGTTTTGTGGAATGGTTCAATAGATAATCCTCACTTTTGCTTCCTTAGAAAAGCTTGTGTGTGTGTGTGTGTGTGTGTGTGTATACACAATATAAATACACACATATACAAATATATAAAACTATGTGTGTATAGAGGAAATTGTGGGAAAGGGGAGATTAGATTATCTACACAGACATAAGCAGTTCACTGGGAAAAAAAAATCTCAAAACACAAACAAAGCCACCAATCAAGGTGAATCTTGAATGAAAGTCAATGAAATGAACTACCTGATGGCCAAAATGCAGAAAAATAATGTCTACCAGTTTATATCAGGCTGTTAGGAAATTTTGACCCCTTAGGCAAGTTGAGACCTTTCTTCTTATAATATCACATCTCCATATATTCCGGGATTTCTGTTCCATAATGTTAACATTTGGTAATGACTTGTTTATGTGTGAATCAATGAGACTATGAAATTAAGGTTTTGTGTGTGGGGGGGGAGGTCTGTTTTGTTTATTATGAAATCCTTATCTATTATTCATTTACTTATTCATTTCTTTAGTCACTCCATAAATATTTCATGAACACTTATATATTATTTTCCTGTTGCTGTTCTAAGAAATTACCACAAACAGTGGCTTAACAAAATGCAAATATATTAATGTGCAGTTTTGGAGATCAGAAGTCTAACACTGATTTGACTGAGCAACAGCAATCCTTTGGGGTACTCTAGATCACCATCCTTATCTCCATCTCCTGTTAGAGGCTGCCCACATTCCTTGGCTCATGGCCCACATTAATTTGACCTCTGCTTCTGTTGTCTCTGATTCTTTCCTAGGTCCTCCAATAAGAACGACTGTGATTATATTGAGCCCATAGATAATGCAGGATAACCTCTCCAACTCAAGAGCTTCAATTTATACTGGGCCTCCATGGCTCATGCCTGTAATCATAGCTACTCAGGAGGCTGAGATCTGAGAACAGTTGTTTGAAGTCAGCCCAGGCACAGAAGTCCCTGTGAGACTCTCTATCTCCTATTAAACACTCAAAAACTAGCAGTAGCGCAGTGGCTCAAAGTGGTAGAACACTACCCTTGAGCAAAAATGCAGAGGGCTGGGCACTGGTAGCTCATGCTTGTAATCCTAGCTACTCAGGAGACTGAGATCTGAGGATCTTGATTCAAAGCCAGCTTAGGCAGGAAGGCCATGAGACTCTTGACTCTAATTAACCACTATAAAACCAGAGTGGCACTATGGCTCAAGTGGTAGAGTACTCACCTTGAGCTGAAGAGCTCAGGGACAGTGCCCAGGCCCAGAGGTCAAGCCACATAACCGACCAAAATAAATAAATAAATAAAAGAGCAGAAGGACAGCACCTAGGACTTGAGTTCAAGCCCTACAACTGTCAAAAAAAAAGATTCTCAATTCCTGAACTTAATTCTACCTGCAAAGTCTCATTGATTTCTAATACAAGAAGTTTGTGAATTTCTAGAATAAAATGTAGACCTCTTCGGACAGTAGCAAAATTATTTATTCTGCCTCAACCTACCATGCGCTAAGCAGATATTATCCTGTCTTATGATCTTGTGGTTCGATAGGGATCCTTTCTGACAGAGAGATGTCTTGATCAAAGATTCTGGGTGCGACTCTGGAGGAAGTTCCTTGAGTTGGAAGGACTGAGAGGAGACCTGTGTACAAAGCTTGGTGGGTACATGCTGCAAAAGAATGAATAGCCATCAATGGGGATGTAACCAGCATCATCGCAAGGTTATTATCATCTCAGCCAGAGAAGGCCAAGGCAGGCTTTAAAAAGAGATTTCCAATCCATATGGAAGTTAAAAAAAACAACAAAAAACACACAAAAAAACCATAGAACTACTCTATGATCCAGAAATTCCACTCCTGGGCATTTATCTGAAAGATTGCATATCAGGATACAATAAAGCCACCAGCGCAACCATGTTAATTGCAGCACTATTAACCATAGCCAAGCTATATAATCAGCTCAGATGCCCCTTAATAGATGACTGTGTCAAGGTAATTTAGTATACATACACAATGGAATTTTACTCATCTATCAGAAATAATGATATTGTACCATTTGTAAAGAAATGGAAAGGCCTGGGGGAAAAAACTATGTTAAGTGAAGTCAGTCAGGGCCAGAGAAACAAAGGGTGGATGTTTCCCTTCATATGTGGAAGCTAGGTTTAGTTTATAAACTTATAAGTAAATATGTTGGGTGATATGAAAGTGTATGAAATGTGGTAGATTTGAGGGAAAATTCAACGAGTGCAGTTCCTTAGAAAGGCAAAGTCAAAGTTTAACAAAATAAATAGCAGGTACTTGAGAGGGGTTGGTGGGTTCAGGAAAGGGGTTAGACAAATGAAGAGGAGAATGGGTCAAAATGCAGGGAAGAATCCAACATACATCTTACAAAATTAAGAAGAGTGAGTGCATGGGTGGGTAGGGGAGAGATGGGTAAGAATGTTGAAAAGGATGACATGGTTCAAGATGCATTGTACTCATAAGCTGCTTTGTTAAAAAGCAGCTCCTTTGTACAACTACTTAAAGATAATAATAAAAATCTGATATATTTGGTTGAATTATATGACATGGACTTAGGTGACAAGAGGAGAAAGATTTCTGCACTGTTGGTGAGATTCATCTGTTGAGGGCCTAGCTTCCAGGCTGGAAAAGTGTACTGGATTCAAGTTTGATAAAAATTGATATTAGTTTAATCAACATTCAGCCATCACCATCATCATCTCTCAGAACAGGGTAAAACCAGAAAGGATTCTGGCTAATGGCCCTTTTAGTATGGAGTACAGCTGCCAATCATCTTAGATCAGTACTCTTTCACTGAGCTCCAAGACTCTTCACCTCCATTATTAGTCTTGTATATAGCTACCTCCTTTTTCTTTTCTTTTTTCTTTTTTTGGGGGGCAGCCTTGAACTCAGGGCTTGGACACTGTCCCTGAGCATTTTTTTTTTGTTCAAAGCTAGCTCTCTACCACTTTGAGCCACAGTACTACTTCTGGTTTTCTGGTGGTTTTGGAGATGAGTCTCATGGACTTTCCTGACTGGGATGGCTTTGAACAGTGATCATCAGATCTCAGCCTCCTGAGTAGGTAGGAATACAGCCCCCAGCACCTGGCACTCTCCTTCTTTTCTTGAACTGCACACTGCTCTTGTCTATGGCCCCAAATTCTGGATGGCAACTTTATGAGCCAATATATACCTTATCATGTATAGATGATGGGTAGTGCACTCTGTCTGCATGCACCTTGGTCTAAGACATGTCTCCAGTCTACTCCCAGAGAAAGGCCTTCTGGACCTTGGCGAGGCTCCAGATTCCTGTTGGGTGGTGTACATTCCTTTTCCTCAGAATTTCTCCTTGGGAATCAACCTTTGCTGATCTCTGCTGGATGTTTTCAGGAAGGGAAAACAATGAGGAGACTATCTTTGTCTTGTGATAGAAAAGCGAAGGGACCTATTTTTCAGAGAAAGACCATTCAGAATCCCAATTTAGAGAGGCAACGAACCAGAGAACATACAGTCTCAGAGACACAGAGTGATGTGTTCATTTCTAGTTCTCATGCCTTTTGAAGGCTGGATTAGCTAGGATTCTATTGGTTGTAAGTGACAGAGACATACTTCATACTTACATATTAAAAAGAAAGAAAGGAAAAAATAGAAAAATATTTGTTTCACATAACAAGATAGCCCAAAGGGATGTCTCTGATGCAACTCGATTGAGGAGCACACACCGTATTGTTGGGGTTCCCTCTCTTTCTTTTTCCAGGCACTATCATATTCTGTCTCTTAGCTTCATTTTCTTCCCCTGGAGGCCTGTTTTCTCTGGTGGTAGACAGACATCAACTTGCATCTCTGTTTGCATGCTTGCAACTCCATGAACCACAAGGCAAGACCGCTTGTTTTTCTAGTTCCAAACTGTCCAATCCATTTTCCAGGCCCAGGTTCCTTCCTAGACCAGCTAGGTTGGCCAGGAGAATGGGTTATGGCAACTGGTGGGCTTTGGGTCAGGGAGTCACACATATCTAGGCAGCCCTTTCCAGCTCCTGACCAAAGTGGTGGTTAGTAGGTTCTCAAAGAGAGAGGATGGGAGTGTGTGTGTGTGTGTGTGTGTTGGACAGAAGGGCCAGCATTTCTCCCAGATGCATTCACTCATCCTTACTTGGAATTCTGCAAGACAGTCTAAGTCATTCTGACTCTAACAGCTGGTGTGATTTCTTCAAGCAGATATGAAATTATATCACTCACTGAAATGCTCTGTAATAGCCTGAGTGATTTCTTACTAAATGCACGAACAGGGTTCCATACGTGTTACTCTAAAATATGTCATCTTGGTGTATTGCATAGCTTAACCTGCAGGAATTACCAAAATAACAGATGTAAGGAAAACTCTCTGGCCTTTTCTTGAAGCAGGTCAAAAGGCCTCAGATGAGAGGTGTCTTCTCAAAGCTCAGATAAAAGAAACATATTCATGTCTGAACATTGAGGGACACGGAGGAGAATCTGCGTGAACGGCCCTGCTAAGTTTCCCACTTTTATTGCTCTTACTCAGAAAC
Organism: Dipodomys ordii; assembly: GCF_000151885.1. Classification (NCBI taxonomy): domain Eukaryota; kingdom Metazoa; phylum Chordata; class Mammalia; order Rodentia; family Heteromyidae; genus Dipodomys; species Dipodomys ordii. The sequence goes on from NW_012267228.1 coordinate 13,374,799, forward strand.
TTTTCGTCCTATCCTGGTTTTCTCTAAGTCTCCTCTCCTCACTGAATCCAGTATAATAATTCCTCGGTTTCATTTCCTTATATAGGTTCTCATGTCATACAAAACTTACATGAAATAAATATGTAAAAGCCTTTCTCTTGCTTTGTTTCAGGGACTCAGCCAATAACCTGGGAAACAAAGAAAACGATAGTTTTCTTCCTTTTCCGTGCCCACAGATGAGTCCCCAAACCTGTGACCTCCAATGGCAAGAGAAATGTTGCAGATGAAATTGTTGGGTTCATTCCTCCTTTTGCTGACAAGGCTTATGTTACTGGCTCTTTCTTTCTTCTCATCAGCTCTTCCTCTTTTTCTCCTTGTTCCTTGTCTCAAGTCCTGTTCAAAATGGTCTCCATAACTTGAAATACATCAAATGCAGAGGACAAGTAGAAGCTCTACCTTTAATTATATTTTAATGGACCTACACTCTGTTTGTCACCAATTAGAAGATATTAGGATTAATGAATTATGTTAAAAATTAATGCCGTTTTGTTGGCTGGGAAGGTGGCTCAGTGGTAGAGCGCTTTCCTCTCATGCATGAGGCCCTGGGTTCGATTCCTCAGCACCACATACATAGAAAAAGCCAGAAGTGGCACTGTGGCTCAAGTGGTAGAGTGCTAGCCTTGAGCTGAAGAGCTGAGGGACAGTGCCCAGGCCCAGAGTTCAGGCCCTATGACTGACAAAGCAAACAAACAAACAAATAAATAAATAAAAATGAATACTGTTTTGTCAACTTGGGTTTTCTTTAATGGATAACTGGAAAATTTTAAAATTACATATGTAAACATGTAAATTCACTTTTTATTCCTATTGGACAATGCTGCTCTATTTGTTGCCTATTGGTCTCTGGGTCTTCTCACAGAGCTGTACTTCTAGATTTCGCAGGAGCCAGAGGTCCTTAAATCTCAATGAAACTGGAAAGTCTTTGATCAATATGATCTCCTGACTGCATTGAAGGGAGTGAAGAGTTTTCTTCCCTGAATTGTTAGACCTGGACCAGTATTGTACTTCTAGTCAAACAGAAACATGAAGTCCAATGGCTAGGCTAAAGAGAGTAATAAATGGTCTTTTTCAACATTCTCCCATGAGACTCCATTTTCCTTAGTGATCTAGGAGTGTTTAGAAGGGCGGTCCCAGCACCTGCTATAGTAAATGATAGTAGGACCAACCTTTTGGAAGGAAAGTCACTGACCTAGCCGGTCAGAATTCAGTAACTTGAGTTCCTTGTTTGGTTCTTCGTGAGGTTGCTGGTTTTCTTTATATTAGTTAGCATCACTGCTGTTATTTACACAGCTGTTAATAGCAATTTTTTTCCTTCATGTTATTTTTTTCCCCTAGTCTTGTTTGTCTGGGCAAATTGGGATGCTGACAGTTTATATACAGCCTTGGGATGTAAATGTGAAATTGTCAGTTATTAAAAGCCGCAGAATTAACAGCTCATCCTCTCAAGATAGAGCCTTCTGAATGCGACTTTTTTAAAAAACAGGACTTGAATGACACGAACAACAGAAGCAACTTAGATTTTATAGATTTTTTATTATTAGTGTAAAGGTAGGTCTATCTTCTCTGTACTTTTAATTTGAAGATAAAGCAGATCGAAGAGATAAATCTCCTTTGTGATCTTATCTTCCATCATGGAGGGAAGTTTTTTAATCTTCCAATTTACATATTTTATTCTAATTTTACATTTTCTGCACTTTATAAAAAAAATCTTCCCATCTTTTCTCTCTCTGTGTTCACAAAATATAAATGGTGATGGGGGAGGGGAGTCTTGTGACCTGGGAACATTAGAAATTGACCTCACAGCAGGCTTAGATTGACAATTCTTTAGTGATAAGCAGGAGAAAATGAACAACTATTTTTTTAAAGTTGGATGAGTGATTCAACTTCATCTACACAAAACACATAACCAGAAAATAAAGAAGTTCTCCCTCCTATTTTTCTCTGGGTATCAATAATTGGGGTTTGCAAGAAGAGATAAAATTAATGAGGAAAAGGTCTGTATATCACCCCAACTAGGATATCAGGCAATTATTATATTAATTTGAACTTCATAGGGGACCCCTGTGTTCTGAACCACCACTGATGGAATGTGTAGAACTGTGAATCTCTGTTCCCTTGTTCTTCTGCAGAGTGCATGTGGTCTTGTGTGGACTTTGATGAAATTTTTTGCTGTTAAAGACAATATGCATGAGACAAAGAGAGCATTTTGTTTAACATATTTCCCTCGGGAGAATTTTACACATGCAGGTCATTATAGAGAAGAGCAAAGGGACTGGGGTTTCATAGAGGCAAATAAACAGGGGAGTTAGCCTAAAAATATCATGAAAAATGGAGCAAATAGGTCTTCCATAACTCAGAGTGTTAGGGAGCATAGTGGCTATGGTGGTTGGCTTTCTCTGAACATAGAGTAGGCAGAGGTTCTCAAATGTGGCTACTTTCTGAGAGCAACAGGCTCAGGTAAAATTCAACACTATCACTATCTATTTGTTTTTCAGTATAAGGGTAACCAAAAACCTATGGAGAAGGGCAAAGTAAGGTATAAGAAATCTGGAGACTGTTTGTTTGCATTCCTCCAAAACCAGTTGGACCATCTGTTGAGATATCACCACAAAGGTCAACTCTTTGTAGAATTCTGTAGACTGTGTTTGTTTGTTTGCTTTTGTGTCCTGGAGCTTGAACTCAGGGCCTGGGCACTGTCCTTGAGCTTTTTTGTTTGTTTTTTGCTCAAAGCTGGCATTCTACAATTTGAACCACAGCTCCATTTTGGCTTTTTCTACTGAATTGGAGATGAGTCTCACAGACTTTTCCTATCCAGTCTGGCTTCAGATGATGAACCTCAGATCTCAACCTCCTGAGTAGCTAGGATTACAGGCATGAGCCACTGATACTCAGAGAGACCAAGTATCTTTAACAACAACAACAACCATCAAAACCCCCAAAAGTGCCTAAAATTGAAAAGGAAAATATTAACATATTCCAAAAAAGAGTTCCTAACTGGATTCAGATTAGTGGTTTCCAAGAACTCATGATAGGAAATCTTTTAGTTATGAAGATATGAGAGTCTCTCCTCTCCTCCCCTCCTCTCCCTCCCTTCTTTCCTCTCCCCTCCCCTTCTTTCCTCTCTCTTCTCTCTCCTCTCTTCATGCATACTTGGAATTATACTCAGGATCTCACTCTTGTTAAGCAAAAGTATGGCTACATCATAGCCCTGGTCCTTGAGCTTTGTTTTTCAGAGAGGGTCTGGGTCTTTGGGAAGACTGGCCTTAGGCTGTGATCTTTCTATCTCTGCTTCCTGAGTAGCTGGGTCTGTAGGTCTGTGCCATTATGCTCAGCAGTTGTAATTCTTTGATGTCTGGGGTTATGCTCTCCACGGTAGTAGTTACCTCCCATCTAAATGCAGCTACTTGGGGAGGGAGCAGACGGGAGGATAGTGAATTTGAGACCAACCTAGATGAAGTTAATGAGACTCTCTCTTGGAAACAATTTGTAAACCCCCACCCCCCAAAAATTCTGAGGATGTGGTAGAACAAGTGTGAGGTCCTGGGTGCAACACCTAGTACTAAAAAATAAAAATAAAACAAATCATAAAAAACTGGGTACAGAAAGTGGCTTTTTCAGGAGGAATTGTGGCCTGCACATGGTCTGATGCAGGAATTGAATCCTTTGAGGTTTAGCTCTTGGGTTCAGATTTCGGGGCCCTGTGCCAGCTATAAGGCTGATAGGGATCTGGTAGTCAGATTCAGTGGGTGGTAACGCCAAGTCTGGCAGGAGGGAGGAAAGTTGAATGCATTACTTTAGAGGCCTGTAGCCAGATATAGAAAACAAAACAAAATAAAAGAACTCGTGAGAATTGCAAATTTTGTAACGAGTGACAATCCAAGCAAGATAAGAGGATGCAGTCCAACTTGCGGATAGTTTCCAACAGTGGTGAGATTTTTTCTTTCTTTCTTTCTTTTTTTTTTTTAATAATACTGTGATTTGAACTCAGGGCCTCACACTTGCTAATCAGGTTCTCCACTGCTGAGCCATGCTTATTTTAATAAGGTATTGCTTTTGGGCTGGGCCTTGGCCTGGACTTCAATTCTCCTGTTTCATGCTTCCTGACAGAACTGGGATCATAGGCATCTATCCCTGCTCCCAGCTTCTTCCATTGAGATGGTCTCAAAAACATTTTCCCCCCCTTTGGCTGAGATCAACCTGGAACCATGATCCTCTAAGTTTCAGCCTCCCAAATATCTAGGAAAACAGACCTAACCAATCACACCCAGCTAGCTGTTTGTTGATGGAGAAAGGGGTCTTAGGAACTTTTTGCTTGGGCTGGTTTTGAACCTTAGTTATGATTACAGGTATGCACTACTTAGCTCAGCTAGAGATAAGATTTGTTTTATATACCCTTCATCCATGTTCAGAAATCCCTAAAAGGCCAGACTATAAAACCAAAAATCAATGCCTGAAATCAAGTGAGGTTCTCAAAAAGAACACATCATACCTTGCTAATTAGGGATATGAGTTCAAAGCACAGTGTGTTAGAAATTGGACTTCATGTGGGGTCTCTGAGATTGCCAAGCAGGAAGATGGCACAGATTGCTCCCAGGATCCTTGCTACTTTATATGGGATGCAGAGACCTAAAGCTAGAGGTCCCATCCTACCCAAGTAGAAGTAAAAGGGAGAAAGCCAAAATGCACAGGACAAACAGGAGTTGATTTTGTTCAGACTATTGCAACAGGAAGAGCAACTACTGGTGGGGATCAGCTCAAAGGGGGAAAACAAACAAGCTTATGATTTTATAGAGGCAAGGAACAAGAGAGTCCACAGAGAGAATCTGGACGTGAGGAAGGAAGAAGACAGATCTTTCCCCCGTCACTGAGGATGTACAGAGGCAAGTGTTGTTTAGGAGTAGTCAAAAGCAAGGTGGTTCCTCCTGGTTAGTCATGTCTCAGAAGGTAGTGTGTGTGTGTGTGTGTGTGTGTGTGTGTGTAGAGGTGTTCAACCATCATCTCTGTGCAGAGGACTTAGCTTAAGTTTAATATTATCCCCATTTTTCAAGTAGTTGCTTTAACATTTTATTAACAAGGACTTAACCATGAAGACTAGTGATCAAACACACAAACTGGGTGTTGCTGTCTATGTGACTCTTTTAACTTCATAGACCTAACCGTTATTTTAGTATTTTACCTTTTTTGTTACCTGGATCATGAAGGTTCATTTACTTGCGAAGACGATTTCAATTTGAATTGCTTCTGTTAGAAAGTTTTTTCTCTCTGTCTCTCTCTCTCTCCCTTTTTCTCCCTCACCACCAACTTTTTAAAAATTATCTATATATTGGTCTTAACCATTGAGAAAATCTAGAACATTATATCCTAAAACCATCACCAATGTGACATGGAAAATGCAAAATTTAGTCTGAAACCCATGACTTAATCCTAAAAATAAAATGACTTGAGGGTTTGGAGCTGTACAGAAATCGCCAGTACTATGTCAGCAATTTGAATTCATCTGTAAGAAGGTAATTTACAATTAATGACAATTTTGAATTAGAGAATATAATATTTAAAAGAAACTCTGGTTATTACATTCTCCCACATTCTATAACTCAAATTCACGAAGGGAGCCTGCCTAGGAGATCATCTTAGGAGACTAATAAGAATTACTTATAATTAGCATAACAATTTCGTATGCAAATGGTACTTCTGAAGTACTTTAAATTTACTTCTAAGTACTTTATACATTCCCATTTGCCATCTTATTTACGCCTTTAATTTGAGCTTTCCATGAAGAATGGCTTCTCTAATGAAGAGTCAACTTCCAGCCAACCCTACAAACTCTGAATTAGCAAACCCAAATCAATGAGGTTTTTTGCTTCACATATGTTAAACAGAATTATATGTAACAAAAAATACTGATTCTTAGTGATATACTACTGTACTAAAACTCTGCTTGTATTGAAATTTTGTAGCGTTTACATATACATGATTTATTATAGGCTGGGAAAGAAACGAAGTTATTGCAAGTAATTGGATGTGAATGCTTTTAAAATTCATACTGTAAGTGCCTGTATTATACACACCGTATATCTTCATCTGGTACTTTTAAAGAAGTAGCACTTTTGAAGACTATTTTCAGAAAATAGCTCTTCAATGCCCCAAATCTTGGTTCCTATGTAGAATCAGTAGAAGAAAACTGTTATCAACAGCATGTTAATAGACCCTTTAAAACAAATATAAACTAAAAATGAAAAGAAAAAAAATATTCCCCCAACTTTACATCTAAAGGGCAAAAGAATATGCAAAGTAGCTTCTAATTTTAGCCACCTGGGACACTGTATCTTTAATTTAACTCTGAGAGGAAAGACTTGGGGGCTGCTTTGAATTTTTGGCATATTTTCCCCCCACTTGGCAAGCAGCATGGGCTATGGTTTTAACATCTGATTCTTTCTCTATCTACCTTTTGCAGTTTCCAACTCCCCATTTATCTGGAGGGACTGCAGGCAGTGTTTACGTTATGCCACAGAGCTGAAGCAAGAACGAAATTCCAATTCATCACCCAGATGTTTCCAAACTCCACATAACCATATTTGGAATTGTATATATGAAATATCCCTATAATTTATTAATTTTTCTTCCCCACCTGGATGTGTGGCACTGAATCACTTGATCGCTGTCGGTTCTGGGAAGTTCACATGCAGGCCTGGGCGCAGGGGTTCCTTGCTGCTCTTCAAGTTCAGCCAGATGGGTGGGGTAGAAGGTGGGTAGCTTTCTACAAAGGTCCAATGACTATAGCAGCGATTTTCTCTTTTCAGATGCATGTGGTAACAAACACCAAAGGTATGTGTGTGTGTGTGTATGTGTGTGTGTGTGTGTGGTGTAGACCAACAAGAGACAACAGAGAATGTACCTCTCCTTACTTTAAGAGAAAAGCAACATAATATGTATGTGTGTGTATGTGCATGCACTCATGTCTAACTATATGACTATCCACATATATATGATACTACTGGATGGGAATTTGCATTGTTCTCATCACCCAGTGCTCCTTCAGGACCCACTTGATTCCTTCCCTCTGGCCATCCTCAGAATTTTCTACCTTGGAGCAATTAAACACCTCCCTCCCACTCCCCTGTCCAGGTGTGAAAGTATGCAGTAAGTAGTCATTGCCCCTGATTAGATGATTGGACTTTTTGTTTGACTATACTTAAATTCTGGATCCTCGCTTTCTACACTCCTTTATCTCTGACTCTGTTTGGTGCTACACAGTACCCCTCCTTTAGTGAAGAGGAAAACCAAATCTGTTGTCTCTTTTTTGTCTGCTTGATTTTTTCCCTTCCGGATATATTTGGTTAAAAGGTCTCCTTCCTCCTTTGACCTTATACTGCAGAAACTTAAAATAAGAAGCATAGATCACATATTTGGTATGTATGTGCACATGGGAGGGAAACTAGGAGGAGGACACAGAACTAGAGGGAAACGGGAAAACATACAACAGTGGGACCCGTCTGCTGCACTGGACATTGATCAAAATGAGCTAAATGACTCAATGGCAGCGATGGGAGGGAGGGAATGAGCAGGGAAGAGGGAACCACTGATGCTATGTGAAAGGAAAGAAATGTACAGATCACCCGATGTGGGAGAAATAACTGTATTGTCTGTCAAGCCTCATAGAACTCACAAACTTAACAGACCATGATAAAGACAATTTGACCCATGAAGGTTCGAATGTGTTTGTGACTTTAACTAAACATCACTATCCCACAATACTGTAAAATTTGTGAAATTATGTAATCACTGAATCATAATAAAAAAGTTGCAAAAATAAAATAAGAAGCATAAGTAAGCAAGAGTTGTAAGACTAGAGCAGGTACAGAGTCTCTTCTTGGATGAAGTTTCAGTCTGTTCCCTTCCTTCCACAGAGGTGTTACCTGCATTCCAGACCATTGGATTGACTCACCCAGGGCTGCAGAATCAAGCCTCCACACAACGAAGACCAGAGCAGAGGGCTGAACGCGCCAGGCATTGGTTGTCACCAGTGTCTTGTTTCTTTCTCTTGCCACTGGGAAAACCTATTAGGATAAATAAGGCTTTTATTACTTTATGTAGCAAATCACGTTAAGGATAATTCTCATATTGAAATAGGCTTAGAAAGTTTTCATTTTGTTTAAATTATACAAACAGTGGCATTTTGTCACCCTCAATCAAATCATTCCTCGAAATTGCCACATGTCATTTATACGGGTGTCACATCGAGGCTCAGGGTAGGACAGCCTCCCGAGCCTCAGTTTCCCCTGGGGCATAGACTCGTACCAGTCTCACAGGATAGGTGTGGATGGACCTGCTGTGGATGAGGCACCACGCCTGGCACATGGGAATGCTCCGTAGGTGATTTTGGGGGTGGCTATTAAATCCACATTGCAAGGGAGGGTGAGGTTTCCATCATGTCTAGATGGAAGACTGCCAGGGTTCTCAATTTTTCACACTGGCGACTCATATGACAGAGTCACATCGTGAAGATTTGCTGGGTAAGGTGTCATGGTACTGGTAACCAGTATATGGGACAGAGGAGAAACAGCTATGATTAAAAGAAAACAAACAAACAAACACGTCAATGGAGATAATGAAATGGGTTTTATGCTGTTGGAACTTGGGGAAGGGGTGACAGAGAGGAAAGATATAGGTGAGGAGATTTATTTTTTTTTTTTTTTGTCGGCTATGAGGCTTGAACACTGGGCCTGCACGCTGTCCCTGAGCTTTTCAACTCAAGGCTCTACCACTTGAGCCACAGCACCACTTCTGTTTTTGTAGTGGCTAATTGGAGTTAAGAGTTTCATAGACTTTTCTTGCCCAGGGTTGGCATTGAGCCGGGATCCTCAGATCTCAGCCTACTGAGTAGCTAGGAGTACAGGCATGAGCCACTGGCACCCAGCAAGTGAGGGGATTTTTTTGGGGGGGGTCTGGTCGTGGGGCCTGAACTCTGGGCCTGGGCGCTGTCCCTCAGCTCTTCAGCTCAAGGCTAGCGCTCTACCACTTGAGCCACAGAGCCACTTCTGGCTTTTTTCTAATGTGGTGCTGAGGAATCGAACCCAGGGCCTCGAGCATGCAAGGCAAGTGCTCTACCACTGAGCCACCTTCCCAGCCCCAAGTGAGGGGATTTTTATATACAAAATTAATATTCACAAGATCTTTGGTAGAACTTGAAAAGTTAAAAGACGAACATATCACAAATCTGAATAGGGTGGCATGTACCTGTACTCTTGGCTGCTTGGGAGGTTGAGGGAAAAGATCACTTGAGTTTAGGGGTTCAAAGCCAGCATTGGCAATAAAATTTATTAGGTGTCTAAAAATTTAAATTTATTCATTTGTTTAATTTATTCTTGTCTAGAAGTGACCATAATAAATAATAAATCATTGAGCAAGGTGCATTGTACTAAACCCATAGACTACAGAAGCAGGTAGATCCTCTCTGACTTGGTCATGAACATGGAAGCTTGTTGTATACCTTCTTTGAGACCTGCTAGGCCAAGAGGAACTTAGCCTAATCATCACTGCCTAGACCCTCAGGCATGCAAAGGAGTTTAGTTTCTAATGTCCTCACATAAATGTGGATAAAGAACTTTCACCTTCTAGGGGATAAATATGATCAGAAGAACATATTTTTTTTTCATACAAGGTAGTCCTGGAACATCCTTCATTTTGAGAGAAAAGCCATTCTTGGTATGAGTTTTTGTTGCTGTTTGGTGTCTGTTCTGGGGTTTGAACTCATGGCCTGGGCACTGTCCTTGAGTAGTTTTGCTTAAGGCTAGCACTCTACCATTTGAGGCATAGCTCCACTTCTGGATTTTTTGGTAGTTTATTGGAGAGAAGAGTCTCATGTCTCATGAACTTTCCCACTTGGGCTGGCTTTAAACCATGATCCTCTGAGATCGCCAGCCTTCTGGGTAGCATGAGTTGTGAGAGCCCAGTTTGGTATGAATTCTTTTAATGTCTTCTTGGGATTGAGAAGCCTTTTCTGTAGAAACTCTTCCAGCAGAGGAAAGGTAGACTGTTTACATTCGCGCTTTGCCCAGCTGCTTTGAGAATGGAGCGTTATCTTGTCAGCATGCTGTAAGTTCCCGGGGAGTTCAGTGAAAACAAACGCAATAGAGGCAATCTATATCAGTGTTAATGGGTGTTAGGCAAGTAAAACCCAGCCCTTCAACATGATAATACATAATACACCCCTTAATTTTTAATTCACCCGGGTCTCAATTTTAAAGCATTTTCTTGTAGTTTGTCCTAATTATAATCATTTTTAATGACAGCTTAAAAATTTCATCCAACTGTCTTATCACATACGGTACTTAATTTCTCAAGTGAACAGTTTTACTGTACACCATTCTGGGAATTTTAAGAACTAAAACATAAAAGGAGCGAAAGTTCTTTGTATGGCAAAACTAGATGTTAATTGTTCTAATATACATAAAGAGACCAAAGCAGTTTCTGGAAGCTGGGGCTGGCTTTCCTGCAGAGCCTTCTCTAACTCCTTTCAAGGGAGATTCACAAAACCCCAGGGGAAAGGAGAAGAAAAGGATTCCCCCCCCCCATTTTGCTGTGTTCTGCCAAGAATCAGAACTGGGATTGAATATTCATTATTGTATTCTACATGTTGAATAAATGTTTGCCCTGACCAAAGTGGAAACTACTCTGCTGGAGAGAATGAGGAGCTGACTACCTTCGCCATTCCACCCTCGAACCCTCTTCTTTCTAGAATTTTCTAATCATCTGCTCACAATTTCCCCTCTCTCCTTCCCTCCCTTTCTCCCTCCTACTTACCTACCTTCGTTCCTTCCTTCCCCCATCCCTCCTTCCCTTCCTTTTCTTCCTTCCCCTCTTTCTCTTCCTCTCTCCCTTCCTCTCTTTCTTTTCTTTCTTTCTTTCTTTCTCTTTCTTCCTTCCTTCCTTTCTCCCTTTCCTCATTTCCTCCTTCCTTCCTTTCCTCCTTTCCTCCTTCCTTCCTTTCCTCTTTCCCTCCTTCCCTCGTTCCTTCCTTCCTCCCCTCCTTCCTTCTTTCCTCTTTCTTTCCAGAAAAGAGAAACCTAGAGAAATTCACAGTTTTACCAAACACGGACATTACATTTTGCATCACCCTGCCTCTTGGCACATGGGTCATGCCAATCTTCTTTGTTATTGACACATGATAATTATACATATGTATGGGGTACAGTGGGATAATTTGATACATGCATACAATGGGTAATGATCAAATCAGGATAATTAGCATCTCCTTCTCCTTCTCCACTTACTGCTTCTTTGTGCTAGGAAGCTGCAAACTCTTCTAATTCTTTATGAAAATATGCAATAAATTGCAGTGAACTACAGTCACCCTACTGGGCTCACAAGCTTGGATCGGTCAACCAGGGCACCCAGTACTACAGCACCACTGTTCGGACACACAAGCTCTTAATGTGCTAAATTAATTGCCAAGCGGGAGGGAGGTTTTTGCTTTCTCTCTCGAATGTTATGGGAACTCCTGAGTGTTGTCATGTCTCAGTCACTTATTATTTTTGGAGAAGCCAGGCATCTCTGAAGAATGCATACTGAACCAGCAGCAGGGCTCTGTATTTTGTCTTGTCTGGAAGAAATTCCACACAGGTTTCTGCCTCTCTGTTTACTTGGGTCAATCCATGGATAGACACTTATCTGAGCAGAAAGCACACTTATGCCAGTTGTGATTAATGCTGAATACATATCAAAAAGGACAAAGGGGAAAGTTGAAAGTGGAGGCCTTTTCCTTCTTTAAACTCTGCTGGAAGGCAAACCTTGCCCTATGCAGCGTGTGGGGCAGAAGCTCATAAACTGTAGTATACATTGGAGTCACTTGAGCATGCTAGGATGGACTTGGGATGCATTCCGAAAATGCACATTCCTACCTGTCATTTCTAATGGCCTAGACCCAGTCAGATTTACAAGGTCCTTGTTATTCCTTTCCTTTCCTTTCCTTTCTTTTCCTTTTTTGTATTGGTACTGGAGCTTGAACTCAGGATTTGGGCAGTGTCCCTGAGTTTTTTTGTTCAAGGCTAGCACTCTACCACTTGAGCTATAGCTTCACTTCTGGCTTTTTGGTGGTTAATTGGAGATTAGAGTCTCATGGACTTTCTTGTCCAGGCTAGATTCGAACTTGTGATCCTCAGACCTCAGCCTCCTGAGTAGTAAGATTACAGGTGTGAGGCAGCAGAGCCTGGCTTAGAAGATCATTTTTAAAATGGAATGATTCTACATTAAAAATCTGAAGAGTCTCATGGGGTCCAGTAACTTAGTATCTTTGGTAGGATTTGGGTGGGTTAATATAAACCAAACTAAACAAACAACAACAACAACAAAGCAAATGAATCCTCAAGAACAACACATTTCCCCCCTCTCCGCCCGCCCCCCACCCCCCATAGTAAATGCTTAAAACTTTTCATGGGCAGATAATTTCTCCTCTAAGCAGCACAAACAATCTTAATCATAGACTGTTATTGATGATCATTATTTTGTGGTGCTGGGGGTGGCAATGGAACCCAGCGTCTTATACAAGAGCAAGAAATCTGTCACTGAACCTTATCTGTAACCCCACCATAATAGCTTTGTACACACTTACACAAAACCTTTCCCACATCCATCCAGCCGTTTTTAAACTGCCCTGTTTTAAACCACTCTCTGGTGGATAGGAACCTGGTATCTGGCCAGGAAACTGCGATTGAAAGGGATATTTTGAAGGAAAATCTGGCTTGGGGTTTGAACCTCCATGGTTTGGGTACATCCAGATAGAATGTAACTACTGGGAAAAAGCAGCCTTTTCTCCCCCCACCCAGTTACTCCTGCCCGTTTCTCTTCCAGATGGCAAAGACGCTATTTCCGTGTGCGGGCGGTCTGTCTTCACTTCCTTTTGGGAGAGGCCCAGGTTTTTCTGGGTGGCGTGTGGAGGGCTCATATTTGGCGGTGATGGGCTTCCTATGCACTGTCCGGGTGGATGTCACTGGCAGTCTCCAAAGGGATGTAGGGCTCTCAATGTAAGGCTCCATGCCCAACATTTGCCCAAATAAAGTTTACTCCCATCGTGTGCCAGATGGAATGATAAATGCAGGCACAAACATTTCTCTCTTTTTTTTTTTTTGGATGCATAACTCCCTTGTATGTGCATGTGCAGTCTGTTTGGCTTCTTTCTCAGCAAGGAACAGGTTCACCCATGTGTTTTGTGTAGGGACAATTTGTGTGTGTGTGTGTGTGTGTGTGTGTGTGTGTGTGTGTGTGTGCTGGTAATAGGGTTTGAACTCAGGGCCTCGTGTTTTCGTTCACCATTTTTTTTTTCTCCAGGCTGGTGCTCTACTGCTTGAACCACATCTCCACTTCCAGCTTTTTAATGGTTATTTGGAGAGAAGAGTGTCCTGGATGTGTCTTCCCTGGGGCTGGCTTTGAACTGAGATCCTACCAGCCTCCTGAGTAGCTAGGATTACAGGGGTGAGCCACAGGCACTTAGTTTTGTAGGGCCAATTTGAAGGCCAACAGTGATACCCTCCCATGTTTTAGAGCCACCTCATTGAAGCACTGACAGTACGCCCTGGTGTCAGGGCAATGACTGGCCACAGACTTCTTTCTTTCATGCCCAAGGACACATGGGACGCAGAATTCAAAAGTCAGTGGCCACCCTGCTTGTGACCACAAAGACAGTGGGGTGAGAAAGATCCTCTCTTCTCTCCAACTGGGGTGGGCCCACACATTCCAGAGCCTTCCACGAGAAAGGGAAGTTGCTGGAGGGCCAAAAAAAAAATCACCGCCAAATTAGTAGCTTCCAAATATCATTTTCAATAAAAACTTCATGATAAAGAGCATGCTAATACCCAATGGTTAGTGGTTTTTATGATGGCGTTAAACCATTTCTGCTGAGGCTCCACCGTCCATGCCATTTCTTCACTGAAGAAAGAAATTGGCTGCTAGCGCAGGGTTTGTACGCTTTCACTGTTGCTATAAAATCAGCCCCCAGGAGAATTTTAAGTCTTCTTGAATTGCTTTTTAGCACAGTCTGAGGAAGTAAAAGTTCTAAAACTGCCTGGTTACAGACAAATCACTTAAAAAGCCAGCTTTGTACTGGCAGAGTCGTGCTACAGGAAATGTTTCAAAAGGCAGAATATAACAATATGAAAGCTAAGTATTGTTATTTATTTAACTCACGGAACAGGCTGTCATTGAACATGAAGAGCCTCCAGGAACTCTTTAAGGTCATGGGAAATGCCAGATCCTTGTGGTAACAGACGTCCCACTATATAATGGGTGGTGATGTTTACACACATTTACACACGTATGTCTTGATGAGTATGGCCTGTGTATAAACACATACACAAGCACACCATCTCTATTCAATTAAAGTGCATTAATTGATTGCAAACTGATTCAAAAGTATACCTAGCAGGAAGCCATTCCCCACATAGCAGGAATTCTTGAATTTTCTAGGGAAAAATAGAAGATAATAAAAAAAATAAATAGGATAATACAGTTGGAGGTTAGTGCAAGCCTTGTAGACTGAGAATTAAACTAACGAGATCTAGTTGTGTGCTAAATATACCCAGCACACACAGTATTTTTACAAAAGGGAGCAAGGCTACACCAAATGTGACATTATAAAAGGTGGCTGATGCTCTTGGGGTAAGTCTCACTTGATGTGATTGAACTGGTCAGGGTTATTCTGTTTTCCCAGCTATGGGAGCCCTGAGGGACAAAACACAGTGAGTTTATCTTTCTACCCCTTGTTCCCTAGCATAGGGGCCCTGTTCCACACTTAAACATGTGCAGTATGTCGTTAATGTCATAACATTGATGCATTTCAATTTCCATGGAAGGATATTATTATTTCATTTCTTGGTCAAGAAGGTGCAGATCATAATTTAAAAAAAATCCTAGTAAATAAAGTAAAACATAGGGGTTAGTTTCAACTAAGGGACTAGTGAGACTTTGAATCCAGGAATCCAGTGAAGAATGGTTTCTCAGTCTAGAAGCTTCTCTGTTTTACATGAAGTGACCCTTAGGTTGGTCATCTGTGAGTACTCCAAACAACCCATCCTCTCCCAACGTCACAAAGAGCTGGGATTCTAAAAACTGGGGAAGACATTTGAGAAATGATAAACAACCCTGAAGCTTTGAGTATTTATTCTAGGCTGCTTATGATGACATATTTTTATAACACTTTGTCTGGGTGCCAGGAAATGGCAGGATGGAAAATCACATTCCCCAAATAAGTGAAGGGCGTGTCACTTCCAAACCTCCCCTTCTCCAGCAAAGTCTATTGATAGCTGAGAAAGAGTTTAAAGGTGTAAGAGAGATTTAATTCCCCTCAAAATGTCTTTTAAGAACCTTATGTTCAGAGAAGGCTTCTTGTCCTTCCCTTCGCTCATTTTTTTTCTTTCTCTCTTACACAGCCCGCGTTCAGTGTTTGTTAATTTGTGATCTTTAGAAATGTCTACTGTTTTTTTTCCCCAGACTTTCTGTATACCTTTAGTGAGAAAGGGTTCTCTGCTCAATTAATTAATTTGCATCTTTTTAAAATAATTTGCCAGACAGGGTATTCTGATTAAAAAATTAAGTAAAATAAGGAAAGAATTAGAATAAGGAAAGAATTAGCAAGGAAAGAATTAGAATAATTGTGGATTTTAGTTTTGCAATGTTATAGATTAGTAATTTGGGGACCAAGCTGTATAGAAAGAAAGGGTTTAGAAAGCTATCTCTCATCCTTTTTCTCACATTAAGCTGCAGGAGTATGCACTAGAAGGTCAATTTAGTCTTTGTGTATATGGAGAAGGCAGGAAAGTTCTGGAGCTTGACTGAAACCTGGTACTCTACCACTTGAGCCACAGCTCCACTTCCGGCTTTTTGGTGGTTAATTGGAGATAAGAAGCTGGTGGACTTTTCTACCCAGGCTAACTTCAAGTTGTAACCTTTATATCTCAGCCTCTTGAGTAGCCAGTATTCATAGGCATGAGCGACCAGCACCCAGTGCTAGTCATTATTTTTATTATTGTTAAAGTATAATTTGAAATTAGCATTCTAAGAAGAGCCCTGTCTACCTGCAAGTACTTTTCATTGCAAAAATAACCCAACGTGGAGTTTCAAATACGATACAAATTAGAGGTGGTCATTCAAATAGGCACCCAAGATGACTGTATGTTTTCCCCTTAAGTAATTAAATTTGCAAGTTATAAGCTGCCACAGACAGAGCAAAACAATTTGTGTAACAACCAGGACCTAGGAAGTAGTCCCTCCTCTTGGAAAATTAGAATTCTCAGAGCGTGTGGAATTCTAATGCTGGCTTCACGCTGGCCAACTAGGAGACCATTATTAGTGACAAGGAAAACCAGGAGATTTGCAATTACGACTTTGTTCAGTTAGAGGTTGAAAAGTGCAGACAATTTATGCCAAATCCATCTCATTTCCCGCATATTTTGATATTATTAGTCGATGTGGCTTTCACATTTGCTGAAATTTGCATGAGCTATGCATTAGCTCCAGGGCACAGAGGGGAAACGTGGGGTTCCAGTGACCAAATGGAAGTCCAAGGCTTCCAAAGGACAGGGACAACCAGTTTGATCAGAAGTGAGGGCAAATCCTTTGATTGTTTCTAAAAGCCCTCAGAGAAGGCAGCCATTTTCTTCCTTCCTGAGCATGCATGGTGAGCCTTGGAAAAGGATTTGGAGGCACTTTGGGATCACAGCTCTTTTTGCTTTTGTTGCTTTTGGAAAAGGTTCGTAGGGTATTTGCCTGAGCTAGCCTGGAACTGCAATCCCTTTATTTATGCCTCTTTCATAGCTAGGATGACAAATGGGCAACATTCATGCCCAGCTTATTGGTTGAGAAGGGGTCTTCTCACTAACTTCCACCAGGCTGGCTTGGAACCATAACTCTCCCGATGGCTGCTTCCCTAGTAGCTGGGATTGAAAGCATTAGCCACCACATCCGGCCTGAGTGTGTGTGTGTGTGTGTGTGTGTGTGTGTGTGTGTGTATTTGTCAATTGCATTAATCCCTAAAGCATTCTACTTCATTGACCTTGGTCTCCATCATCTGTAAGAAGCATCACCACTATATATACTCCTAAGGAAGAAGAGAAAATGCTTTAGTTAAAATATAACACACACTTTCTTCACACTATATAGAACATGTTACTCCGTGTTACTATTTCTTGTGTTTGTCTGTGTGTGAGTTCTAGGTTTTGAACTTAGGGCTTCACATTTGCTGGGAACTATACTTCCAGCTCTTTCTTGCTTATTTTGGGGGGATAAGGTCTTGCTTTTTGTTGAGACTAACTCCGATTTCAGTCTTCCTAGTTTTCACTTCCTGCCATAGTTGGGATGGCAGGCAAAGACCACCATGCTGAGCTGTTGGATGAAATGGGGTCCTCAGAATTTACTGTACCTGCTGGTCTCAAATTTCAGTCTCTAGGAGTTTTTGCCTTCTGAGTAGCTGGGATTGCAGCATTAGGAACCACTACTCAGCTTATATTTCCCTTACTGAATGAGCTCTTTCACACTCATTTAAGTAAAATTTTATGATACACTATTTTTGCACACATGGAGAAAGTTGAGAACACAGAGAAACCTTCCTGTGGGTGACCTAGAGAATGGACCAATACTTGGCTTTGTTTTGGTGCCAGTGCTGGGGTTTGAACTCAAGTCCTAGGCACTGTTGTCCCTGAATGTGTGTGTGTGTGTGTGTGTGTGTGTGTGTGTGTGTGTGTGCATTCCAAGGCTTGAACTCAAGGCCTGGGTGCTGTCACTGAACTTCTTTTGTTCAAGGCTAGCACACTACCACTTGAGCCACAGCTCCACTTCCAGCATTTCCTGTGTAGTTTATTGGAGATAAAAATCTCATAGACTTTCCTACCTAGGCTGCTTCCAATTGCAATTCTAAGATCTCGGCCTCCTGAGTAGCTAGGATTAAAGCCATGGGCCAGAGGCTGCTTGCTTAATGTGTAGCTTGTTATTTGCAGTTTTGTTTTTGTTTTTGGCCATCATTTCTTCATTCACCTTCTCCTCTTACTTTTCCATCTTGTCATCATGTCCTCTGTCAAACACCTCTATTTTCCTGGCTCCAACCATCCAATTGTATTCTGCTGCTTGTCATAATGGCTCAGCCTTCCCTTCCTCCCCTACCAGAGTGTCTCCATTGAGGAGCGTGGCCTACCTCACCATACATAGAAGATACATTTTCTACTCCCAACCTATAGACTGATTTCTTGTCTTCCAACTGAGCAGTGTGTACAACAAAGAGCAAAATCCTGTGTCATACATTTGGCAAGCACGCAACATTCCAAGTGGAGCTGAAGAACCATGTGTGACCTTACTTGATGAAGAATGGACTGGAGGGGTGCAGTCTCTGCTGTGAATAAGAAAGTGCAGGCTAGTCACGGTGCACTAGGTGAGGGGACCAGGAGCTTTGTGTGTGTGTGTGTGTGTGTGTGTGCTGATGTTCTCGTATTCTGCCCTATAAAATTAGAAGCCCTACATAGCCCTGCTGGGGCAGATTGCTGGTGCCCTCATACTTTTATACTGGTTCCCTAGGTGGCTGGAACCTCCTTTATATAATATACCTCCCACTGTCAGGAGGCGCTGTGACAATGGGCAGAGAGCTTGGATGATGCTCTTATTAGGCTCTGCAGTAAATCCTGGACCAGTGTCACCTAGAAAAGAAACACCCCAGACCCACTGAATCAAAAAATTGGGGTGCGTCAAGCCATTTGTTTTGATAAGTTCTCCAGGTATAGGCCAAAGCGTGGGAATCACTTCTTCATGATATATCTGGAATGGGCATCCTATGATCAAACCTTTATCACTTGTCCTGGCCTGGAGGCCTTTATCTTCTTCCAGGCCAAAGGTGTCAGGAGTTGACCATGACCTACATTTATTAAAACACAATTCAGGAAAGATTTTGCTCTGTGTAGAATAGGGGGCTCAGTTAGAGGGGAAGGAAGAGATTAGATTCCTTCCTTTCCTTTCCTTCCTTCCCTCCTTCCTTCCTTTCCTTCCCCTTCCTTCCTTCCTTCCTTCTTTCTTTCCTTCCTTTCCTTCTTTCCTTTCCTTCCTTCCTTCCTTCCTTCCTTCCTTCCTTCCTTCCTTCCTTCCTTCCTTCCTTCCTTCCTTCCTTCCT
>NW_012267228.1:13394768-13514901 GCF_000151885.1 Dipodomys ordii
GCTATATATATATATATATATATATATATATATATATATATATATATATATATAATCTCCAGGTTTTGAAAGTTTCCTGAAGCAGAATATTTCTTTTTGAGAAGAAATCGCTGTGTTAGTGATCAAGGCTGGATTCTCATGTTCATGTGCATATGTATAGTCTTAACCATCTTTTCCAAGCAGCACCAATGCATTTGGATCAGTGTTAAGGAAAGCATCAAACATCACTTTGTACCTTAGGAAGTACAACAAAGGTAAAGTTATAGCTCAGGACAGTGGTTTAATATTTTGGGTGGTAAACCAGAACATGTTGATCAGATAGACAGCTTTTGAGTATCAACGATGTTTTCCATGCTTTACCAGTTGTTGGCCTGAGTCAACTTACAATCTAGCTCCTAGGCAGTGGGTTTAATTCTGCCTTGTAGTTTGTTGGGGAGATTAAATGAGATACTGAATGCGATGCACTATGCATGGGGCACCTAGCAAACACTGCAGCAATGCTCTTCTTGTCTAACCATCAGTGAGATTTCCTTCCTTTTGGGTCTGTTGATTCCACGGTGAAATGACTATGGAGCAATTTGTCATCTCACATTCCTAAGCCTGCTTGATTTTTTTTTAAATGAGTTTCCTGACTCTGATTGCTAGGAAATACTTCATTTGATCGATGTGCCGGACGCATTTCCCTACTTAAAAACAAAAGAGCAGTCATGTCTGACTCCCTAAAACAAAACACACACATACACACACAAAAGTTTCCTCCAAACAAACAGCCCCCCCCACCACTACAAAAGCATTTCCATAGCAAAGAATACTGAGTGCATGAAGAAAGAAATTCTGGCCACAGACTAGGTGGTTTTAGAGCAGGTGACAGCAGGGTCTAGGGTGGTACTAACTGTATTTTTATTTATTTAGTTTTCTTTTTTTTTAGCTTTTTCTTACAGTTCCACTTTATTAAGATGACTGTACAGCAGGTTGTGCATAAAGCATACAATTAATACCTAGTTTGAAAGTACATGCCAGGCTCTGGCCCCATAGTGTCCAGACATCTTGAGCATCTACATTTGGTCAATCTTCTTGGTAGTAAGTTTATAAGAGTAGATAAGTCAGGTACAGCTATGCACTTACTTGACAGAAGTCAATTCAGAAAGCACTGGGAATGCCTGGCTTTAAAGATAATCATGTTAACAATCAAAAAGGGTCTAATGTTCACGTCATGCCTTTCAGATGCCACGGATCCATCTATCTGTCAAGATTTATGGACAGATGTATTTATGTTGACATGGGACCACTAACACTGACAAATGAGAGGCTTTAGCTTATGAAACAGATATGTCCAAGTCTCTTTTCCCATTACAAAAAAACACAAAACAAAAAGGAATGAACTAGAGCTGGGAAGGTGGCTCAGTGGTAGAGTGCTTGCCTTATGTGCATGAGGCTCTGGGTTCTATTCCTCAGCACCACATAAACAGAAAAAGCTGGAAGTAGCACTGTGGCTCAAGTGGAAGAGCACTAGCTCTGAGCTAAAGAGCTGAGGGATAGCACCCAGGCCCAGAGTTCAAGCCCCATGACAAAAAAAAAAAAAAAAAAAAAAAAAGGAATGAACTAGCGGATTATGATAAACTGGCAAAGTGGGGGGTGACATGCCTCTGGAGAGAGAGAGTTGCCTCAGGTCTGGGCCCTTCCTTGCCCACTACACAAACAATATTAACTTCATTGTCTCGCCAATGAATAGTATTGGAAATGGCAGCAAGGAAAGTGGAAAAAGAAACAGATACCCCATGGAGGATCCCTGTGTACAGAGATGAGTCTGATTCCTTGGCCCCTAAATGCTTTGGGTACCTCTGTGAAGGAAGGGAACAGAACTTGATTATCAGTTCAGCAACTGAGTCTGGTGCTGGCACAGAGGCCTTAGCTTCTACGTTTATTAAGGAGGCTAATTCCTGTCAGTGAATTAAAGTCAAGGCTTGATTCATGCTCAAATATCTGGGAGAAATTTGCTTAGGAATATAAAAAAAAGAACTGTAAAGACACAATTAGATTTATGATTTCTCATCAAGAATTTGATAAACTCACAACAGCCAAAATGGACCTTAGAGGAGCTTCATTAATGTAACAGGATCTGTAGTGTTAGTCAGAGGGACCTTGGCAGATGGAGTTTTATTCCACTCGCTTGTTTTGGAACGTTGTTCTTGCATCTTTATACCAACTCATATACTTTGCCTTATCCAATCTATAACAATTTAGTCTCTGGATGAAAAGAAAGGATCTTTCTATCATAGGACAACTCACTGTGAACCAAGGCTTTGGCAGGGGGAAACGAGAGACTTGAATGCAAGCAGTGCTCTTCTCCATAGGAGCAGAGATTGGATGTTGGGGATTACTTGCAGAGAGGGCAAACCTGGTGCTACTGTGCACGAGGTGTCCATAAAGTACAGCAGTAGCTTGGGGGGAGGGAAAAATAAGAGCTCAGTGGGTATGTGGCCGTGCTTGTGCACGAATGCATACACACCTCCTGAATTCAGATGTGACTGTGGGAAATATGAGAGCAAGAAGAGTCCTGTAGGACACAGACTACAACGATGTCAACATGCAGCCAGTTACTCCTGCAATCTGATTTGTGAATGCTTGCTGTGCTCTGGGCAGCATGCTAAGCCCTGGAGATACATCAGTGGAATAGCTCAAGTGACTTGCTTTCTCGCAAGAGCTGATACTTGATCTGTGAATGGTATGAGAGCTAGGATGGTTAAATACGGTCAAGTAAGCAAGGTGAGTGCAGTGGAAGACAATGTCTGAAGCAGATCAGTGATTGAGGATGGACAGTTACTTGTAGCAGGGGAAGCTAGTCTAGTAGGAAAGCTGAAGGAAGACTGTGTGAGATGAGACCTGACGTAAGGGAATGGGGTAGTCCTGCTAAAGCCTAACTATGCCAGACAGTGAATGGACACAAAAGGTCCAACACATGGCTTCTTGGAGGAAAAGAAAGGGAGTTGAGTAAGAGGGAAAAGGTAGAGTGGATAAAAAGGGCCAGGTATGGAGAATAAGATCCATTAAAGTGCTGGGTATCGTTGGTGGCTCATGCCTGGATTCCTAGCTGTTCAGAAGGTTGAGATCTGAGGATCATGGTTCAAAGCCAGCCCAGGTAGGAAAGTACATGAGACTCTTATCTCCAATAAACCACTAGAAAATCAGAAGTAGTGCTGCGGCTCAAGTGGTAGAGTACTAACCTAGAGCTAAGAGCATCCAGGCCCAGGGTTCAAGCCCTACAACCAACCAAAAAAAAAAAAAAGAGTCCATTAAAGTTGCTTAAGATTAGGAGTAAGTAATACCATCAGGGATGGTAGCTTATACCTACAATCCCAGCTTCTCCAGGGGTACAAAAAAGGGAGTAAAATGTTAACAGCATCTTAATAACAACAAAGAGCTTGGTATGGTGGTACTTGCCTGTCATCCAGCTTTAAAAAAATAATAGGAGCAATATCATCTTGACCTAAAGAAACACCCTTGCCGATCATTCTGTCAGGGAATGCTTATAGAGAGGATAAGAATGAGAAATGGAAATAGTTGGAGACAATCTGGCCATTCAAGTAAGATCATGGTAGCTGGGACCATGTGGACATCAGACAGATGGACGGAGAGAAGTGGATGGATTTGGTAACCATTCTGGCGTCAAAGAAGACTGTAATTCCACAGTCAGTTTCTCCCCAGGTTCAAATTCTTTTCTCTACCATACAGCTAAGATTTATATAGAGATTAATGAAACAGTACCCACACAGGGCTTTGAATTCCTTGGAGGGAAGCAAGACATTATTATTATTATTTTCTTTACTCATATTATGAATTTATTAACTTTTAACTCCTATATTGAGGTAGGTATTTCACTGACAGCTGGGGTCTCATTTAGCTAACCAGGTGCCTATACTGAACAAAGGTTATATTATTAGTGAAGTTATTATTAGGAAAATATAATAGTGCATGTTGAATACCAATAACAAAACCTAATTTCTTATAACTTCAGCAGGCAGGTGGGGGAAGAAAGAGGTGGACTTGGCTAGTGTGTTTACGATATTCAATGTCTTCTTTTCTTACTAGCTTTAAACAGATTTGGAATCTTGAGCAATTCCCTGCTTTATACATGGATCACAACCAAAAATTTCTTCAGAATTAAAAAAAAATCTTTTGAGGAAGGGAGGGCCAGAATGTTGACAGGGCAAGACAAAACAAAACAAAACAAGAAATAAAACAAAAAAAATCCCCAAGTTTATTGACCCATAAGAGGTAACTAAACATAGCAAACCTGATTATAGGAGAAAGGAAAATTCGGAATATGCTTACATTTAAATTTGTGAAAATACAATAAAAGTAGTAGGTATACACATGAATATATTCTTCATAGTCTGATGGACAAAAGACAAAATCAGAGTTAATCTATTCCTTGGCAGTTTTCATCCCTACCTCCCAGGACCTTCTCCTTTCTTGAAATCAGATTATGTTAGGCATAATATTTATATAGATGTATATAATTACATTTATATTGTTATATACCATCACTTAATAATTTAAAAAATTTAATTAACATTCACAAACAGAAGAACACAGCCTATATAGCAACTGTATGCAGAAACTCTGGTGACTAGCCATATTAAGCAAGGTAAAAGATCTACCTTAATAGGGACAGGACACAAGTTGAGCACACAATCCCAGCCATCTGTATTTATGTGTCTCACTGGAGTGCATCCCAAGATACTGGAAATGAACACTGCTGTCGGCAGGTCAGGAAATCAATAAACAGCTGGAAGGCGGCCATTACCAACAGCATTAACTCCAATAATAAGTCCAATGGGCAGAGGAAGAGTTTCCTTCAACAGAGTGCTAAGTTGCCAACTCTGGAAAGCAGCAAGCAGCCTGCTCTTTCTCTGGGGCCAGATTCTTACTTGTATATTCTAGTTTCTGCCCCCATTATGGCGGATATTACTGCCACCTCAGTTTTCATTTTTTCTCCTTTGTTAATGCAACCTTAGATTTGCTTGGCAGGGCTATGTTCGCCAGTTTTTTTTTTTTTTTTAATAGCCAGCTTCCTAGAAAGATTCTGGCTAGTGTTGACTGTGGGGTATGGCTCTGTCAAGTAAGAAGTGAACGGTAATGTATTGGGCAGGCCTCCTGGGAAGCTATTGCTTTCCAAATTAAAAAAAAAAGCCAGCTCAGACAGGAAAGTCTGCGAGACTCTTAATTCCACTAAATTACTGAAAAAGCAAGAAGTGGAGCTGTGGCTCAAGTGATAGAATGTTAGCCTTGAGCAAAAGAAGCTCAGGGACAATGCTCAGGCCATGAGTTCAAGCCACACACACACACACACACACACACACACACACACACACACACACACACAGACTTGATTATTATTCTTTAAGAAAAAAAATTTAGTTAGCCATCTCTTGTGTTTTTTCAATTTTTCCAGAAACTTGGATGTGGTACCTGGCTATAGAGAAAATATGTAAGGAGTACTAGACATCCAACTAGAGGACCAGTGTGTACTCATAGAAGCTAGAAAGAAGCTTGCTTCCAGTGAGCTCTCTGCTGCTGTCCACTAGCCTGAAACACTCCGGCTGACCTTGTGCTTGCATCCCATTTGCAGAGTAAGGGTCCCCTATTTTATTTGAAGTTTTCTCAGAATAGGAACTAATCTGTCTTAACCTGAGTGTTCTTGTCGTGACCAGACTAAGCCTAACACTTAACTATGAAAATCCTCAAGTAAATTCGAAGCTTGAAAGGGAAGCAAGGCATACCAAGATTCTTTCACTAGTGGCTCCTCACCAGGACTCACCCTAGGTTCACTATGTATGAATTTGCAACTCACCTATCTGGGCCCCAATGACAAACATGTAGATTCAGAAGTTCTAAACTGGAACCCTGGCAACATCTGTACTTAAACTGTCCTCAAAGGGGATTTGTCATCTTCTTTTCATATAATTGTCAGGAAATTCAGCTTTAATTTTATGCCATCTATCTATCTATCTATCTATCTATCTATCTATCTATCTATCTATCTATCTATCTATCTATCTATTATCTATCCAACCATCCATCTTCATTTATCTCTATCTCCCAAATTCTCACTTCTAAAAACCTCTGCCATACATGGACTTCCAAAATTTTGATGTTTGGAGCCTTTATACCTTACAAATGCATTTGAGATATGCTTGTGGGTTTATTTTCATAACATAAATGAAAAAACAAAATTAAGCAATTCAGGCAAAGGACATGGACGTCTTCTTTTCCTGCTAAAAAATGTCGATTGAGACAAAAGCAAATAAGAGCCAAACAAACAACAATAAACTTTACTCGATACCAATTTTCCCTAACAGTCAATGATTCTAGTTTCCCTCCTCAGCAGTTTTCTTTTCGACCATCTTACTGCATGAATTTCCCTGATTAAGGCAGTCATCTGTAATGAAATGTACCCTGGCCACAAGAGAAAGAGAAAGAGTGAGCTCACTCATCTCTAAAGTAAGTGGAATTTTATTTAGAGCACTAAGGACATTAGCTTTCCATTGGCCCTCAACTCAGAACAGGGAAGATAGGTCATGGATGATTGTAGATCTATCTTGTTTTATTTCCAAATGAATTCTATTTTTATTTTGGACTAGGTTTCCAAGTGATCTGTACTACGTAAGAGATATGCCAGCAAAAGCCAGCAAAAGCTATTTGCTTCCTGCTCACTCCTATGTCCTCTTCAAAAGAAGAGTAGAGGGCTGGACATTTGCATATATGCATCTCCTCCCTCCTTGAAATTAATGGACTATAAAGTTATCAGGGGTCTGTGAAACCCCCATCAAGAGCACATAGCTGACATTCCTGACAACAAACTCTCCTCAATTGAGTCAAACCTGGGACCCAGAACCTACAACATGGTGGCTCAAATAGTTCCCACCAATCCATTATAGATGACAAGTTTCCTGGATCCTTTAGCTCACCGGCAAGAGTTGAAGGTCAGTGTCTTGAATGACTGGAAATAATGAATTGCTTGGACCCCTATACTCCTTCTGCTCTGTGACTCTTTCCTTGGAAATGGCTGACAGGTCTTTGAGATGGTAGAGACCAAATCTGCTTTTCTGAAGGATGTGACTTCTTCCTGAGTTTCTTATTTTGCAGTTTTTAGAATACCTTAGAGCCCCACTTAGATAGTGGGAGGTGGAGCTCAGTTGATTGTGATGAAGCTTGCTGGCTGTCTACACTTACAAGCCAGGGGGGCTCCAGGGCATCATTTGCGTGAGCCTTTCATCTTTGTGGCTCTGAGCCACAAAGTTCTAGGGAAATAATGCCTGGGGTGGCAGGATGGCTTGCCAGTCTCCACTCCTAGCCCTTTGACACATGACTGAAAGGTGACATTAGATGCAAGGTAGGTCTCAATTCTTCCTATCAACTGATGAGCTCCTCCAAGCCTTCACCAAGACAATAAACTCCTAACACACATTGAACGCTCAATAATATGCTGAAGGAATGGAGGAATGAATCCAATTTTACTTCAAGAAAAATCTCAAAGAGGCTGAAAAAAATTGTCTTTAGCTTTCTTTGTTGTTTTTCTTGGTAGAACTCAGACCGCGCATCTTTTCGTCAAGGTTTTTGCTGTACGTTCCCTCATCATCATTGAGGAAAACAAATAATGACCTTCTTCAGAGCCCACTCCAAAGTCAACTGGTATTGGCTGCAATGTTCTTAGAGTGACTCAATCAGCTACCAATCCTGCATGGGGTAATTGTGAAGAGGGTGGCTGTCAACACAGTTAACCCAACTACAACTGATAACATGCTTTGCTCCACAGGCTATGGACATGCAGGAAAGAATAAAGGTTGGAGCGGATGCTGCACCAGCATTGTTCAATTAAACAATAGGCTCCAAGTCAAATTAAACATAGAATTTTATAAAATAGAATACCCTTGTTCAGTGATAGCTCCTTACCTGCTTTCATATCACCCAGGTCAGTGTTGCCAGCTGCCTTCTCATGATATCTGTCACATTTTAAGGCCATCTGTTAAACAAGACCTCACCCAACGTAACTGAATAGAATACAAGTCCCATATACTTGGATTGGCATAGAAAATATTCCTCCCCTCCCCTCCCTTCTCCATTCCCCCCACTTTTATCTCCTCTTTGTTCCCCTTCTTTCTTTCCCTTCCCTCCCTCCTTCCCTCCCTCTTTCCCTCATTCCCTACTCCTCTCCTCTCCTCTGCTTTCCTCCTCCTCTTCCTCTTCCTCCTCCTCCTCCTCCTCCTCCTCCACCTTTTTGATGGTATTGGGATTTAAATTAAGGGCTTCACAAATGCTCATCTTGCATGCTTAGCTATTTCTCTTCCATGTGAATTGAAACTCAGCCCAGCTTTTTTGCTGGCTTTGGAGATGGAGTCTCTTAGACCTTTCTTCCTAGGTTGACTTTCAACTGTGATCCTCTGGATCTCAGCCTCCTGAGTAGCTAAGATCATCAGAATACTATTTTTAAGCACATTAAATACACTTGGGATATAGGGAGAATCCATGATAATGGAATTGCTAAATAGTTTGAGTGTACTATCACAATACAAATGCTTCATTAAAATATATAATTGTAAAGGTGATGTACAGAGGGGTTACAGTTACATAAGTAAGGTGATGAGTACATTTCTTTTTGAACAATTACCCCCTTCTTCATCTTCTCTCATCCCCCCCCAAACTCCCCTCCCTCCCCCCAGGTTGTAAAGTTAATCTCCAACATAGTGTCTCTGGAGTATCATTGTTGTCTTGGTTCACCCTTCATTTCTGTGATTCCCTCTTCCCTTCCCCAAATCAGATAAACTTGTATACAAGAGAAAGCATACAGAAGTCAAAAACAAGGGAATAAACCAAAGGGAGTGGGGAGAAAGAAAAAAAGAATTAACTTTGTAGTTAACCTCCTGTTTTGATTTCTTGGAGTTCTTCACTGATGACAGGGCTGTGCATGCAGCAAGCACTGTAACTGAGCAGAGGTGATGAGCATGAATACTATTTGAGGAAATGAGCAGCAACTGTCATGCGAGATGGGATACCTGTGGGGTTCTGCAGACAAAGTCAAGCTGCTGCCTCGATGACTTGGCTGTCTTGTCTCTACTCATCCTAGTAGACATTGAGGAATTCCAGTTTGAGGCTAGAGAACAAAGTTCCAAGGTTCCATCCCCCCTATTAAGTCCAGAACCTGCTGCAAAAAATGTCGATTTGGCTGATACCAAAGACGATGGTAATTTTATAATACTGCATCTCTGTCAACAGACCCATATGGAAATAAAATAGAATACATGGCAGGTTACATGAAGGGAGATGTGGATGCTATTGCTATACCGTCTCCAGTCATGGGTGGAGGAAGGCTGGGGCATCTGAAGGAATAACGGGTATAAGAGATGACTGGGATCTAACCCATGGAGGAGACAGCTGAGGGGCAGATAGGTGTTGTGCTGCTTTAGGCAACAGAAACCATATGTGCAAACCCCACAAAACCAAAGAGAAAAGCATGGGAGGAACAGGATGAGTTTTCAGGGCTAGACAATGGAGTGATGAGATGGATATGGTTAGGGAGACCAAGGAGGACAAGGATACTATACAGCAAGAAAAGATGGCTACAGTCTTTATGCTAAAACACCAATGGGAAGCTGCTATTCATTTTCAGGATGTGTTCATTAAGAATATGGCTCTAGCTGTTACGTTTAAAGCGGATCATGGAATACAAACACAGAGGCAGAGAGAGTAGAGAGGAAATTTCTGGCATATCCAGCCCCTGATTTGATGTCGGAGGGGAGCTGATGAGCAAGGAAGCAGGGACTCTGATGCAGAATGGCGCCATTTACTGATGCTAAGATCACAGAGGAGATCTTGAGTTTCGGGTGAGGTAGAAACACTGAATTTGGTTTAGCACATGATTGAATCCAAGCATCTGTGAGAAAATTTAGTGGTTATCACTAGTACACAGTTGTCTCTGCACAGAATCCAAAGGGAGAAGATACTAACCCCCAAACCCTGAAATTGGTGAGTAATGGTATTGAGTGACATGTTAAGTGATCTTGTTTAAAAACTATCATTTAGTGCTATGTTTCGGGCATCATAGTATATAATTTATACACATTTTCCCCAGTTCTTAAACATTATTTGACCCAGTATGCTTGTGCTATCTTTGTAGACAGAGAGTTCAACACTAAGAGAGCTTAAATAATTTCTAGATTTTGTAATCAGAGATAGACCCAGGCCTGAGACCAGATCCTCTGATGCTAAAGCCCAGACTCTTAAATATGGCATTCTGGGGGTTTCTGAACTAATTGCCTTCCTTAGGATAAAAGCACAATGCTCCAGTTACAGAAACACACACATACACACAGACACACACACACACAATTTTAAGTTTTCAATCAATTTTGACAAAAAATATTTTGCCCATTTTAGTTTCAGGGCACAGATGATATCACGGAATCTTCTGGGCCATTTTGTTGTCTTATGTAGCATGTATTCAGTACATATTCATGGAATGAATGGAAGGAAAGTTTCAACTCAGTTAAATTCATCAAGAAGTCTCAGCATGGACATCTTATGAGTTGAGTAGAATTATATTAGTTGCAAGAGACATAAAGGTGTACACTGAATTTAAACAACTAGAAGAGGGGAAGCAATTGTTTCATGAAAGGTTGAAAATATCATCTCTCTAGCATGTCTCCGTCTTCAGCTCTGGCTGCCATTTGTCGCATGATTCAGCTTCCATCTCCACCCTTGCCCCTCTCTCCTCCCCCGCTGGTTTAGGTTTGTCACAAGGCTGCCCCTAGTAGTTGCAGGCTAATGCCCTCCTGTATTAATTTCCAGGAAGAAGAGCTTTGAATTGCATCTCTTTGGTGTGGTTGAGAGGACATATATATACTTTGAACCAGTCTCTGAGACTAGCAGGGAAGTCTGTGATGTTTTTGGCTGTACCTGAGTCACAAGTCCACCTTTCAAAGGAGGGTTTTGGAGTTTGTAGGTGAGAATGAAGACCATATGAAAACCATATGAACTGAAGAGAGTTGGGAATGGTCCCCTTCCCCCACCCCCAACAAATCCAGCATCTTTTTAAGAAAAAAGTGAGGGATATGATATGGGTAGGCAAAAGTATCGCATGTCCATTCCATTTGGCCTCAGCAAAAGAAGATATTATCATGTCATAAACAATGCAGTTTTTGTATAAATATTTTCGTGGCTAATGATAAGAATATTTCAACAGCAGTAAGTTCTGTAGTTAACTATGCAAGCACGTTGTGTTATTTTATGTCACATTGTGATTCTTTTTATTTTACTAGATTTGAGTAAACTAAGCAAGACAGAAACTTAAGGATACTTAATTTGACAAAATGAAAACCACGGCTAGCAATGTAATCTTGCCTACTGTCAGGAATTTCTAAAGCAATGTATTCATCTTTGATTAAAAAAATCATGCTTGATATCAGCGTAACTTCTATGCAAAGAATAAGTGACTAATCTCAGAACAGATTGAAGAAAATTTGCCCTCATCTTCTAAAATCTATTTGGTTCTTGAATTTGGATTCTGTAAGTTAGCAAAGCATGGATAGGTGAGTGATACCTGCCCTACTTTGAGTTAATAATTCTCTATACTTTCCCAAGAAAACTTTTACTTTCTGGTGTATCCTTACAAACACCAATGACATACACAATTATGTAAATGTAACATTTAACAAAATAAGAACAAAATTCTATCTGTTAAAGATGAACTATAGCATTCTCAAGATGTCTGCAAGTGTTAGTTTTGTCTAGGAGAAAAGTAAAAGCACAGGAAAGAATAAATAACTACATAATGTAAGGGGTAGGCACACACCTTGTCATCATTAGCCCTGTATTTCTAGGCTACCAATATGAGAATGCCCCAAGATGATTTGTGTCTGGACATTACTTAAAAAAATAACTTCAACAACAACAATAACAGCAGCAACAATAACAAAAGAGTAAGCTGGGAGCCAGTGGCTCAGGCCTATAATCCAAGAGGCTGAGAGGTAAGGACTGTAGTTCAAAGCCAGTCCTGGCAAGAGAGTCTGAGGTTCTTATCTCCAATTAACCACCAAAAAGCTAGAAGTAGAGCTATGGCTTAAGTGGTAACCTTGAGCAATAAAAAGCTGAGAGACAGCACCTGAGCCCTGCGTTCAAGCTCTGGGACTAGCAGCCTCCACTCCCCAAGACTATTGCAACAAGCAGGAAAAATTAGATTGAGGGGGGAGTTATTTTTTTCCCTTTCTCCTTCTTCCTCCCTATCTTTTGATTTTGGCACCTACAAAGATTCTTGAAAGAAGAGCAGAAGGACATTGTGCCAAGAGACTGCTGAACATAAACATTACAACACTGAGAGGGGCAAACTAGAATGTAGTTAATAGTTAATATTCATTGAATACCTATGCATGATTGGCATTTTGCAATAAGAACGTATTTTTATTTTTGAAATAACTTCAGACTTATGAACGAGTCACAAAGATAGTACAAGTGAGCTTCTGACTTTCTTTACGCAGCTTCTCCCATGGTAACAGTTTACACGAACACAGAATGTTTATTAAAATTAAATATGCACCTGAGAACAGTGATAGTAATGAAATTACAGCCCTCATTTGGGGTTCATTGATTTTTTCCCTCTGTTCCAAGATATAGTTCGAAGATATAATTCCAATTTACTTATTCAATGGGATACAGTTTAAGTATCTATCATCTCTTCTCTCCATCCATTCTTTAGTCTGCACTGTTTCACACAAATGAAGCACTTTATTGAAAAAAAATCCTAAGAGTTTCAGTAGCAGTATCTCTGACACCGAATGTTGTCACCTTCTTATTGTTACACATCATTTTGCTTATAGATTCATCAATTTGAAAATTGTTTTGAGGACTGGCACGTGGGAGGCCCTGGAGTCAATCATTAGCAACGCACAAAAACATTAAGTTGGGGGACTGAAAGGGTAGCTTAGTGTTTGCCTAGCACGGGCAAACGATTTCCAGAATAAATAAATAATAAATATTCAAGATATCTTCGCCTACATATTTTTACCAGCTGAAGCCTTTTACAATCATACATTCATTCATTCAGAAATCTCCCCCTTTAAAGTATATTCTTGTTTGCTTTAGAACCTGAACAGATCCAACATTAGTCAGTCAAGAGGTTCAATGTAATATCAGGAGTATTATATATATATATATATATATATATATATATATATATATATATATTCAAGGCATACAAAAGAAAATAAACCCATTCCTTTTCTAAGATTCTGAACACATAAGCAGATCTTTGGTCATTTGTCTTGTTACATTCATTTGTTCTTTTTTCGAAGTATGTCACTTTTCTTGGGGGATGCCGGGGCGGGGGTTACTCCTTTTCCTTGGCAATGATTCTTGGGGGTAAGGCCATCCTTTATCACCATTTCCTTCTGTCATTCCCAAGGAGCCAGAAGTACCAACCTAAATTCAATCTGGAGTGAACCATCTTCCAGAAATTTGGGACCTAAGCAGATGACAAGAACGAAAAGGCTGCACAGTGGCCAGCAGCCAGATCACCCTCCTATTACGCTCCGGCTCCTCCTGACTCTCTATCCTTCCTGCTCCTTTCTAAACCAGGTCCCGTCGCAGTCATCAATTCGCTGAGTCTCTACCTCCAACTCCCTTCCGTAAATTTCCTTTTACTTAGATAAACACAATTGGTTGCTGTAACTTGCACCTCAGTGTCCAAGTAAAGATACCAGGCATCCTGCTAACTCCCACATGGGTAGAATTGTTTTTGGTGGGAGGAGCTTCCCAAAGTCTCCTCCCATCTTTCCTCTTTTTACATTTTTGGCTGGGTGCAGTGAGCTTACTGGTGGTGGTCACAGGTCACAATTAGGGCTCTAAGCCCCTCCCCTTGGGAGGGGTCCAGGGTGGGAACAGTGAGGAGGGGAGATTCTCTGTGTTGCGGGGGCTGAGTAGGGACATGGGTCCCCAACAGCCAGGGCCTCTCTTTTCCTCTCACGTTCTTGCTGGGCTGGGTGGTCCAGGGGGGTCCTCTTCCTTGGAGGCCAGGTGGACCAGGAGGTCGACTACCCTGTTACTGTAGCCAAATTCGTTGGCATACCAGGAGATGAGCTTGAGCAAGTGGCTATTGAAGGTGATACCAGCCCCTGCGTGGAAGGTGGGGGAGTGAGCATGACTCTTAAAGTCGCAGGAAACCACCTGGTTCATGGTGTAGCCAGGGATGTCCTTGAGTGGCTTTCTGTTCAGCTTGTGGATGACTTTGCCCATGGCCAGGATGATAGTCCAGGCGGCCCCACAGCCATTTCACTGCAGAGGGGCTGTCCCAAGTCTCCTGGGTGGTTGTGATGGTGTGGACAGTGGTCATGGACCTTCTATGATGTCAGTGTCATCGCGGATGACCTTGGCCAAGGTGTCCTGGGTGGTCGTGATGGCGTGGACAGTGGTCATGGACCTTCTATGAGGTCAGTGTCATCGCGGATGACTTTGGCCA
Source organism: Dipodomys ordii (assembly GCF_000151885.1). Lineage (NCBI taxonomy): Eukaryota > Metazoa > Chordata > Mammalia > Rodentia > Heteromyidae > Dipodomys > Dipodomys ordii. Next base: position 13,409,278 of record NW_012267228.1, read on the forward strand.
GGGGTGCTAAGCAGCTGATGGTACAGGAGGCATCACTGATGATCTTGAGCGAGTTGTCATACTTCTCATGGTTCACCCTATGACAAACATGGGGACCTTGGCCAAAGGGACAGAGAGGATGACCGTTTTGGCATCTTAATGTGGGCCCCTGCCTTCCCCATGGTGATGAAGACACCGGTGGACCCTCTACATCACCCCATTCGATGTTGGGCGGGATCTAGGCCTGAAAGATGGAGATGACCTTCCCATGGATGCAACCTTCCGTTCTCAGTTTGGACCGGGCTTTTGAACTTGCCATGGGGGAAGTCAGGCTGGAACATGTACACCATGTAATTGGGTCAATGAATGACCACGTGCCCAACGTGGCCAATTCCGTTCACTCTGTCTTCACCATCTGGGCTCCACCTCTACCATCTTGTCTCAGGGATGGAGGAGTGGAAGTGACATGTAAAGTACCGGGAGGAGCCCAAGCAGCCCTTTTGTATTTAAACTTCTGGGTGTTAGCTCCTAGCTTCATGGCCCTGGGACCTAGGATTATTGTTTAGTCACATTCATCATGATTTATTTTTTCACTATGTGACTCTACCTTTGACAGCCACCAGCATGCTGTGTTGAGCTTTGAGCAAACACTTGTAGGATGACAGGGAAAGAAATGGATGATTGCAAAACATATTTCTCCTACTGCTGTATAGTTTTCAGGCTGCTACAATGAAAGAGCATAAACCGGAAGGATGTGGAGGAGATGATCAGCAACATGGATTTTTGGAGCCTGACTTTGAAAGGCACCAGCAGACTGGGTGTCTGATGATACTCACTCCCTGGTCTCCTCTTTTTCCAGGTCCACTGGAAGGGAAAAGGGTTCTTTCTCTGTGGTCTTTCCTGAGGGCCCTAGTCCTATTGATGTTCCAATCATTTCCCCAGGTCTTCTGATCCTATCACCTTTATGGGCAGAATTTTAGCATGAGAACTGAGGAGGAGACACAAGCAAGCAGTTTGTAGCCCTCACTAAATACACACCCCTCTGTCACTGTTCAGAAGTGACTTTATTTTTTTTTTTTTACCTTTGTGACAATTATTTTAACTTCTGGTAAAGAGCCAACATTTTTATGCAACTCCAAATTAGCAAGAGCAGATGTGATTTCACGAAATATTGAAGATTTCTTTCGAGGTTCCAGAAATATGATCATCACGTTGTTGTCACGTGGATTTGGAAAGTGTTTATTGACTTTAACTTCATCAAATAGGTCCATATTATTTCTTGGCCGAGGATAGTTTCAGAAGAAAATATTTTCCTATGCTTTGCTTCATCATCTGATAGATCCATTCAATCTGTTAAGAGAGGCTATTTGCCTTTAGAGTTTCCATGCATTTAGAATCATAGGCTTGTAACAGGGGATAAAAATTAAAGCTGCCCAAAGACATAACAACACTGTTTAGCAAATGAGGGCAATGTTTACAACAGGACTGAATGTGACAGCTTTCAAATCACTATGTGAATTTCTAGGCATATATGGGTAGAGTTCTGACAGCATGTCAGTTATAGTTTTTGTAATAACATGGATATAATTTATTAGAATTCATATATAGAATAAACTGAGCCAATGCTTCAGCCCAAAGTAACTAATTTGTCTATTGCTGACAGTTTTGTAAGTGCTTTAAGTAGACATAAAGACATTCTAATTGAATAAACGTTTTCCTCTCGCTAACCATGCCCTCTTAGGGTTAACAGCAAGCAAAAGGAATAATGTCGAATCACTGCAAGAACACCACAAATAAGACAACCGTGGAAGAGAGGTGGGTTTCAGCTTTCCTGCTTGTCTGCCACAGAGGCTTGCTCATGTGTGATTGATTGCCCTGGTGAGTAACACCAGTTGGCAGACGTTAGTAACACTTTGTCTTACTTTTGGTGCAGTTGTTAGCTTTTTACTATGTTTAGCATGTTTTCATAGTTTAATAAGAATCTTGAAGATATATGTGTGTGTGTGTGTGTGTGTGTGTGTGTGTGTGTGTGTGTGCATATATTTTTTTTCAGCATTAGTCTGAAACTTGACACTTCTGATTCTGGGTTAATTTATAGCTTCATCTGTATTTGACATAACTACATGATGCTTTCAACATATGGAATTATGCTTGTAAAATTTAACCTTATTACATTCCTTTTCCAGCCCCTTGTGCGTTTTGATACACATTTACTTTGCATTTTAAACATTTTGATTCTATATTATGACCAGGGTTGGGTGCTTTAGCAGGAAGCAGGGAGGGAGGAGGGGTGTGATGATAGGAGGGTTTTTTTTTTTTTTGACAATTGACCAAGATGCTCTATTTCATTTTTGAACTAAGATGGATGAGGTACCAACCTGAACTCCTTTGTGATTTTGCCAACAACAAGAGTTACCAAGGATGTTTTGTACCTCTGTACTGAGGTATCCAATGAGGTGTTCAAAACATGTGGACCCTTCCAGGATTTCGTGTGGTACACTTGCTCCCTTTTGGGAGTTGGATCCCATCCACCAGGCAAACCATGTGAAAAGCATGAGGCTCGGACAATAGTGTGATGGAAATTTAAATAGACGAGGACAGGCGCCAAGTTTTCAGAGTATTGTTGTAAGCTGACTTCAGCTGAAGCCAGTGAGAGTGGCTTGGCATTCTTCCTTCAAGGCAGAAGTTGCAAAATGGCTCAGAGCTCTCTTTACAGTTTTGGGAATTTCCAGCTACTCAATACAGCTTTCCCGGTCTTCTGTAGAAGATAGTTCAAACCATTGGCTTGACCCTAGGAAATCTCCCAGGGGGAAAAAAGTCTCCCAGGGCGGAGGTGATTGGAGGGGGGTTGGGGTTGAAGGGGGATTGGAGAAGGGGTTGATTCACAATGACAAACTGCAACTCAAATTGAGTGCATGCTATCCCCTGGTGCATTTGCTTATTTCCATTTATTGCATCAGAGAAGGAGAAGCATATTTTAAATGCCTCCTTCTACCCCCTCCCCCCCATAGAGTTCAGTTTACATTGCCCAGAGCCTAGGAGTAGAAGAAACTTGGAATTTTCTTTTTTTCTTAAACAAAAGAGAGGAGAGCTTGCTCCTGAAGCTGGTTTCCCAAGGTCACGGACACTTCTAATTACAATTCTAATGAAACATAAGGAGATCTTCCCAGGAGATCATTACTTGGTAATTTTTCAACAATAGCTATACCATTTCCTTCCCTATTTGGAAAAATACAGAAAAATGGCCCATCAGTGACAGCCTGACCATAGATTTCATTTTCTTTCTCGGTATTTTTGAATTCCTGATTAGTTCTGTGACAAGCAGCACATTTATATACAGTATGAAATATGAGTGTTATCTGTGCCTTGGTCTTAATTTAAAATTTACATTATACAGTATTTATGTAGACCTTCTCTGCCACCTCTCAAGTACTCACATGATTCTCCATGAAAAGAGTTGATCTTGAAATATCTGTCGGAGCATTGTAAATAGCATGTTATGGATCACACGTTTATTAGACAAATGAAATACAACATCAAAAGCTATTGCTCAAGAAATGAGGCCAATATTGGGCATTAAAAAAATATATAGCACCATATATCTTGGGTGAGAAAGTTCTCTGGATCTCACGTGTGAATGAAGGAGAATATTTAGACTCTCTAGCAAAGATTACATGTTTCTCGATTCATCTCACAGTGCAAGTCTATTTCATTTGCAAAGTGATAACCTATTACCATAACTAAACCGCCTATTGCATGGAGGCTCAGAAATAAAATAAAAAGATTAGCCAGTTATCTTATTTACATATATTGAATTGCAGTAATACCGCCCGATCTCTGCCTCTCATTTGATTCTAATTAAAGCGTAGCAGAGAAACTGCAATCCACACAAGAGCTTATTTTAATAGTCAGAGCTGGCAAAGTCCCAATATCACAATGTAGCAATTAACAGCACGGCTGTATTTGCTATTCATGGTTTGATGTAAAAACTTGTTTATTAAGATGGGCTGGAGGCGCTGGTGTGCAATAGACCTGCATGTAATTAGATTCCAATTATTTGTCTGTTTCTGATATTGTAAACTGGCACTTAGCACATCAGTTAAATTGACACACGGCGCTGCATGGTTTACTCGGTAATTAAAACATGTTCTGTTAATTAGATGATGACCACTTTATTTCAGGGCTCTTGTGTTTGGGTTTTCTAGTGTGCTCTGTTTGTATCATGAGCCACCAGACGCTCCTCTAATGAGTCCTTGTTTTGTTTCAATTACCACCTGCTGTTCAAAAGCAAAGCTTGTTTTAACTAAACAAAATTAATGCTTGTCTCTTCCTTTGTAAGAACTTAAACGTTAGACAAATTAATACGCTTATTATCGAAGTGCTAAGCTCTGGTTTTAAAGACTGCTAAGGCAATTAGAAGAAAGTTATAAAATGTTGTAGAGTGCAGCATAAATATTGTTTAGCGTATTAAGAGGCATTACAAACAATGAAATATTTGCTGGAGTTGAAAGAACAACATGGGGACTTAGCCTACCCACTCCCAAATTAAATTAGCTCTTGCAAGAGGCGAAACCACTCAGGAAGTCAAGGTATGGGGGACTTAGGAGGAGAGGGGTCTGATGAAGTAGGACAAGAAAGTGTCAGGATGATTGTAAATCAATCAGTCAATGACTCAGGGTCATCATGAATGGCTTCCAAAACTGTGTGCTGCTGATTCTGTTATATGACGTGCCATTTCCATGCCAAAGATACAACTGCAGCTATGTCTTCAGACTTTTCAATGCAAACTCTGGTGGATCCCTTCTCTTCCTTTTCCTCCCCTCCCCTCCCCTCCCCTCCTTCCCCTCCCATCTCCTCCCTTTCCTTCCCCTCCTTGTTGCTCTTCTTTCTTCTCCTCCCTCCCTCCTTACTGGTTGCAGGGGTTAAACTCAGGGCTTGACACTTGCTAGGCAGTGCTCTACCACTTCAACAACACTCCAATCATTTTTGCTCTAGTTATTTTTGGGACAGAGTCTCTTGCTTTAGCCTGGGGCTAACGTTAGACTGAGAATCTCTTGCCTATGTGGCCCTTCTTAACTAGTACCCTCCCAAGTAGCTACTAAGGGCTGGCTAAGTTTTGTCCAGGTTGCCCTTGAATTATGATTCTACCAATCTCCACCTCCTGTGTGGTTGTGTTTACAGGCCCAAGTTTCTTAATCCACAATCACCGCTGCATCAGCCATTTGCCCATGTACCACCAGAGCACAATCCATCTTTACAACACTGTATAGCCCTTCCCATCTCAGCAGCTTCTTTCTGCATTCCCTGACATCATGACACTGCTCTTGCTCAGAGCTGAGAATTGCCATCATGCAAATGGAGGGGCCAAAGGATGATTTATTTCTCAACCTAATTCTTCATTGGACTTGGAAAACTCATTAAGCTGGCTGGCTAATGATGTCAGTCAAGTTAGCCACTAGTGTGCACCTGAGAAGTAACTCTAAATAGAGTGTGAAACTTTAGAATAGCAGGAAAGACTTCCATTTCATTCTCTTCCACTGGCATCAAACCAGCTAAGTCAATAGCTGGGGAGTTGGCCTATGATAATTCCATAACTTTCAGTTTATTTAGATACATTCTTCTGTAAGTTTCAATTCAGAATTATTCAGTGTTTGTTCCAATGTGTATTAGAATTGACATGTGGCATCTTTAAGCTAATTTAATACTAAGTCTGGAATGGAATATACATAAGCATAAAGGTTCTTGGAAAGTATTTTAATTCTAAGGCAGACAAAACTGTAGTGACATTGATGTTATTTGTACAGTTCTTCCTTCTTCTCCCTCCTCCTCTTCCTCTTCCTCCTCTTCTTTCTGTGCTGGTACCAGAGCTTCAACTCAGGGCCTGGGTGCTCTATTCTAGCTTTTTTACTTAAGGCTAATAATCTATCACTTGAGCCACATTCCCACTTCTTGCTTTTTGATGGCTCATTGGGTGTCTCATAGACTTTCCTGCCTAGGTTGGCTTTGAACTGAAATCCTCAGATCCCAACCTTTTAAATAGCTAGGATTATAGGCATCAGCGACAGGCACCTGGTCAGGTGATTTTTTTGACTTTGAGAGATATAATTTCTTCTGGAAATTCAACAACAGTGATGTCACAACAGGGAATACGAATCTGTGTTTGTGACGCTGGCCCCCAAGGCCATAGCCCTCTGTATGCATGTATCCAAATGAAGTGCCACATGTCTTTCTGGAACTTTAATCGAAAAAAAAAAAACCCTTCACAGTAGCTGGTTTCTATACCTAAGGGGTACATTTCCAAAGCAATGGGCGGCAAGTGAGCTGCAAGACTTCTATTGATATTAATGGCAGTCACAGAGCTAAACCACTGAGCACCGCTCGGCAAACTTACTCCTTAATGCTGCAGTTGCCTTAAATTAATATTTTACAAAGACCTAAAGTAATTAGACTGTGTCTTACTAAATGCTCCATTTACTCATTAGATATTTCAAAATGCATCTTTTGCTTCAAGCCCACTGGGGCACATTAACTGCTCTAAAATATATAAATGACTTCAGCGGGACCTTTTTAAAAATGCTGGCGCAAGGGAAGGCCACAGGCTCCTCACTGGTGACCAATTAGCATTGGGCCATTAAGGTACACATGGTTGGTACTCAAGGGACATGATTTGATTAGGGCTGTCCAGATCCAGGAAGCAGTGAGCTATTTTCAACCACATCGTGTGTGTATATTTTACATGTGAACCTCCATTTAGATCTTTGTCTTACCTATTGGCTGCTTTTGGCCTTCTGTGGGGTCTGTTTCATTTTATCTGACTTCCTGTTTGGATTTTCTCCCATGAATATTTACTCTGGAAGAAGTGGAGTCCTCTCCCAGCTCTGAGGTGATAAGGCAAAGTTGAGTCTCCCCCCAACTCTTAGCTACAATGATTGGTTTAAAGATGGACTTGACATTTAAGATGGTTCAATCTCCAACTATTGAACTCTTCTTGTTCAATAGTTAAAGGAAGGGATGCTTTCTTTCAGATAGAGTATTGGCAGGAATAAAGTTCTCCTCCCCACATTGCTGGCAAACATATCTGATTGTATTGTTTGAGTCAAGAGCCAACCCTGCTGAAGCAGCACATCCTGATCAAATCAGGTGTGACTCTCATACTATCTCTATATTTATGTCAACTGTTTTCTCCTTTGCTCCCATTTGTTTTGCTTCTACGCTATGCTAGCTTAGTTTCTGTTTTAACCTGTAAGTGGTAATGATGCAGCCCTACTTTCCATGTCACAGTTTTGCTATTTCACTCATCAGGGCTCTAAAACCAAAGAAGAAGATTTAAAGGCAGAGTCTTCATCTAGGGTTGAATAGTAGATTTCAGAGGATTAATCAGTTCCCTAAAACAAGAAATAGTATTGTATGCAGTGTGCACCTTCCAGTGGAGTCCAATGTTTCCCATTGTAAGTCAGATTCAGAACTTCTCTATTGGTAAACAAACTCCTAGAAGGCCAGCAGGAAGGACCACACACATAGAAGAGGATTTTATATAAAACTGGCCACTTACTAAGTATCAATTTTAGAGTCTCTACCTCATCACCATTCTAACACTTTGGAGCCAGTACTAAATGAAATAAGTACTTGAACATGAGCACTGAGAGCTGAGAGCCTAGAGCCTAACACAGTCCATCGGATAATCAGGATAGCTAACAAGTGATGAGCAGGTGGTCATATGTATTGGCTGCTTTTGGCTTGCTGGGGTCTATTTCATTTTACACTGTATACATTATGGATACACTGGACAAAGAAATGAATCAGGTTCCAGATGGGCTAGAGCAGGTACGGGCAAGAGTTCCTCATGCAACTCAGAATGCCTTGAGATTTACAACTGCTTCTTTTCGAGAATTTACCATTTAACATTTTTCTGACCAAGGTTTTCTTAGGTAACTGAAACAAAGGGACAGAAAATCCAGGATAAGGTATATACGATAGTATTGCCACATAAAGCATATCAAAGGATCTGTAGCAAGAAAATAGACCATGCCTCTGTCATACCAAGAGTGTGTGCATAGACTCAACTGCAAGTATGCTCAGCCTCTGTACTCAAAAGCTCAGAGTTAGGCCACCGACGTGGCTGAGACTATAACTCCACCTTCTTATCTTCTTTCTCTGACACAGAAAAAAAGTATGATGATACCACAGAAAAGCAAATTAGAATAAACTAAGTTTACAACTCACTAATACTTATGTGAGAAAAGCCCTTATCTATCAAAGATTTTTTGCTTCCTTTCTGTCAATCTTGTGAGAATTGTTTTTCTGAGATGTTCCTGCTTTGGCTAGGTGTCTTGGCCCTTGTTCATGAGCTTTTAGTGACATCCTTTTTCTACTATACTTTAAGACACCCCATTACAAGCTTTTTAAATTTTAGTTACATCCTATGTAGGTCAAGTGATAGAGCACTAGCCTTGAGCAAAAGAAGAAACTCATGGATAGCACCCAGGTCCAGGTCCAGAGTTCAAGCCCCAGGACCAGCAAAGAAAAAAGGGGGGAGGGGAAGAGAAGAGAGAGAGAGAGAGGAGAGAGAGATGGGGTGGGTAAAGGAGAGAGAGAGAAATAGAGAGAGGGGAAAAGGGGGAGATGTAGAGAGAAAGAGAGAGAGAGAGGAGAGAGAGAGAGAGATCACAGCTTGTATACTTGTTTGAAGGCTGATGGCTTACCTTTCTACAGATGTCAACTTGGCCTAGCTGAGTTGCTTTTGGAATGGTGTCCTTATTCCTACAAGACAACCCAACATCCCAAGCCTTATCTAACACTTATAAATGCTTTCTAGTTATTTTGTCAAAGGGATCCAGTATGACTGAATCTGGATCAGACTGAGTTCAAATCCTGGCTTTCCCTTTAGCATGGTGACCTTGGGTATGTAGATTTACAGTTCTATTACTCAATTCAACATCTAAAATGCAACCTTAGACTGAATTATATGAAAAGGCCCCACATTCTCTATATTTTTTTAAAAAAGCATTTTTGTGTGGTTCAAACTTAAAGCTATATGCATTTGTCCTCTCAGGGCATCTGAAACAAACTATGTGTCTAACATAACAGAATGAGCCAGGAATGCTGCTCACTCCTATAATCCTAGCTGAGATCTGAGGATTGCAGTTTGTAGCCAACCCTGTGACTTTTATCTCCAATTAACCACCAGAAAACCAGAAATGGTGCTGTAGCTCAAAGTGGTAGAGCACTAGCCTTGGGTGAAAAAAACTCAGGGACAGTGCCCAGGCCCTGAGTTCAAACCCCATGATAGACAAATCAAACACACAAAAACAAAAAAAAAACAGAAATAAATTGTTTCATAGATCTAGTTTATAAGATAAAAAAATCCCTGCCTCTGTTGAGTTTCTGCAGATGGTGGCCATCTTTGGCGTTCCTTAGGTGTAGCTACTTCATTCTCCTCTCTTTCTACTTCCATACAGCCTTCTTCCTTGTGGGCATCCATGTATTTGTACCTTTTTAAGGTAACCCGTGTTTGGACTTAGGACCCACCCTAATCTAGTGTGAATCCCATCTTAACTTAATTACACAGTTGCAAGGAAATCCTATTTGAAAATGAAGTTCTATTCCCAGGGACTGGGTTTTGGTACTTGAAGACTTCAGTTCATCCTTATCTTTCACTCTTCTATGTATGTGTTTTAGTCCTAGGTAAGGCTACTTGTGCTATTTCTTGTGTTTATAGAGCATGTTCTTGGCCACATCACTATAGCAGAATATACAATTTTTAGTTCCTCTTCCTCTCCCTTTTCTCTTCCTTTTCTATCCCTCTTTTCCTCCCTTCCCTACCTCTCTCCTTCTCCCTATCTCCTTCCTCCCCATTCCGATTTCTCTCTCTGCCACCATGCCCAAATTTCCTAAAATAGGCTTCTGAGAATGGTAGCCCTAGAAAGAGGCCCTTAAAAAGGGGTTAATTAAAATATGTGAAGTGTATGTATCATATTTCTCTGTAGGAATTTTATATTGTATATGCTCAAAGCTCTAAGAAGGTCTCCAAGAAAGAAATATATTTCACTTGGTCTAATCTAATATTTATTTGACTATTTTATCCTAAATGTGGTTAATTTCGTATTTATACTGGCTGGCGTTTGTTGAACTTTTTGGATCTATGGGTTGAAGCTTTTCATTACATTTGGAAAACATTCAATATCATTTCTTTAAGTGTTTTTCTAGTCCATTCTCTATTTCCCTTCTTGGGCTCCAATTATACAATTAGACCTTTTGTTATTATCTCTGTTCACTGATGCTCTCTGTATATGTTTAACTTTTCCACCTCTTCCAGTTTGAAGAACTCTTATTGACTTGCCTTTATTAGTTCTTTATTCTTTGATGGTCGGTCTGCTGCTAAGCTTCTCCTATGAATTTTTAAAAATAACAAACATTGTTTTTTGGTGCTACAGTTTCTATTTGAGTCTTTGGAAAATTTCTATTTCTTGCTTCAAATATTATCTTTATATCCCTCATTTCCTAGAAAATATTTAATACATCTATGTACTTGTCTGTTAATTTCTCTTATTGGGTCATTTATTGAATTGTTTCCATTTGCTATGTTTTAAAAATATATCTCTTTTTTCTTTCCTTTCTTCCTTCCTTCCTTCCTCCCTTCCTTCCTTCTTCCCTTCCTTCCTTCTTTCCTTCCTCCCTCCCTCTCTCAATTCTTCCCTCCCTTCTTTCCTTCATCCCTAATTCCCACTCTTCCTCCTCCTCTTCCTCCTCCTTCTACAGTTCGGGGATTTGAACTCAGGACCTTTGCTTGCCACTACCACATAAACCATGATTTCCATCCCTCCTTTATTGTGGCGTGGAACCTAAGGCCTTGCACTTGCTAGGGAAGTACTGTGCACTAAGCTCCACCATCAGCCCCTTGCTTCTTATATCTCGTGATTATTTGTTTCCTGGTTGGCTACACAAAAACAGCCAGGGCCTGACAGACGAATGGTGTTGAGAACAAAGGTGTGGTTGTTTTCCTTTCTTCTCTGAAGAGTAGAAAGGTGGAATGGCTTAGTCTCCTGATGAATGTGGACATGAAGTCAGGCTCTTTGAAGAGACACTGTGCATGTGTAGTGAGGTGGCTTGGGATCCCACTTTCCTGGTTGCACCCTTCCTTGTCTATGTTGCTCATCTGACCCTGTGCCGTTTTGAACATGAGAAACAAACTTGGGGCAGACAACAGGATGAAAAAAGGGCAGGAGTGGGATGCTTATGTTACTACATCAGATGCCATAAGATCATGTATGTTGCTTATGGATGAAGAAAACCAGGCTTGTACTGCCTTGGGGAGAAGAGGGAATTGCGGCAGAAGGTTGGGAGACTGAAACATCAGAGGAGCTATGTTATGGGGAAGGACTCTGAATGGGGAACACAGATGAAGCACACTTGAAAATAATGACTGTCCAGTTCATGAATGCCCTGCCCCATCAGGATCCCCAAAGCTTCCTAACCTGATTAAGCTGAATAACTGGACTCCAATCATAAGTCTAAGCCATGGCCGAGTCTTCCTTTCTACACCGCTATAACCTACCACATCACCTGGCCGACAGCAGGGGACCGATGTAGTTAATAAGTGCATTTTTGAGTGAGTGAGCAAATGAATCAAAATTTTCTCATTTTGCCCGAAACCTTTTCTTAAACCTATTTGTTTCTGAAGCACCCATGAAATTGAATATATTGATTATTTATTCTGGCATTTGTTATTTTCTGTCTTCCCCTTAGGATGTCAGCAACACAGGGAGGAAGGAGAACACCTTTTTTTTTTTTTTTTTTACTGTGAGTCTAAGCACTTTTTACAGTGGGACTGGCACAGCAAAAGTCTCTTGAATAAATGCTTTTACTGACTGCCAGACCCAGAAAAGATTATGAAGTGGGGATACACAAGTGAAGATTCATCATGATGAACATGATGTGTATTTTGGTAGCACAATTTAATAATAAAGTTGTGATATGTGATTGCTCAAAACATTCTTGGACTTAGAACCTTTCCTCTAGCTGGGCACCATTAGAGGCTCATGCCTCTAATCCTAACTACTCAGGCAACTGAGATCTGAAGAAAACAGTTTGAAGCCAGACTGGGAATGAAAGTCCATGAGACTCTAAGCTCCAATTAAATACTTAAAAGCCAGAAGTGGAGCTGTGGCTAAAGTTGTAGAGCACCAGCTTTGAATACAACAAGCTTAGGGATAGTGCCCTGATCTTGAGTTCAAGCTTCAGTACTGATATATACAAAAATAGACACAGATACAGACACAGACACACAGACACACACAGACACCCACACCCACACACACATACACACACACAACCTTTCTCCATCTTGTTCCTAGAATACAAAGACATGAGCCTCTTCAAGACTACTGCCTTCATTATCCTGTAACAGTCATGGTGATTTGGTTTGGGAGTGCTCAGAACAAGGGTGGCCCTGGTCAGGGTTGCAACATGGACAATGACAAAGCCAGCCTAGAGACATCTGTCTCCAGGAGACAGAAAGCAGAGGTATTAGACCCATGCCTCATGACCTTGAGCTTTATGCAACAGATGCCGTTCTATCCATGAAAGCTGCACTCTGAATCCACATCTAGCTCTATCCTTCCATTCTATCATCATCTAATGAAGCTGCAGCTAGTCTAAGCACATCAACTTCATCCCTTTAGTCAAACAACACAGTCAAGATCTGGCAGGAGTCATGAGTCACAACTCTACATTTCTTTCTGCTAAAGGTAAGTGGAAGGAACTTCTTTAAAGTTTTGCTGTTGATATTCCTGGGATGCCTAGAGAGAAATCCTTAGGTAACACCAGGACTTCAGGAAACACCTATTTTAATAACCATACTTCCTAAAAAACATGCTCTATGACGTCAACAAGGTGTTGTTTTACCACGCAGGAAATTAACCCAAAAAAGAATCTGTGAGTGGCAATTTCTACAGTAATAGATTTTGATGATTTTTCCCCAAAATGTTCTGATGTTTGACACTGTAATGAATCATGACAGATTACATCAATCATGTGTGTCACTTAAAAAAACAAAACACCCCCCACAATCCTCAACATGACTTTTAAAAATGGAATTGCAATGGGCCAAAGTTAGCAGGTATCCATTTTTAGAAAGTGAAAAAATACTGATAAAATACTGAAAACCCACTTACCAAGTACAGAAAGGTATCTAAATTCTCCTTCAAGGCAGATATTAAACACCATTTTGATATTTAATTTGTTTTCATGAGATAAATATTAAGGAAAAGGAGAAAGGAATAAAAAAAACCACGGGAGATGGCCAAAGTAGGGGGTGAGTATGAACAACATACTTCATACACAGGTATGAACATAGAAAAATGAGACCTACTAAAGTTAATAAAGGGAGAGATAGGTAAAGAAAGAACACATGAAGGGCTGAATTTATTCAAAGTTCATTGTGTGCATGTATGGAGATATCAAAAATTAAAAAGTCATTTCAAACCATTTGAGTTACAAATTTGCAATTTCTGATTCACACCTGGGACCATGCTTCATAGACTGGCTCCAACTGGACTACAATTCTTAGCTTATGATGGTTGCATGCTTAGAGACTCTTCCCTTGTAGAAACTACTTCATATGCTAGATTCATATACTTAGAACAAGGCACAGTTAAAGAGAAAGATGAAATTATCCTAAAAGTTTCTGGGTCCCCCATGAAGTTCCTAGGGAGACCTTAGCCCACTTAATCCAAAGGATTCCAATGACAGTTTTCTTCAGTCTTCCCTTCCACCCTTTAAACTCCCACTCCTAATTTTTAAAATTATATCTTTATTATCTTTAGGTAGTTGTGCAGAGTTAACATTCAAAAAATCAGTTTATAAGCTCAGTGAACATTGATGTCATTTCTTCCTCATCCTCCCCCATGCTTCCCAACTCAGCTCCTCCCCTCAATTACCTTAATTTCATAGGCTATGCATTGAATATCATGACTGCTTCCTCTCCCTTCCTCACTTCATTTATCTAACTCCCTCCCTTCAGTACCTCCTACCTTCAAGTGCCAGTTTATTTTGTTGGGATATGAGTTTTTCTAAGGAATTACAGTGTTTGAATTCTCTCCTAGAAATATATTGGTTATTATATTTGTGTGCATTTACTTGTATATTTATAAATTAGTTCTAGCTTCCTTATATGAGAGAAAACAGGCAACCTTTGTCTCTATGGGTCTGACTTCACTTAACATACTTTTTTCAAGGTCCATATATTTCTTTGCAAATGATGTAATATCCTCCTTAATGAATGAGTAAAATTGAATTTTGTATATATAACACATTTTCTTGATCCATTCATCCATTAAGGGGCATCTAGGCTGTTTCCATACTTTGGCTATGGTGAATAATGCAGCAATGAACATGTTTGTGCTGGTGGCTTAACTCTATCCTAATTTACTTTTGGATTGATGCCTAAGGGTAATATTTCTGCATCACAGGGTAGCTCTATGTTTAGTTTTATAAGGAATCTTCAAACTGTTTTCCAGGGTCCCCCTCCTCTTTTCTTGAGCCTAATAGAAACAGAATGGCATCTATAGTATCTTTTTTGAGATGCCAAAATGTATTCTTATATTTCTACATCTCTAAAACTTCTTTTCTCATGTATTTTAGTCCAAGAAGTCTGTTCAGAAAAAACGTGTAATACATAAAATAGGTCAAAATTATCAGGTCGAATCAGTTGATTAAGTTGAAAATGACTGACAGTCTCTATTTTCTAATCTACACCTTTGGGAAGATGAATAAATAAATTCATTGCTATGTTCTTGTTTCCAAAATCTGTGGTTGGGTGATGATTTTATAAGTTGTGTTAGTTAGCTCTCCATCACTGTAACAAATAGTCCAAGGCAATCAGTTTATAAGGAGAAAAAGCTTTAGTTGGGCTGACAGCTTTGGAGGCTTCAGACAACAGCTGGTTGTTTCCATTTTTTGGGGGGAGGGTTGTGGCAAAACAGTCCATTATGGCAAAAGTATGTGTTGACTGACCCTCATAATTAAGACACCAAGGAGAGGAAGAAGGGGTGGGGTCCCAAATTCCTTTCAAGAGTCCAACCCCAATGGCTTGTACTAGCCTCATTTCTTAAAGGTTCTAGTGCTTCTCCATCATTCCATGGGATGGGGCCCAAGCTCTTATAAACAGCCCCATAGGGGACACATATACAAAGTATAGCAAAATTTTATTATAATTTACTTGTCTATGTTTTTCAAACTCTAAGCTGATATCACAGATTCTTAGGTTTGGACACGGTTTCAATCAACCTAAGGCATGTAGAAGCACAGAAAAAAATCAAGCAATTGGGGAATGCTAATTTGACCCCCCAAAAGGAAGCCAGCAGACTGAGGGGCATTGCAGCATAGTGGGGTCAAATATGGGCTCTGTGGCCAGACTGCCTAGAATTCACATCCTCACACAAATGACTAACTTTCAGACATTTGGAACACTATTATGTCTCTCAATGCCTCCATTTGTGCTAGTCAGAGTCATGAAGAAGAGAAAGTGACATAGCCCAATCAGACATTAAACACAGAGGCCCTGCCTCTGAACAAATATATAATGCCAACTATATTGTGAATGTGAATGACACTTTGAGTGTTTGAAGATTCAGGAATATAGGTAAAACTGAGTGTAGTGGCACCTGTCTGTAAATCTCAGCACTTTGGAGAGGCAGAGGCAGGAGGATGAGAAGTTTGAGACTCACTGGGTCTACACGGAAAGAGCCTGTCCCAGAAAACAGCAGCCACAACAAGCAGCAGCAACAAGCAAAGTATATCAATGTTTTTTTAAAACTTTAAAATGAGAATATTCAACTAAGGTGGTCCTTAGTAGATGCTTATAATCTTAGCTACCCAGAAGACTGAGACCTAAAGAATGCAGTTCATATCTAGTCTGGACAGACATGTCAGTGAGATTCTATCTTCTACTAATCAGCAAAAAGTTGGACTGAAAGCATGGCTCAAGTGGTAAAGCACATACTGACAAAGCAAGCCCACCAGGGAGTTGGCCCTGAGTTCAAACAGGGCAAAACAAACAACTAACCTTATGGACTTTTATTAGAGAATCAAAATACATAAACAAGAATTAATATCCATGTCTTGTAGAAATATAAACAGAGACATGATAGTTTGACCAGAAGTCATGGTTAAGAAAATACCTGATTCATGGGGCTGGGGAAATGGCTCTGTGGTAGAGTGCTTGCCTTGCATGCATGAGGCCCTGGGTTCAATTCCTCAGCACCACATAAGCAAAAAGAAAAAAGCCGGAAGTGGTGCTGTGGCTCAAGTGGTAGAGCACTAGCCTTGAGCTGAAGAGCTGAGGGACAGCGCCCAGGCCCAGAGTTCAGGCCCCACGACCGGACCCAAAAAAAAAAAAAAAGAAAATACCTGATTCTTTACATCTCACCTTGTAGTCATAAGAAAACACTAATCCTGTGAATGAGTTCTCCCTTTTCTTGTAGTTTTGGCCATTGGCTATTGGCTGGTCCATTTGGGGATCATTTTACAATGACAAGGATAAATCCTAGCTTGCAATTGAAAGCCTGAGAGATCATCATCATCATCAACAACAACAACAATATCAACAAACAATCAGGATGACCTGGGCTGTAGAAACTTCTCAAAGTCAATAGCAAACTCTTTGCCTATGCCTACTTTCAGCTGCCTGCTTCACAAAAATTGGTGGTGTGTTGGGTAGAGAGATGCTCATGATTTTCAAGGAGCTGTTTCTACTGCCTAAGTTTTGCAACATGTGAGAAGAAGTCACATGGGAAGGACAGAGAATGTGGCCTGCTTTGATGACAGTTGGCCATTGCCAAGGAAACCGCTCCCTTGGTAACGGTGGTCAGTACATCTGTCTAGTTGCGTTTCTAAGATCCACAGTCACTACCATAGAAAATTTATTTTAAAACACAAACACAGGGAGGGGGATAAAATACAACAAAAATTAGTGGAGTTGATAAAGCATCCTTTGTTTTGCAGAACGAAGTTGCTAGGGAATTAGAGTGTTCAGTAGAACACATTTAGGGGTGTTAAGCCATAAATAGAAACTAAAATGTCCCCAATTTAAGCCAAATTTAAAACAAGTCTAAACCAGATAATCATTGGTTTTACAGTGCACCATACACATGGATTTTTAAGACTTTATAAAAGTGTTTGAGGGGGCTTATTTCAAACATTGAGCACTCTCAAGTAAGTGAAGCTAAAGTTTGCATAACTTTATCTTCCTTAAAGAGATATAAGTAAGGGTAAAGGAGATAAAATCAAAAGCCAGTACAGGGAGAGATTCTACCGTGTGTGTGTGTGTGTGTGTGTGTGTGTGTGTGTGTGTGTGTGTGTGTGTGTGAGATGGGCCTGGGCGCTGTCCCTCAGCTCTTCAGCTCAAGGCCAGTGCTCTACCACTTGAGCCACAGTACCACTTGTGGTTTTCTGGTGGTTTATTGGAGAGAACAGTCTCATGGACTTTCCTGTCTGGGCTGGCTTTGTACAACAGTGCTCAGATCTCAGCCTTGTGAGTAGCTAGGATTACAGGTGTGAGCCACCGGCACCCAGCTCTACCAGATATTAAGAAATTCTGAAGTGGAAGTATGAGATGGTAGAAAACCATGATTTTTAAAAGAGCATTTTATTAATTAATAGTTCTTAAGGAAGTTAGCAAGTAACACGCTAAGTGAGGAATGCCTATATTGATGTGCCGCTCACCTTCAGGAGCTAGAAACAGTTGAAATAGCACAGAAATGGTAGGACAAAGGGTGAACAAATGCAGCAGTGATATTCACTAGACACTACATTGAAACTGAATTATACAACTTGTTGGGGAGGGGGTCAGGAGAGAAAAGTGGGAGAAAATGAGGAAAGAGGTGACATTATTAAAAAGAAATGTATTTATTACTTGGCTTATGTAACAGTAACCCCACTGTACATCACCTTTACAATAAATATAAATAAATACATTTAAAAAATGTTGGGTGTAGTGGTTCATATCTGTCATCCTAGCTAAACAGAGAACTTAAGTAGAAGGACCATGTTCCAAGTTGGCTGGGGCAAAAATCTGACTCTTACCTGAAAAATAACCAAAGGAAAAAGGGCTGGACAAAGTAGCATAAGTGGCAGAGTGCCATCTACCAGAGTTGAGTCATTTAGTTCAAACCCTAGTATTGCAAAAAAATAAAATCTGAATATAGGTAGAACTATAAAGATTCCAATATTCATGGAAAGCTTCCTGTTCCAATAAAATGATATATAAAGTACAATAAGCATAGCAAATGAAGACATTAGCTGGTTAGAATGTCAAGAGTTTGCATCAAGAAGAAAGATGTATCCTTTGCAATTAAATATCTGTAATAATATAAAAAGCGAACTGAAAATACAATATTTGTTATAGTCTGTATTCTGAAAAACAGTAGATCATTCAGATAAGCTCTTGAGTTATGAATCTCTCTCTCTCTCTCTCTCTCTCTCTATATATATATATATATATCACATTCTCTTTCTTCACATGCTAGCATCACGCATTGTGATGGGGCAGGGCCATCATTACCTGTACTTGCTCACAAAATCTCCATGAGTCATGTCAGCTATTCAGAAGAAAGTCTTGGAGAGAGTAGCAAAGGTTGCTAAATGATACTTATGATGGCTCAAAAATAATAGATGGAAAGACAGACATCCACAAATGTGTCAGAATAAATTAAGTAAGGTGGCACTATACATGTGCAAAAGCTTCAGGAAAACATTCACCTTTTTACTTATATATTATTTTTTATGTTTACCCAAGTGTGAACTGTGATGAAATAGATGTCTAAGTCTGTAACTATTATTTTGGTAAGTATAGAATAAAAATTCTAGGTGACAAAGCCCTTTCTTAGTGGTAACTAAAAGTTGGTGCACCTTACAATTGACAATATCTTAGATACAATGAATTGCAATTGTGACTACTATTTTCTATGTGAAGGAAAAAGAATAAAACTGAGTTGGAAGTATTGACTAAATAAGATATTCCCTACTTCCTGTTTCTGTCCCCCAAGTAGAAGGGCATATTGATATTAAATATTGTACAATAGTTACTGACTAGTAATGATGAAAGTACAAAGTTGGTCAGTACTTCTTGACAGCAAAATATGCTGTCATTAAACAAATGATTCAATCAATTTCATGATGACCTTGGTATTTAATCTTTGTCTGCCTCTATCACTAAATCTGAAATCCAATTTAATGTCCTTTGTACATCAAAGGACAAAACTGGGTTCACACAACATATTTTCTCAAGGGAAAAGCTGAAAAGAGAAGAACTTTCCCAAATATTAAGGTTGATGTAGATGAATTAGGTAGAGAAACACTACATTTGGCAGTTCTATAGAGGAAGTTGATTTTCTTTTCCCTAAGATAAATTATTCTTCCAGAATATCTTCAATGTCAAACATAAAATGGTGTCTTTACAATAGTGCCAGTCAGTTTATTGTACATGTTCTCTTTCAACTGATTTATCTACCAGGGTCTTTTTGTGCCTGTTGATTGAAAAGTCAATCCTGCATACATTCTGTTTTCCTGATCTGTTTGACAGAATCTTGTGGAAACATTCAAGGAGAGGATCTTGTTTTCAACGTGACATCACTGCATTTGAGATTCTGTTGCAGTTCAGCGAGAAAAGAGATATAATACCAATTTCAACTTCATACTATAACTTCCATTCTGTGGGAAGCTATTTTTATTTTGGCACATTAACTAGCACGATATGAAAATGAAAAATCCTAAAGGCAATATGAAAATGTGTACACTCTCCAGCTGATTTCTCAAAGTTTCTTTTCAGAATGTACTTGTTTAGAGATTTTTTGAAGGAGGAAAACTCTGTTTCATCAAACCCTGTAGCATATTCCTAGACAGATACAATACCACCAAGACAGTTCACTTCATATCATTTGTTTCCTTTGAGAGTTTGGTTTTGAGGGCAGTTCCACTTTAGACTCATTGATAATATAATTTCTGAACTATCTGGTAAATGTTGGCAAATTTTAGTTATCATATCTAATTGTAGCAGAAGCAAAACCATATGGGGCATGAGACAGGCCACATTTCCCAGCTTGCCTTGCAAGTAAACACAGCAGCATGTGACTAAATTCTAGCCAGTAAGATATGGATAGAAGTGATAAACCCTCCTCCAGCCCTCATAATTTCCTATTAGTGCCAACAATCTAAGGGATTAGGGAGCATGACCTTGAGGTGCAGAGCAAGTGCAACATTGCAACCCTACATTGGTGCCAAGAGAGAAACATCAGTGTCTGTTATGTTAAAGTGAGCAACGCTGGGGCTGTTTGTTCTGGACAGAAGACCAAGTTAATCTGATTAGTAATGATAACAGAGAAATCCTCAGCTATATTCCTTAGGAGCTCTACTAGATTCTTTATAAAATAGACCCATGGCCTTTGCGATATAGGAAAACATGTATCTTGACATTTATTCTCCACGTGTGTGTGTGTGTGTGTGTGTGTGTGTGTGTGTGTGTGTAATTTCTTTTTGTGCTGGTCCTGGGGCTTGAACTCAGGGCTTGGGTGCTGCCCCTGAGCTTTTTTTCCCCCCTTCTTTTTCTTAAGGCTATTGCTCTACCATGGAGCCACAGCTCTGCTTCTGGCTTTTTCCAATTTGATTATTAGAGATAAGAGTTTTATGGGCTTTCCTGCCTGGGCTTGCTTCAGACCATGATCCTCACATCTCAGCCTCCTGAGTAGCTAGGATCACAGGCGTGAGTCACCGGTTCTCATAAACTGTTTTGAATGTTCTGTTCTCAGAACTGGGATAAGACCAGGAGATACAAGAATGAGACCACGAAACATACGGAACAAGTAGTTCAGGAAGTGATGTAAAGGTAAAGACCATGGTCCTTTAGGAAACATAGCGTCATGGTCCTATGGCTAAATAATTTGTTTTAACTAGGGAGGCACCCATGGAGGAGGGGAACAGATAGACAGTTCTATGGAAATCAGATGACAGGAGGTAAATGGTGGAGAAGCAGATCGGGTAGGGGAGAGAGACTGAAGGGAAATAGAAGATGGCACTACCTAAGCATGAGAAGAAGAATTCAGGGACAAAACTATTAAAGCAAATATTTTGTTCTTCACTCAAGATAGTAAAGAATCTGATTTTCCTTTTGTCCTTGGGGCCGGCGGAGGGGGGGAGGGGGGAGAAACTGCTGTAGCTACATTGTAGAGGGAATGGAGTGGACACATGTGATAATATGACAGTCAACTACTATGCAGGGTGGAAAGAAGAAAAACCTAAAAAGCAAGTCAGCGAGCACTGGAAACAAAAAATGGAACCGGGTAATCCATTCCCATTAATGTCTATTACTATTACTCCTTCCTAATCTCACAATTAAGGATCACTTTATCAGTAAATCTGATTAGTTTGGGAGAGAAAACTCCCTCCTTCCCCCCCTCCCCCACACCATAACTGAGAGCAGCCAAAGCAAATGGCATTGCAGCAAAGGACATGAGGCTGGTTTTGAGGACGACTTTTTGTCATCGGCTGTCTTTGCACCCAAGACTCTTTGGGAAAGAGTTTTGTACCCATTTGGAGTGGAGGCAGGGGGAGGCTTTTATAATCAGAGGCATTAGGATTCCTATTTCTAATTGTCTGGGGCTGTTCCAGCCTCAGTTTCTCCACAGAATTTGTGAAGGATTATCCCCAATATGCAGGAGAAAGGCCTCTTCCCCTCTTCTCCCTGATTTCCCTGGCTTTTAACACCAATCAATGTCTCTATCGCAGATGCTTCTCAGTCCTCATGAGAATTACATGTTGATGTCTTACATCTTTCGAGTCCTTCATTTATTGGTGTGTGTGAAAACCACTGCTACACAGATTTATGATTTATGAGTAAATCGTCGTCTGAAGGTATACCTAGTCTTTCTGTGGGCCCCATTCTTGATTCTTGCTATGAATCAAAGCAAGAATCTTTGGATTCTGCCTATGAGTCTGGTAAGCATACCTTCACAACCACACAGATACCAGTGCCAGTTCCCACTGGGCCTTCGACTCCAGCCAGCCTTTTGTGACTTTTCATTTGCACGCATACTTCATCTTTCCAGAAGCCAGGCACAGGGAGAATGATAAAGGACATTTGTCCTGCATTGAGATGCAACTACAAGGTATTCTTTTTCCCATGAGGAAAGCCCAGGCACTTATTTTTCAAGGTACAATTGTAGACCTTCAAAGTCAAGCTGGTGATATCAACTTTTGAGTCACTTGACTAGACCATTTAGGAAACAACAATTCTTTTAAAACTTCTATAATTACATTTGGACACGTTTGCGCGTAGGACCCGCAAGTCCACCGGCTTATTATAACCATGGTGCGTTTCACACACCATCTTCATTATCTTGTGCTAAAGAAGAGCGCGCGCACTCCTCTGTGGGTAATTTTAGATTGGCCACTGACACACTCCACAGTGTTTATAAAGAAAACAAAACTTGGATGTTGGCCCTTTTAATTATAACTGGCAGAATCGCTAAACCCCAAATCACATAATCTCTTCACCATATTATATCTTTGAAGACATCTGCTTGCAAAGCAGTAACAAGGAGCTTGAATTCTAAAAACAAACTTTGTACTAGATTGATTGGTTTGGCGAGCCACGCTTCTGAAGTACTGACGGATTCTGAAAGATATATTCCTGAACTTCCAGAAAAGCTTAAAATACACTATAATAGAGTGCCATCAAAAATTTCCTCACCCCAGACATTAAGAGGAGAGACTGAGTCCTGATTTTATGGCGAAGGAAAGTCCTCTGGCTCAGATGGTCAATAGCATGCATTTTCACTAGGTATTTCTGCCCTGCAGTTTCCAAAGAAACGTCTAGGCAGGAAATATCTTGTGAAGTTGACTGTACCATTTTACTCGAGAAACCATCACAACACAAGGTACAGTGTTCTAAGTTACTGTCTAGGACATTTTGCACAGAACAGCAAACCAAAGCATCAAAACAGACGTAAGACATCACATCTTGATTATTCTCTTCACCTAGATTTGGAACAGGCTCTGTGTCCACCTTTGAGTCACTGTTTTGTGATTCCTATCTCTTACTTACCTTGAAGCAGATCATTGTGCAGCTCAAGGGCTTCCTAACTGCAGGGTTCCACAACCTGAAAGAATAGATAGAACAATTGTCAGTTATCTGTCCTCTGCAGATGAGTGGAAGTCTTTCCTGTACTCGGTGATTTGTCCATGAATAGTTGAATCAACAGAAAGCCCAACACGAAACCTTGAATTTGTTGCCAAAAGAAAATCACTCCCAACTCATGTGATCATGCAGATCATAGTGTCCCGCCTTCTTTCACATCTCTAGCGAAATAGTCTGCTTTTCCTTCCCTAACACAGCATTTTCTGGAGTTCAAACCCCAATTGTGAAACACAGAAAGGACTTAAAGTATCTGCTGGGAAAGTGAGAGTGCTCTCTTTGTCCTGCCTGAGTCCAGTCCAAATGATGACAAACTTAATCTCTTAGAATATTCAAGTTAAGAAACAGTTACTGCCGGTCACTGGTTGCTTATGCCTATAATCTTAGCTGCTGAGGAGGCTGAGATCTGAGGATCATGGTTCAAGGCCAGCCTGAGTAGGGAAGTCCCTGAGACTCTTTTCTTCTTCTTCTTCTTTTTTTTTTTGGTCCGGTCGTGGGCCTGAACTCCAGGCCTGGGCGCTGTCCCTCAGCTCCTCAGCTTAAGGCTAGCGCTCTACCACTTGAGCCACAGAGCCACTTCTGGCTTTTTTCATTTTGCTTATGTGGTGCTGAGGAATCGAACCCAGGGCCTCAGGCATGCAAGGCAAGCGCTCTACCACTGAGCCACCTTCCCAGCCCCCTGAGACTCTTATCTCTCAATAATCACCAGGAAACCAGAAGTGGCACTGTGGCTCAAAGTGGTAGAACCTAGCCTTGAGCAAAAGAGCTCAGGGACAGAGTTCAGGTCCTGCATTCAAGCCCTATGGCCTACAAAAGAAAAGAAAAGAAAGAAAGAAAAAAAAAGAAAAAAGAAAAAAATTTACGGTCCAGCTAGTAGACATACATTCAGGATCTTTATCCCAAGTTACTTAGTTACCAGTGATGCTTTCAAGGGCTATATGATAGATAAAGGGATATTTTTATCCTTTTGGTGTTAAACATTTATATGCATAAAAAGCTCATTAGCTAAAAATTGCACAGTTGCTTGTGCTATTGTCTAAATGCCGCAAGTACTCCAAGGGCCTCCTGGATGATCATGTTTGCTGTCATTCCAACACTCATTTTCTTAGTCCAGACTACTTTTTCCCTATATTGTTTTTTAGAGAGAAGTATGGAGGGCCTGTTTTCCTCCAACACACTGAACTATTAGTTGCTAACCATGGCAGTGGTATTATGTGTTTGTGTGTGGGGAATATTTGGGCACCACCATTTTACCTAGTTACTTGAATATGATTTAGTTTGCCTATGTGTCTCCCCTTGCAAAGATGCAGGCTGAGGGAATTAATCATTTTAATATTCATTAAGGAGTTCTGAGTGCCTTCACCAGGCACAGATAGAGGGCTCATTATAAGAAGTAGCCAGCTTACTGGGGTGGCAGAAAATGTGCAAGTAAAAAATAAAAATAAAAAAAAATCACCATGGCACTAAAAGTGACTTATTTTGATGGAGTTAGTTTATTGTGTGTATTTTTGGTAAAGTTATTTAACATGTTTTCTTTATTATTTTTTTTTGGTAGGTCCTGTCAAGGAGACTTAGAATGAGGACAATCAGAACAGACTAAAGGTAATAAGAGAGAAAGACAAGATTCCATGAGGAGAGGAGGGCATTCTAGAAATTTCTGCAACCAGAGTGTGAGAGAAAGATGGTTGGGTACATTTGGATAAAGCCTTGGGTTCATTGGACATCCTCATAAAGCTGTGGGACAGACAAACAGGGCATCTAATTAGAAGATATAGGTAGCATGGGCATAATTGGACTGTCTTTATAGTGTGTCTATATGTATGTGTGTGAGATCCCAGATTTCAGCTCTCAGTGGTTTTTATGTAAGTCTGCTTGCCAAGTCTAGTTTTCCAAGGTGTTTTCACAAATCAGGTAAAGTCTCTTTCATTAGAAATAAATAAATAAATATCAGTACAAGTTTTGCAAAACAGTTTGTCTGAAATGTTACTAGGCTAATCCCTAAGGTGCCTGTGAGGCTCAGAGAATCTAGAAAGGTTGGTGACTTTGGCACAGCTTTCTTTAAGGAAACAAGCATGACTACTTTTGGATTCTCATAGGAAATGTAAAGATGTAATTTCTCAGTGAGTAATGGTACAAATAAAATTATGTTTATTATTTTATTCGCAGCATTTAATTATAGAGGGAGATGGGTAGTCAGATAGAAAACCAGCTATAAACAAGGGAAGGGACCTTCCGTTCTTCTTAAATGGATGGTCTAAAACAATTGGAGAGAGCATTTATGAAATCCTCGGCTCAGGACAGGCTCCAGGGGCATACGCATGCACTTGGGGTTTGTCAAATAATGGCCCGTTGGCCTATTTTTCCAGCTATTTCTCTGCAGTAACTTGACATTTGATGGGATTACCTCTGGATTTTGGTCTGAGTCTGGGCTACGCCTGAGATTGTCATCTTTTGATTTACAGATAATAGAGCCAAACATCTGAAACAGTTCTGTAAAGAGTCAACCTGTGACTCATAACCAGATATCTGAAAAGATTTTGTCTGCAGTTTGCTTTCTTACCTCACTGTTGTGAACTGAAATGATTAAATGACTAGTTTCTATTATAAACACCATATATTTATTTTATACTTAAGAAAAACTTAACATTTTTCAGAGGTGAAATATAAAGAGTATCATCAAAGTCTGAGGTGATTCATTTTTACCCCCTTAAGAATCACATCATTTGCCGATTATCATTTTAACTCCGAAGTTACAACAAGCAAGAGAAAACAATTTTGCTTAAGCAGAATACCAAACAATTGAAAAACAAAAAACTGAGCAGATCAGCCACAGACAAACCAAATGAAATTAAGTACAGGACAAACAAAACATACCTTCACTGTGACCCATTCCAAATATTGTTAATGAGTTTCCAAACATGCAAATTCTGATTTTAAAATTAAGCCTTCCAATAGCCAATTTCAAAAACTGTAATGAGCTTAGAGTGGCCTTTTTATTATGCATGGTTTTATGTCTCGGGATTTCAAAATTACCTAGCGTGCATTTCCAACTTTGCTACAATTTCCGGGCTGTTTTGATTTTGATTTTTAAAAAAGGCTAAACAGGAAGATGGGATTCTGCTTTGCATTGTAATTACACGTAACTGATTTGCAGGGCAGAACAAAAAACTCATTTTCAGATTAAAAATCGTGCACCCAGAAATAATTATTGTTCTGTAAGGAAAAAATATGTTTTCCTACTTCCCTCCTGTATTTCTGTGAACTGTTTGGTATATTTCCTCCAGGTTACTGTCTTCTGTAGACCACCACATATTGCTGTTTGGGGAGTGAGAAAATGCAAATAGGAGCACAGAACACACAAGTGTTTTCACTGTATTCTCCTCCTTGCAACATAACACTTGCCTTTTATTATTTTATCTTCAACAATCGAGGAGTGACTAAATGGTTGCAGGTGCTGATGAAAATAAAAGCCATCCATCATTATTTATTAGGCATGAAAAAGATACACAATAATGTAATTTAATCTCAGAGCAGACAATTATTTCCACATATTGATAACACAATGTGAAAACTGTCATGAATTCTAATATGATATTTTGGCCTTATTGGTGTGCCACGGCCAGCATGACAAATAATGAAATTGTATCAAAAAAGGGGGAAAAAGGCAATTATGAGCATATGTCAATATTCTGGGTGGAAAACATATCATTGTATTTTTAAAGCTGCTTCCTTACAAGTTGACCAATTTCAAAAGTTGGAAGTAGGAAAAAAAGTACATTTTCAGTTTTTATTCTTTAAAGCAAAATCTAGTACATTTCCGCCACCATTTCTAATCTGAGTAAACAGGATGTGAGTATTTTATCATGTATGAGTTTTGAAGTCCAGCCCATCTGCTAACATCTTTGTGAGAAGTACATAGATACTGAAGGATCTGATTTCTAATATGTTCTTTGGTTCACTTTGGTCTGGTCAAAATCTGCCTATGAGAGCTCTGTGATCTCCACTTTGGGCAGCAGAAACACAATTATTATTTAAGCAAAAGAACCTACCTTTTAGCCAAATCCAGCAAATGGTTGAAAATCAACAGCTTTGGTAGGAAAAATCCTGACCGATGAAATGTGTGATCAAAAACCTACCAACTGCCAGTGGGCGCTGGTAGCTTCTGCCTATAATCCTAACTACTCAGAAGTATGAGATCTAAGGATCACAGTTCAAAGCCAGCCCAGGCAGGAAACGTGGTGAGATCTTTTCTCCAACTAACTACAGTAAGTAAAAAATGGAGCTGTGGCTCAAGTGGTAGAGTGCTAGCCTAGAGCACAAAAGCTCAAGGATCAGCATTCAAGCCCTGAATTCAAGCCCCATAACAAAAAAGAAGAAAAAAAGAAAGAAAACTCAGAAACAAACAAACAAAAATAATAAAAAACATGAAAGCTGAGTTTTCATTAGATCAAATTATTTCTATTAATTCTTTGTGGTTGTTGGATTCTTTTACTGGACATGGCTTTGCATATGAAAACAGATCAAAAAGGAAATGAGCTAGCATTTAGCCTCTGTAGGACCCTAACGCACCTCATGAGTTCTATTTGAAAACATTTTGGTTTCCACAGAAGACTGATGGAGATTAGACATTTTCCTAGTTAGAAGAGAAGGCAATAGGTTTTAGAAGTACCTGCTTATTACAGGCACACACACACACACACACACACACACACACACACACACACACACACATTCTATAGCACCTACACACAGCACACTATTCTGTATATGAGATTCATTTATCCACAGCTTACCTTACATCAGTGATGTAAACACAGGCTTATTGGGTAGGATTAATCATCTTTTCTTACAAAAATACCTTTTTAGAATTATTAAGGAAGGACAATACTTTAGAGTTCGTTTTGATCGACTGGCAGACAAGACTTGGGAAGAAAAACTATCTCAGGGTGATCAGAACACTGAGGCTATTCTGGGCTGGGAGAGAAAATTTATATATCATGTGGTCACTCCATGTTATAAAGAGAATTCAAGAACAAGTGTAGGCTCTGGGAAGGAAAAACAAATGAAAGGAATAATTTAAAAAGTCAATAAGCCACAGGAAATCTGGAGACTGTTTAAAAACACCTTATTGGAAGCCAGCAAAAGTATGTGCCAGAGATCAAAGGGACATTTAGAAATACGGCCCAAGTAAGAAAACCAGGGAGATCTGCAAACGATGGCAGGTCAGGTGTGAACAAGAATGCAGACGAGCCAAGAGTGCATTCAAGAGTACCTTGCAAGTCACTCCAAAGCTAATAAAAATGTTCTTCAAAATATAGCCATGGCAGCAAACCAAGTAGAGAATTAATGAGCTGATCAAGCAACCAACTTAGAAGACAGCTTTCTCAAAGGATGGAAAGTCTTCTGACTTTACTAATGATGCTTCTTTCATTCATCTTTTCATTCACTTACTCATGTTTCATATATTCAATCATTCATTCTTCCATCCACCTATTCATATATTAGATTATATAGTCACTTAAGTCACACACACACACACACACACACACACACACACACACACATACACTATAGAATGCTAGGCTGGTGTGGTGGTATATGGCCACCTGTAATCCCAGTAACTTGGGAGGTAGATAGAGATAAGAGAACTGCAATTGGAGGCAAGTCCAGAGGAAAATCCCCAACACCCTATCTCCAAAACCTTTAGAGGCAGAGGCAGGAGAATTGTGGTTCCAGGCTGAGGCAGGAAGATTGTGGGCCAAGGCTGGATCTGGGCAAAAATGCAACATGCTATTTGAAAAGCAAACTAAAAGTCAAAGGAGTTGGGGAAGAGTTCAGTGGCAGACTGCTTGAATCAAAAAGAGCTGGAGACATGTCTCAGTGGTAGAGCACCTGCCTAGTAAGTTTGAAGCCACCAGTTCAATTACCAATATCAGAAAAAAAAAAGCCATGACACATCAGAGTTCAAGTTTACTACTGGGAATATAAGACAACGTTATTCGTTTCATTCAACCATCTATTAATTCATATACACATTTGACCATCTATTTATCCAAAAATTGTACAGAACATCAGTCATGATCTAGAACTTGGATTAAACAGTAGGAGAGTATGTCAATACATAAGTCATTCCTTTATTTATTTCTCCATTCATTCAGCAAACATTTGAAATTTTTCTAGGTACCAAACACTAACCTATCCTTGATGCTAAATGGTGGGAAAGTAATTAATTAGTTTTAAGGTTTAAATGAAGGAGTTGATCATAGAAGTGGAGAAAAGTCAACTAGTATAAGTTTTTCTTTTTGTTTTTTGGGTTTTTTTTTAAGGTGGAATCCTCAGACTCTATATCAGATCTTCATAGGCTAGCTTACAATAGCTTTGTGATTATTAAATATTCAACAGATTTGTGTTGGTTGTTAAATACAGACATTGTGAAAAATTAAATTATGTAAACTTAAAAATTAAATTACATGAAAATATAAGTAATATAATATAAAAGTCATTACTTCCTAATTATTTCACTTCATTTATTTTTATTGTATGTGCTCCTGGTGACATTTATATATATTGTATTTCTAGGTGAAATACTATACAATGGGATATTATTGTGTGGATTTTCTCTACTTTTATTTATTTGTGGCTTATTGGTAGCTTGAAATCAGCTATGGTAGTACTTATTTCTTGGTAATTGTCAGACACTATAAATCAGGGCTTGATTTATTATATTGTTGATTTTGTTGACTTGAGTGATGGGAAAAATGTTAATAACTCACATTACATTTGCAAGTATGTCATTTTTGCACATATTTCATTGTTACTATCATACAAAATCAAGCAAATATTGTCCTTATACGTGAAAACAATTATTTGATTCAGCTAGTCAATCATCTCCTTGACAAAACAATGCAATTTTAATACATATCTGTGAAGTTCTATTCTTTTTTTGACTTATTAATGTAAAGGAAATGATCAACCAACATACATATCAGAAATGAATCCATTTATTTGTTGTGACCATAACTTAATTATACATCTAGGAGATTTTCAGACAATTAAAGCATTCTCTGAGAATCAATTGTAAATATGAAATTTATAATAGAGCAATGCATATTTTGTTACTATAAATAAGAGTTTTATGTATGTCTGTAAGTATGTATTTATAAAGTGTTAGGGAAGCAATCTAGGCCCTTACACATGCTAGGCAAGTACTCTGTGATTGAGTTATGCCCCAGACTTGTGCAATAAAATCTATGATAAATCTAAATACATACATGTGTTTCTTTTTTAGGGAGATCTGGTTAAGCTGTAAGCTACTATATATGGGATGAAGAGAGAGGAACTGTTCAAGATTCTTCCAGCGGCTGTCTTGTTTAACTTCAAACAATGTTTCTTACAACTTTGCACAAGGGACCATTAGATGAGATGTAGGCATGTTAGCTGTAGATAAGAAAGGCAGAATCCTAGGTTAAGGTAGAGAGACAGCGGCCTTGGAGTTTGAGGAGACATCATTTGAGTGATGCTTATTAATTGTAAGTGAAGACTTGAGACTGGGTGAAATGATTCTGAGTTTTTGTTTTTACCAAATTGACTTCCAATGCCAACTTTGGAGACATGTAGATACACATGGTAGGTGGTGGCTATTCTGGTTCTGAGAGGCAAAGTAAAGCTATGCCTCATCAGAGCTGCATCACATTCTCCAAGAAGATGGTGGCCTTCCATCAGTGATGCAGGTTGAAGGATGTCCTCTTTTTCAGAGAATGGCATCTCTGTAATTGGATAGTGGTAAAAAAATTACAGACCATCTAACAGGAGTCTGAAGTAAGTGGGGGGGGGTTGGTATTGAGGTAGTGCCATGTTTATGTGACCTGATTTATTATCTCTTAGTTACCAACAATTATAAGTGCTGGATGTGGGACTCAAGAACAACAAACCTAGATAGAATACAATGGGTAGATACCCAAAGACAGGGTTCTTCCTTTGAGGTCTTCATTCTACCTATTGAAAAGTCAAACCTCTTTATGTCTAGTTTGGTGTAGATGGATGGGCATGGTTTCCCCTATTCCTCTCGCTTACGTACATCTAAAACCCCTTCGCACTGTGTGTCACATAGACCTCTGAAAGGTAGAGAAAAGAAGGCAGACCTGACAGGAACCTTAGAACCTAAGGACCAGGGTAGACATGATCCTTTCTCCAGCTTGCACATTGAACTTAGAGCTAAAAAAGCCAGGCATTCTGAGCTTCAGAAGGCACTGGAAAAGGAATGCAGCTCCAAAGGAAAGTCGACCACCTTTTGCCCAAGGAAGAGGCCCTCTAACAAGACAGAAAATGTTTTAGTAATTAAATACTCGGGTGTAACACCACAGGGGAAAAATACGAACTCACCCCACTGAAGTGAGCATGGACTAGTTGGGGGAGTTTAGATCTCCATCCTTGTGACAATGTAAGGAGTGCCAGATGCCACCACAGGGACTGTCCCAGAATAGGCTGTGAAGGGAGCCTGGGCTTTCATTGCTTCTGGGACGGAGTGAGAAGTCTCGTCCCTCCCTCATAGCTCTGCTGTGTGGCTGGAGTTTACAGAGGCGGAACTTGGACTTCCAGTCCTCAACAGCAATAACATGGACCTTATTATGACCTCCACTATCAACAGACGCTGCGAGAAGAACAGGGCCTCTTGCCTTCATGTGACAGTCATGAAGCAGTGATTGTTGATTATCCTGCTGGAGCTGTCCTAGAAAACCCTAGCTAACAGAGAACCTTAGATAACATTCAGACTCCTACGCTGTAATACACAAATGCCCAGGTGTCTAATGACAATTGTCCATAGTACCAAGACCCAGGGAGATGAGCATCTAAGTGAAAAGAGGTAAGAAACAAATGCTAACCCCATGAATACAGAGATGTGAGATGATAATAACGGTTAACATGAAGGCAAAAGAAAAAAAATAAGAAAGACTTAGCAATGAAAAGGAAAATCTCAATAAAGGAATAGGAGATATAAAGAAGAACAAACTGGAAATGTGAGAACTGAAAATCAAAGTACAATAGATTAAAAAAAAGTGCATGATACCATAGCATAAGGGCAAGAGGCTGATAACAGAGAAAAAAGTAGTGAGAGAAAAAGAGACATTAGCCAGAGAAAATAGACTGGAACTATTGAACAGAACCTCCCTGAGAGTGGCGGGGTAAGCTGAAGGAACTAAGAGGATTTGTTGGCAGCATCTTTCCTCTATAGTGGGAAATATACTCAAGTATTTAATTACTGAAAGTTCCTCTGTAGGTTTCCTCTATAGGTTTAAGTTAGTAAGTTCATGCATGGCATTGGTGCTGTTATTTTTCCTTATTTTACATGTGATGTCTACAAGGAGTAGTGGTGATGTCCCATTTTATTTCCAATGTCTTTAATGGGTATCTTGCTTTGTCTTGCTTGAAGTTTGTCTATGAATCAGGTAAGGGAATTTACACAGAAGAATAGTGATTGAAGAAGAAAACTTGGAATAATAGGAGGAAAGAAAAATATGATTAGCAAATGTGCTGAAAAATGAAATAGGGTGAGATAATTGCTTAGTTCATAACAAGGCAGGAGAAAGAAAAGAGAGAGATAGCAAACAGAAGAAACAAACAGTAGAAATAGCACATGTAGGTCCTAATGTGTCCATAACTATTTAAATGTAATTCTTTAATATACAAAGTATATGACAGAGATAGAACATTTAAAAAGGAACCTATTGCAAATATAAAAGACATAAAAGTAATTAGATGGATATATATGTACCATGCAAGCACTGATTACTAGAAAGAATCCTATATTAATATCAAATAAGGCTAATTTCACATCTAAGAAAAGAGTCATTAGTAAAAAAGAAAGGCTATACTCTGATGAAAGAGATAATCTTTCAAGAGGCATACAAAAATTAATGGAATTCCAATATATGTAAAGCCAAAATCGATTTAAATGGAAGAAACAGAAAAACACAAAACCATAATAGGGAATTCATTCACTCTACCCTTAACCATTAAAGTAAACTAGAGAGAAAACCAGTAAGGATTTAGAAAAGATTCAAACTAATATTTGGAGAAAGTGGTATTCAAAAGTAGCAAAATCCACACTGTTTTTAAAAGAACTTGTCTTACCAAAGGCCATAGATATGGAAGACAGCCAAAACATATTATTCTAGGCCATAAATGTCAATAAATTTAAAAGTCTTGAGACAATGTAGAAAAGCTAAAGCAGTATTGAGAGGGAAACATATAGCAGAAATGCTAGAAAAGAAAAAAAAAGGCTCAAATCAATAATGTTGAAGAGCCACTAGTAAAAAAGGGAAAAAGTTCAAATTACCAACCTACCACCTAAGAATCTAAAACTGGACCAAAAATAACCCTTCTCAAGGAGAAGGAAGGAATAAATAAAGATGAGCAGACAATAATGGATTTTAAACAAAAAAGCAACCAAGGAATTCAATGAGATAGTGAACTGATTTGTAGACAAAATTCAGGAAAGATAAAGCAAGAGACCTATTAAAGATATTGCTGCTCATTTTGCAGACATCACAAGTAAAATAAGGAAAAACACCAACACCAACACCACACATGAACTTGATTTAAAAAAAATTGTTCATTTCTTAAAAAAATACAAACGACTCCAACTTGTCCAGTTGCAATAGATAATTTAGATGTCCTCATAACCACTAAGGAAGTTGAATTTGTAATTTTAAAAAAAGTCTCACCTATAAAATAGTCTCCCAATCCTAGATGGTTTCACTGAAGAAATTTATCAAATGTTTCAAGTGTTAACACTATTTGTATAAATCTCTTCCAGAGATTAGGAGAACATTTCCCAGTTCATCTTAGGAAGCTAGTATCACTCTGAGAACAAAACTAAACATAGGTCACCTAGCTAGCTAACCACAGACAGAGAAAAAGGGGATGCAAAGAGGCAGGCAGAGAGAAAGAGGTAATCAATACAACACAAAATAGTGAATAAAATTTCCTATTAATATGAATTAAAAACTAAAGCTTTTACAAAATATTAGTGAATAGAATTCAGTAATAACTTTTATTCTGGTCCTGGGACTTAACTCTGGGCTTTGATGCTATCTCTGAGCTCCCTTTATTTGCTCAAGACTAGCACTCAACCAGCGGATCTACAGAGCCACTTCTGGTTCTTTTCTGCGATTAATTGGAGATAGAGTCTCACAGATCTTCCTGCCTGAGTTGGCTGCAAACCGTGACCCTCAGATCTCAGCCTCCTGAGTAGCTAGAATTACAGGCGTGAACCACCAGGGCCAGTCTTCAGTAATAATTTTTTTTAATATTGTAAATGAGTAGAGTTTATTCTTTTATTTCCAGATGAATATTTTTAATTTTTATTGTTATTATAAAGGCAGCATACTGAGAGGTTACAGTTATATGTCAGGTAGTGAGTACATTTTTTTGGACAGTGTCACCTCTTCCCTTGTGTGAGGAAGTAGAGTTTATTGTAAGGATGGACTAATTACAAATTCTAGGATTAATTAAATATTGGAAGAACCAATGTAACCCACCATATTAAGAAGCTGAGGAAGAAAATTCACATGATCACATCAATAGAGACTTCAAAAAAAAACACTTGATAAATTCAACACCCATTCATGATAAAAAAAAATCCTCACATAAAAATTCAAACCTAGTAGATATTCCTCAACTTTGTAAAGAACACCTCCATGAGCTTTAAAGTTAACATTTGTAGTTAATGGTAAAAGACTAACTTCTTGCCCCAAGACCAGAAGGAACACAAAGCAATTTATCTTTGATATCTGTCCAGCGTCCCAGAGGAGCTCTGAATCAATTAACCACTGAAAGTAAACTTTTGGCTTTGAGTCTCTGCTTTCCCTGTGCAACAGGAAAGTGACCTGAGGTTTATGGTTCAAGAGGAGTCTGTACAATGACAGAAGCAATTAATTTTGATCTCATAGAAGACCATAAAGCATAGCTAGAACTTTTGATGGAGAAACCCAATCTATGCTAAAAGTCATAATAGTGAGAGAAGGGAACAGTGAGCAATTTATCTGGCTAAGGTTGCATCCCTACCACTGCCACAAAGGAAAAGAAAAGCATT
Source organism: Dipodomys ordii (assembly GCF_000151885.1). NCBI lineage: Eukaryota > Metazoa > Chordata > Mammalia > Rodentia > Heteromyidae > Dipodomys > Dipodomys ordii. The sequence goes on from NW_012267228.1 coordinate 13,444,536, forward strand.
ACCCTTCAGAAAGAATCCTCGCTACTATGTGTGCAGAATGAAAGTCTTCTCAGAAGGACTTCTGATTCCACAAAATCTAACAAATAGAGAGGAGGAAAATATTAAAAGGATGAAGACAAATATTCTGCAAGTTAATTCAAAAAGTAAAAGAAAAAAAATATTGGTAGTAATTGCAGCATTTCCCCTTGAAGGACCTGGCAGGAATGAATGGTGTAAGAGCTATTCCATATAAGAGAGAGAGAAAGGCTTTCCCTCACACCCAGAAAAGAAGTCAATAGGCTTCAAATGGTCTAGAATAAAGAATAAAGTCATCAGCCAAATTTCAAGTTGGTGGCTCCACAAGAAATAGAAGCACCAAGACAATGTTTCCTATTTGAGGCTGAATAGATTGGTGCTCACGAATAGGCTTGAGGCTTTCTTCCAATTTGTGAAACATACAAAATTCAAAGGCTAATGTTTACAGTGACAGATGTAAAATTTTAGATTACTGATAGAGGAAGTCAATAAGATAAAATCAATTTATAATCCAAAAATAATATATAAACATGACTTTGTTAAGATAATACCCTCACTCAATAAGTTAGGCATAAATAAAGACTATCAAAATTAATATTTGCTCATATATAATAAAACTTGGAATTTTATCCAGCCCCCCTATTAAACAAACCCCAAATAATGTGTTGTGAATTTAAGAGTACTCAAGCAGAATTAACATAATTATTACTTATATTGGAGGATATAATAATCTCTTGCTAATAATGTCTTCCAGACCACACTTGAAGATATGGGTCCAAATGTAAGATATTGGCAAGTTCAAGGTGAAATTTCAATTCCAAGCATACAGGAACTTTTTAATAATTGTTACTAGATAATAATATAGTTTCCAGTGCTTTCTCTCCCCCATATTTTGGGCTTTCTAATTTCTACTAATTATAGAGCTTTATTCAAAATAAATGTTATAGAGATCATCTCCAAATCTATATAGCCAATTAGGAGATTTACCAATCCATGGAGATTGAAAGAGAAGACGATGGTGGAAGAAAGGCAGACACACAGGTGGGCACTGGTGGCTCATGCCTATAATACTAGCTACTCAGGAGGTTGAGATCTGAGGCTAGCTAGGGCAGTAAAGTCCATGAGACTCCTACCTCCAATTAACCACCAGAAGATGGAAAGTAGAGTTGTGATTCAAGTCATAGAGCACTAGCCTTGAACAGAAAAGCGCAGACAGTGCCCAGGCCCTGAGTTCAAGCCCCATGACTGAGAAAAAAAAAGGCAGATACACATATAATGATACATCGTAATATATCATTACACATACGTTGTAATGATGTGTTTAGGACCACACCTATTTTGTCACTAAGCCATTGTACAAAACAGCTCAATGCCTTGCAAATGTTATGTTGAGGAAAAAAACCCAACAATACATTCATCAGAGAACTTCTTTTCTGCTAATCACCTGTAGACCAGAGGTGGTTAGGTTCTCAGACGAATTCTCCCCCACTTCAGATTAACTTTCATATTCTTCAGAGCTTTTTTTTTTTTAAAAAAAAAAAAACAAATCCAAGTAAAGTACCATTCTAGATGCTCATGGAAAATTCTCTTTTTCCCTCTGCAAATATTATGCTGAAATCTGTCATTCACTTTATATCCCAAATCAACAAATGGTAAATATTTCAATATAGTTGCCTGGCATATTTTGGTATCTTCCCCTCTAAATTCCCTTTACAGAAAGTATGTCCTTCACTTAACTAAAAATATCGGTGAAGGAACTAAAAGCAGTCTGGAAAAATAAATTAGAAATGTCTTTGCTCTTCTCTGTCACATACAAGGACCTTTGTCCTTACAATAATGCTGTGGAATATGTCTTTGTGTTCTATCAATAATACATGAAGGTTCGGTTTATTTCATTTTATGTTGTTTTTACTTCTGCTTGGCAAACAAAACTCCCTGGACTTTCTCATTCTAATCAAACGGTAGAATGCTAATAAAACAAATCTAAACTAATAAAGCCCATTTCCTTTATATTAATCCTCTTAAAGTTATCAGGGACTCCCATCCCTGGATATAAATAGTACAATCAGACATAGAGTAGGAGATAAAATATGGATAAAGGGACTATTAACATACAAGAGTATTAATACAAAAGCATAATGACAAAGGCTGTGTTGAATTTGATGATTATTTAAGATGTGTTGGGGAAAGCCTCAACTCTACAGAAAACATTTAACATTACTGAACCCCAATAGCTTCTACATCAACAGTATTTCAGCCCTAGTCAGAAGAATTTCTTATGCTTTATTTTTATATTGATCAGTTTGTTTCAAAAAAGATTTTAGCCTGCAAACCACAAAGTAGATAAGTGTTTTCCTAAGTGCTACAGAAGACTGAACTACTCTATGCACTCTACTTCTCACAAAGAAGAATTTCCTCTAAAATCTAGTTTAGTTTAATTATAGCAGTCAGGGTGTGATTTCTGTTTATATCTCTCCGGTGGAATCTGCTCTGGCTGGGTTTGGGTCAGAGCTATTCCTAGGAAATGCCTGCTACATTTTCTCACATTAAAACTTCTTTTTGTTTTTCCTATTTTATTATATATTTTTTCTGGCTAGTATCTTTGTTGCTTTAATAGGAGAGCCAGTTGATCTGCATGCAGGTCTAGAGCTGGGTATATAGGCTGATGGTTGAGGCAGTTTGTTTTAAGGCAGGTGATACATACAACCAGAGTGATCATGTTCACTGCATTATTAAAGCCATGGTGTCCGTTGAGACTTCAGTTCCAAAGATGAGCAATTATGCTTGGTTTAAGCAAATCAGTCAATCAAAAGGAAAGAAAGGAAAATGCATGACAAAAATGTACAGACTAAGGGATTTTGAGACAGAAATCCATGATGAGTCTCAGGAAGGACTAGATCAAGGAGCCCAAAGATAGCCAGAAACACATAGATTATTCTTTCCCACAGCACATGGCCTATTGACTCTGATGCTCTAGTTTAGACCTGGTATGAAAGATTTGGTATTAAAGATTTCATCCCAAACCTGTGGCACTACTGGGAGGTGGTGGAATGTTTGAGAGGTAGGGCTTAGAAGACCATCTTGAGGGCAAGAAGAGCTTGGGAGGTAGCCCCTTCCACTTCCTTTCTGTTGAGTAGCTTTGTTCGGTTACATACTCATGCCAGGTTGCGGTGTCATGATACAGTACCACAGGCCCAAGTCAACAGGGCACTACTATTTGTGAGTTTATCCTTGTGTGTGTGTGTGAATGCCAGTCCTGGGGCTAGAACTCACTCAGACCTGGTCACTGTCCCTGAGTATTTTTGTGCAAGGAAAGTACTCTACCATTTGAGCTACAGCTCCACATCCAGCTTCTTTGGTGCTTAACTAGAGAGAAGAATCTCATGGACTTTCCTGCCCAAGCTGGCTTTAAACCACGATCCACCAATCTCAGCCTCCTGAGTTGCTAGGCGTGACTGGCTCCTGAAAAAATTTATCTTCATAAAGTTTTTGCCTTCGGGTATTTCTTACAGTAATGGGAAGTCCTCATTTTATCCTCTAAGTGTCTAAGTGAACTTGGACTGACAATTTATCTTGTGAAAAGGGACCTCTACAGGAGGACCTCTACATTTGCTGAAGGCTAGATGATCTTTAAAGGTTCTCTGATGTTATAATGAGGAAGGAACAATTCTGAACCCAGAAGAAGCAGACCTGAGAAGAGTGAGCCATCGACTGGCAAATGAGTACACACAGCTTTTTGAGGCGAGGAGTAACTCTCCTTCCATCATGGGATGCTTATTGGACACACCTGCAGTGGTTCATCGCTCTTCACCAAACATTAACATCCACCTGGTCACCACAGCAGCCACTGTTCTGATGCACTCATTTTTAAATTTTTTCTTTTGTTAATTTATTTTTATTGTAAAGGTGATGTACAGAGGGATTACAGTTACATAATGAGTAATGAGTACTTTCTTTTTGAACAATGTCACCTCTTCTTGTTTGCTCCCATTTTATCCTTCCCATTCCCACTTTCAAGGAGTATAGCTCATTTTCAACATAGTGTCTGAATTAGTTCACCCTTTGTCCCACCATTTGGGTGGTCTCCCTTACTTTCCTCCAGCCAGATAAACTTACATAGAAGGCAATTAGCAGTGACAAAAAAATTAGCAGTGATTAAAAAAAAAACAGTGACAAAGGGAGAAAAAACAAAACAAAACAAAACCAAAAAGTAAAATAATGAAAAACCTTTTGTTTCCATTACTTGGGTTCATTTTGATAAATATCATTTTATCTACACCAAACCAGCACTATGGAAGATACTTAAAGACCCTCTTCATGGACTTGGTCCTTTGGGTATTAAATTCTAAATTCTTCCCAGTCCTGAGATGTCATCTTGGTTTCCCTCCAGATGAGAAGAGTTTATTCTCCAGACAAGGGTTTGAGCAAAGCCTCATAACCACAGTGAGCAATGCTGAACAAGACAACTTGATTCTACAAGATGAAGGTCAATCTACCTCAAGAGTGTATTCATCATGAATAATTTCACGCAGATTAGCGCAAATGTGTCCAGATTAAAAAGTCATCCCCAAATAGGAACTAAAAAAATAAAATGAGATCTAGATTATACAGTTCGCACTGTCCTACCCACACAAGACCTGGTTCCTAATTAAAGACATCTTTCTTTCTCTGTTAAAAGAGCAAAGTTAAAATAAAATGCTCCTGACTACATCATCAAAACTTACAAATTTGGGGCTAGGGACAAGATTCAAGTAGTAGAGTGCTTGCTTGGCATGCAAGAGGCCTTGAGTTTAATCTCCAATAACACACACACACACACACACACACACATACACACAATCATAAATGTGTACTAACAAACACTAACAGAACATAAAGCTGCAATGATTCCATGTGCTATGATTTTAACTTGTCCCTACCTGAAAAGGACAACAGGAAATTATGAGACTACATACTTGGGGGACATAATGGCAGAACAACCACTAGTAAGACAGGTTTCTGCTAAATTAAAACAAAAGTCTTCTCTTGATTCTTCTCCAAGAGAGAAATGAGTTCCTATGTTGAGTTCTTATGTGGGTGGACTCATGTTGCCTTTCACTGAAAACAGAGAGTGAACAATTGGCTGTGGGCTGTAATGCAAGTGAAGGAGAGTTCTCTTTTTCTTTCTGTGGTCTCCAGTTCATTATCCCCCATTCCACCTTCTGGTCACCACCAGGAAGAGAAAGGACCTATTTTACTAAAGAGGCACCCTATCCTTGACTAACATGCAAGTTCTGTTCTTTGCATGCTGGCATGAAGATCTCACACTTTCTGCTTTTTTCCATCTGAGGTGTATGAGATTTTTGTAATATTTTGTAATTGCATTTTTGTGATGATTAGATTGTGATCTGTCTGTCTTTCTACATGGCTGTATGTTGTTGGCAGATGGGAACTTGATGTAATTTGCTGTTTAGTAGTGAGTGGAACCAAGAGCCTTGCATGAAAGGTGGCAACAATATGGGTGGAACTTGGGCTCTAGGACTCTGCCTTTGGGAGGGGACTGTCCCGAAGTCCCCATGTACCAGCCATGGGATCTCAGGTTAACTATATTCCCTGCCTCCATGTTACATCACAAAAACAGAGATACTGTCCACATCACAAGGATATTCTGCGGACTTAGTGAATCCCACAGAAACATCTAGAAACAATATTGGCTCACAGTCAGTGCAATTTGTGTTTTGTCAAATAAAAAGCTGTTATATATTTGCTACATGAATGTTGATAAAAATGATAGACTGAGGGTATTTATCATTTTATAAGATCTGAGGCCAGGTCACATGACTTAATAGTTTACCCCCAAACTTCAATCAGTTCTTTCCCCCCTGAATAGTATGTGGCAGTATTGAGGCTTGAATTCAGGGCCTGGACATTGTCCATTAGCCTTTTCACTCATGACTGGCACTTTACTATTTTAGTCACAGCTCTACTTTCAGCTTTTTGCTGATTAACTGCAGATTAGTATCTCATAGACTGTCTTGCTCAGGCTGGCTTTAAACCTTGATCTTCAGATCTCAACTTCGTCAATAGCTAGGTTTACAGGAATGCTCTCTGTCCAGCTGGAAAAATACTTTTAAAGATGTTGTAGAGAAATTAAGTAATCACCTATAGTTATAATACCACATTGAAAAAAATCAATATCTTGTCAAAGATTTTAATGACATATTTATAAATAAACAACAATCAACATTATAGTAAACATTTAATCCTAATATAATCTTAATATTATCTCAAGATAGGACTCCTCCCCTGCCCATGTAAGTAGTCTTCAAAGGAGGACCTTTAAATTGTTTATTTTCCATCATGTAGGTAACATATTTTGTGAATCCAAGATTTTTGGATGTGTAAAATGCTGGTGATCATTATGATGCTATAATTAGTATCTTTAGAAGAGGAGAAAGAGCTCTACCTGAAAATCCTAAAAAGGCAAGAAGAGAAAAATATATCCTCTCCAAAGAGAAATTGTGGCCTCGATATCCATCTATGAGCCCACGGAAGTTTATTTCTGGTTCAGACTCACCCATCAAACTTCAGTATGCTCACATTTAATCTTTTACCCTTCATATATATATATATATATATATATATATATATATATATATATTTGCAAAGTATTCCAAAAATGTTGAAAATAAGTTCACAGTGTTAGGATCACCACCTTTGTTCAGGAAAGACAGTCTGAATGACTGACCCCTATTTGTTTTGTCTGTGAAAAGTTTTAGAGTTCAATCCATAAAGAAAGTGCCACAGAGAGAGTGCAATTGGAAGATCAAGGGATCCGAACAACACTATAAGCTGTGCAAAGAAGAAAAGAGAAAATGCATGGATGAAAAATTTTACTTTTTCAACAAATGCTGATCGGGGCATCTGGAGCTGTTTGGTTTCATGGAACCTTGTAAGAATCCATTCTGGCTTTCTTCCAGGGTAAGAATGGAAAGGCTAGGAATTTTTACCTTATTTTGTCAGGAGGGGGAATCCTGAGGTATCAAGTTTGTTTATTCAAGGGTCCACTGGAAATAAAATCGAAGTCTTTATTCATGTTTGCTAAACCTTTACTTTCTGGCTCCTCCTACTGCCTCCTCTCCCCGTGAAGGGGTTCCCCAAGAAGCCTTTGTTCAGGTGGGCCCTTGCTGCTGTCCACCATAAACTCACCAAGTCCCCACCACACATCCTGCCAGGTCTCCCTCTGACTTCCTAGCTCCCTCTCCCCCCGTCCTCATTCTGCTTGTTGGGTTCCCACTGAGAAAAATGGGATCAATGAGGAGAGAAATGAAGAAGCCCCTCTCAACCTACAAATTGCCTATTAGACTTTACACCTACACCTTTATCTTTTACCTACTTGTCTGTTATCACAGTGAACTTTTCCCTGGTGTTGGAAGAGTCAGATGGTCATCATGTAAGAAGCCGGGGCTAAGGTGGCTAGAGGAGAAGATGGTCTCTGATAGGGAGTGGTGGGATCCTGGGCATGGTGATGCAAGCCTGTAGGTCCAGCATTTCAGAAGGCTGAGGCAGGAAGATTCTGAATTCTAGGTCAGCCTAGCATAAAGAGCAACGCTCTGTCAGAAAGTGAACAAGTGAATAAACAGAGAAGAAACACGCCAGGCACAGTGGCACAAGCCACTAGCTATTTTGGCATCAGAGATAGGGGAAATCACAGTTTGAGGCCAGCCTAAGTGAAAATAAAGTTTATGAGACTCCATCTCATCTCAACTGATGGCTAAATGCAGTGGTGAATCTTGTTATTGTAGCAACGCAGGGAAACACCAATAGGAGCACTGAAGTCCAGTAAGCCCGGGCATATAAAGAAAAAGTCTATCTCAAAAAATAACCAATACAGAAAGGGCTAGCCTCCTGAGTAGCTATGATTACAAGTATGAGCCACTGGCACCTGGCTTAATATACTCTGAATATATATTTTTTATTATTAATATATAATCCTTTGCCACTTATATATATTTAATGTATATTATATGTATATGTTACATACATTATATAAATATATACACACACATATACATATATATATATTCAATAAAACATTTAAATAGTCAATCACATATTCCATAATAAAATGCTCTTAGAATACCAGGGCTTGTCCCTGGACCAAATGCCCTTTTTACTGCTTATACCAGAAGCCAGCACAGGCAGCAAGTGAGTGAACAGGTGAAGGAAATGAGTGTGGTTTGTCAGTCTTACTTCCTGCGCTCTTCATTTGGTAACAGATCCAGCCCCACCCCATCCCCTGCCCTGGCTGTCTAGTTGGCACTTCCTACCTTCTCTCTCTTAGGCTAGGAAGCCTCTCTTGGCTCTCGGTCGCATGACCGAGGTGTGCCTTCAGTACTGGAATCAGCCCAATGAGATGCTCATCCTGCATCTTGATTTTATCCATCTAACATGGCCCTGAGAGTCTGGTAGGGCTGGGGCCTCTCTCCTTTCCATTGGAGGGCAAGCGAGGAGCTGCAGACAAAGACAGAAGGAGGGCAGAGAGGAAGGTATGAAGTAATCTGCGCATCTGCCTCTGGTTCTGCTGTTCACTTTTATGTCTCGTGAGTCAGTGAACCCCTGTGGCTCTAGGGCTGGGTTTCTGTCATGACAACCAGGCATTCTGACAAAAAAAGCCAGTAGTTAGGGAACACAGAGCTTTCCACATGTGAGTTACACTCCACTCCTCGTGTACGAACTCATCTCATCACAGAAGAACACCGAGCCTAATGCTGTTTTTTGCATCCCCCATTTAGACAGGAGAAACTCTAGGACCTCAGGCCAGGATGGATTCTGAATTGAAACCCAAAGGTGGACTCTGTGCCTTTCAGAAGCTGGGCCTTCCACCAGCACACCTCTCCAGCCCAAGGGAGCACAGGACCAGTTTAGAGCAGTCTCCAATAGCTTCCAGAACGATCATTTCAGCTCAGCTCAAGAAGGGTTAGAGGATTTCCTGGGCTCTTACTACAAGAATCTATCTTTCACTCTTTTTTAAATTTGCTTTTGGCAAGGCTGGGATTTGAACTTAGGGTCTTTTACTTGCTAGACAGATGAACTACCACTTGAGCCATCCTGCACCAGACCTTTTAGCCTTTGTTGTTGTTGTTATTATTATTCTTTGTCTAAGCTATCCAAGTTTTATCTGTGGTTGGCCTGGGATTGTAATCTTCCTGTCTATGCCTCTGTGTATCTGGTGTTATAGGTCTGGGTCACTAGGACTAGCTTGTTTGTTGTTGTTGTTGTTTTTAAGATAAAGTCTCAGTAATTTTTTTTTCTGACAAGGGCCTCAAACCACTATTCTCTCAACCTCTACCCTCTAGTAGCTGGGATTACAGGCATAAACATCAAGTCTGGGCTTATCTTTCATTCTTTCAACCTCAAGATTTTGCATTTGCTTTTATATTCAAGATACATGCGAAACTTCATAGAACTATAGTAACCTTCTTGTAAATGACTCCTATTAATAAAAATTCAATAGAAAAGATAGCTGCTGAACTGAAATAGAAGGCAGAATTCTTTGAAACAAGAACTGTAGTTTGCTTATAGAATAGAAAAAGAAAAAACAGGTATGGAGCCAAGGGCTCAGATAGAAGTGTGTGCACAGGCCTGTCACCCGAGCTGTCTTACCAAGGGCAGGCCTACTGGACAGACGTATAGGAATGCCTAAGGAATTACAGCCTATTCTCAGAAACACAATCATCAACCCTTCCCTAACACATACTACACCTAGGCTGTGGGCTAAGTAACCCTGGAGATGGGTCTTCTGAAGTCACTTTTGAGTCTTCTGCTGGGCCAGTTCTTCCCACACGGCTGCCTCCTCCACCCTGAGGATTCTGAGCTAGCACGGCTCTCTCCTCATCAGCGCTTTCAAATGTCCGTTCTGATCAGATGGACAAGTCAGGCTTTGCCCAATTAGTCCACTTTAAGTAGCTTACCCCATACTTTATTAAAAGCAAAATCCACATTGGGTTGACAAGATTAGAGGAAAATATAAAAATAAATTACTGTATTAAAATTAATTAAATGAAAAGCTGTATCTAATACCAGGAAAAGACTTCACGGGATTCGTGAAGCCCTTGGTTCAACAAATGATTTTTTAAAAAGTTCCTCAAAACTCCCAACCCAGGACTGAATTAAAGATTCCACACTGAGTAGAAAAGCAAAAGGCTGTGAATGTTGGCTTTTTACACAAAGTGACTCAAAGTTCATTCTGTTCTTTGCTCTGCAGAAAAATTTCTTATGATTGCAACACTATTTTATGTACCATGTTTTCTGGAAGAAACAGCCTGGTTCTGAGGGTTTGTAAGAATTTTGAAAGCATTTATGTATATGGCCCAATCATGTACCTAGAGACTCCAGTTTCCATGAGTCAGTTTACTAGTTATTGAGCACCTGTGACAAATGAACTATGAGGAGTGATGGACAAATAAAAAATATAAGGAAACAAGAGAGTAAGATAACCAGGAAGTCTGATACTCTGTGGTTCATACCTTGAAATCTTTCGGCCTTACCACCAATGATTATTTCTAAGGTCTATTACTTGACAATGTTTTGACCATTTAAAATGCATTCTTTCCCTCATTAGCAAGTGAAAGAATGGGAGTAAGATTTTAATGAATTTAGAACAAGCCAGGTTAAATCATGTCTAAAGTGAAATACAGGTTCGCTCATCCTAACCTGAAAATGCCAAAGTTGAAATGTTTTAAATCTGAATCTTTAGAATACCCCCAACACGATGCCCGAAGTAGACTGAATTCCATACACCTGGTTTTAGGTGCTCTAAAACCTATTGTGTAAAGTTAACTTCAAACTATGTGTATCAGGATTGGGTCCCATCTGTGTGATACCTTGTTATTTATAGACAGTCATTCCCCAATCAAAACAGTCCCAAATCCAAAGCCCTTCTGGTCCTAAGAATCATGGGGTCCAGATGTCCAGTGAGTCTAATAGAATGAGAGAGATCTTTTTACTCCCCACCTGTATTTGGAGTTTCAGATACTTTGTTTTCCTTAGAACCTTAAACTTACTCTTTGCATTTTCCTTCTGTGCACATGTATTGATGAGGTTGAACACTAAGGAACAGGGCTGTCACATGGTCAAATTAGGAGCTGGACTTCCTTGCCTGCCTCTTCTTCTAGAGCAAGTCCTCACCAGCTCCATCCTTCTCCAGGAGGCAAAGGGGTAATGCAACCCATGTTCAGAGCCACAGTCGGTTTTGTGCTGCTTGAGAGAACCCCAGTTGCATTATCTACTAGCTCTCTAACAGAGGGCCCAGGGTCTCAATCTCTCACTGGTTTGTATGTGTGTGTGTGTGTGTGTGTGTGTGTGTGTGTGCGTGCGCACATGCACGCTGATGCCATGACTTCAACTCAGTGAATCGCCCTCTTGCTCAGCTTTCTTACCCATGGCGTGTGCTCTACCACTTGAGTCACATCTCCAGTACAGCTTTTTTTTTTACTGGTTCATTGGAGACAGAATCTTGTGGACTATCCTGCCTAGACTAGTATAGAAACATTTATTCTCCAGATCTCAGCCTTTTGAGTAGCCGGAATTACAGGTGTGAGCTGCCATTGCTCTGCTCTGCTCTGTCTGCTCTGTTTGTTCCGTTTCCTTATCTGTTCAAAGGGAACAGATCACTGTCTCTTGGAGAGTTGCTGTGCAGAGGGAACAGGCTGATTGGCATCCAGCTAACAGCTCGGTGTTTACTGGACAGCAAGGATGGAGTACATAAGAGGACCGCAGCTGACCTGGACCTGCTGCACTTTCTGTACCTCTGTAGAACTTTAACACATTTTCTTTCCTCCTCCCAAGAGAGACCTGACTACTCTATATACCCCCTTCCCCTGCCACCTATCACTCTCCATTCTCAGCCACACTCTGATAATTTTTCCTCATGATATATACCACCGAAGACAGCTTCCTGACTTTACATCTTCCCCCTGAGGTAGCTACAATGACGTCCCCTCTTCACAAGTGGGGAGACACTTCCTCATTTAGTTGCTGTCACTCAGACCTAAGCTTGGTGAGAGGAAGAACTGGTTTGTCCTATTGCTGCATGTGTGCTTACATTCCAGAAGAGTCTGGAACATAGTAGGCAATCAACAACTGTTATTAGAAGGACACTAGTCAGCTTTCTATTGCTATGGTGAAATGCCTGACATAGGCTACTTCTAAAGACTGGTTCTGGGGGAGAACAAGAGAAGGGGGAGGGGCTGGGAAGGTGGCTCAGTGGTAGAGCGCTTGCCTTGCATGCCTGAGGCCCTGGGTTCGATTCCTCAGCACCACATAAGCAAAAAGAAAAAAGCCAGAAGTGGTGCTATGGCTCAAGTGGTAGAGTGCTAGCCTTGAGCTGAAGAGCTGAGGGACAGCACCCAGGCCCAGAGTTCAGGCCCCACGACCGGACACCCCCCAAAAAAAAAGAGAGAAAAGAGAGAAGGAATGATATTGTCCAATAAGAAATGTATTATTTACCTGAATTATGTAACTGTAAACCCTCTGTACATCACCTTTATAATAATAATAATAACAATTTTAAAAAGTGAATGGAGATATATTTTAGCACACAGATCTACAATGTCCAAGGTTTAGTACAGTTGAGTATCTCACTGCTTTGGGTGTCTGGTGAAGGCAGCACGTCATGGTAGAAGCATGCATCAGAGTGAATAGTCACCTGCTGAGTGATGCCTGGAGTAATATTTATGCATAATATTAATTCACAAAAATTGGGGGAAATTAGCTAGGCAACAGTGGCTTACACCTGTAATCCTAGCAACTCAGGAGGCTGAAATCTGAGGATTATGGTTTAAAGCCAACCTGGATAGGAAAGTCTGTATGATTCTGATTTCCAATAAAAATGATTAAAAAGTCAGAAGTGAAGCTGTGGCTCAAATAGTAGCACATCAGGCTTGAGCAAAAAAGCTCAGGGACAGTGCCTAAGCCCTGAGTTCAAGGCCTCATGCTGGAATAGACACAGACACAGACACAGACACACACACACACACACACACACACATACACATACTTGGAGAAATTACTATTTCACCAGCATCACAAACTATACCTTATTCAAATGCATTAGATCACTTTATTTCTGATTGTAATCATATGCCAGGATATATTTCAATTCATTAATTACTAAGAGATACAACAAATTGGGCTTGTGGTAAAATAAAACTAGAAAACAGGATGAAGAACAGTTGTATATGTTCCTTCAGTGTGAGTGTCCAAAAGACTCAGGGCTCTTGGGAGGGGATCAGTAGGGTGTCCATGTATTGTTTTCTAAAGCTTGTTTTATTTGGGTACAGACCATACATTATTTTAAATCACAAAGATTGCTTTGGCTAGTACTATTGTTTTTAATCTCTCACACTGCAGAAAGCACATTTCTTAATTTGACTTACAGGTCAACTTGAACGGTGTCCATAAAAACTGGAGTAAGAAGATATCACACAGATCCTGGATTCTGAAAGATGGCTCTTTTCTAATACCTGCTATACAGATTTTAAATAATAATTGCTAATGTCCTATATTTATTAAATTCCTAATTACCCTAAGCCCTCTCTTCATGTTTTATCTCTCCATCTTTACCCAACCACCCAAGATAGGTAAGTGTTATCTCTAGTTTTACAGATATGGAAGCTGAGGTCTTTGGATATTAAATAATTTGTGTTAGGATCCCACTTAAGGATACAGTTCACCTAACAGAAGATATTTCATGTTTGTATATTTTGGATATCTATGCTCTTTGGCAATAGAAAGAAATAATTATAATCTATTTAGATGCTTATTAGGAGTCAGGCACATACAGAATTTAGATGTATTATCTAAGTGGCTCCTCCCTCTAAGAAGTGAATACCATCATGATTCTTCTCAGTGGTTAGGAATCGAGGCTGCGGGCAGGCACAGCACAGCTGAGTCATCAGCCTGTAACTTGCGAAGCCAACTTTGGGCACATGTGGATGGATGACATTTGTACCCTGACCTAGTTCTCTGGAGGCTACAGAGAAATGCCAGGAGCATCTGTTTCTAACAAAGTTCCATGATAAATATTGATATCCAGCCATGGCTTAAATGTGCAGAAGAAAATGGAAGAATGTTTACCTAACACATCAGAACCATATTACAAAGATGACCATAAAAAAAGACAATCAGCCCCCCCCCCAAAAAAACCACCTTTCTGCCAGTCCTTTAACAACTGTAGTGAAGGTTTACCTAGTTTTCCAGTGTGTTTATGTGTCTGTCTTATGGTTTGGAGTATACACTTGTACCTACTGGATTTTGTCTATTAAGAAAAATAACTTGTCTTAATGAATTCCTTATGAGAAATCACACTAGCAGCTGGCCACACCTGTCCCCTGTGAGGCTGCAGACATTGGGGAAGATGGTAGGCTGTGCTCAACAGGCTTCTGTCTTTCTTCAACTGGAAAGGGACACCTCTGCTGTAAGGTGCACCCATCTTGGAATCAAAGGGCCAACAGATTCCTAGAAGAATGTAACAAAGACCTAGAGGATAGCATGCTTAGATAGGAAGTTGGAAGTGATGCCAGCTCCCAAAGTAGGTCCTTATAAAAGTGAATAATGAGCTGCGTAGACCAGTTCCTTCATGCTGAGCTCAACACACATCTTTAAACATAAGATTGTCAAGGAAGCAGATACTCAGAAACCCTTTCATCTTAATTAAAGTTATGTGGGCTATGAAATACTTTTCCTTTATATTAAGCTCTTATTCCTGTGGAGAAATTTCTATTTGTTTTTATCTAATTTGAGCTTCAAGGTTAATCTTGGTTTAAGACTTTCACTCACTGGGAGAGACGGTCCATCCGGTTCACCCTGATTCCATGTATATGCATGCACGCACCAGGGCCCCGCTGGGCTCCAAAGCTTCTTGCTGGCTGTGCATTCTTTACACTCTTCAGTCCCCAGAAAGAATGGGCTGTGGATCTGGGAAGGAAATATGGGATGGGGAGGATTTTGAGAAAGGTCACAAAGCTTTCTATTTTAGGGAACCACATGCTGCAAACCTTAAATGTGGAGTTTCTGATAAAACTTGCTCTGTGATGTGGAGTGTGAGATTTGCAGAGTGGCAGAGGCCGGAAGAGGAAGAGAGTAGAGACAAAGAATGGGAATATGGATTCCGCAAAGGGGGGTTCATAGACTTTGAAATTCTTGATAGATGGGATTGCTTCTTGGCAAGCCATGCGCCCTAATTTTCTTTAATAAATATATACTTGATTGAATTAAGCTGATGATGGAAAGGACTTGTGCTTTGGATTTCAAAGGGAAAGCGAGAAGTCATAAAAATGTACATCGTACAAGATCACCTTGCAATTTTTTCGAACGTTTTGCGGCATGCTTATCTTCCCTATAGGATGCTGATGTATCTTAAATGTGGATGTTGCTTCAGAAATGATCCACCCTAAGAGCTGGTGAAATGAAAGAGGATAAATTCTGGTGCTCGTGGTGTGTCTTAGTCACACCCTGAGACTATGTGTATGTGATAGATATGGCTCCCTTTCTTCTCGTAACCAACTACAAATCCAGTGCCCTAAATGGTGAGCTTCAGTTCACTGATTACTTCCTATCAAAGTTGATCTAATTCCCTCCCACAACATAATATAAAGCCTTCACCAGCTGGCTTAGACTCCCATTTGTAGTCCTTAAAAATGGCCTCCAAAGAAGCCAGGCTCATGCCTGTCATCCTAGCTACTCAGGAGGTTAAGATCTGAGGATCGAGGTTCAAAGCCAGCCCAGGCAGGAAAGTCCATGAGATTCTTATCTACAGTAAACTACCAGAAAATCGGAAGTGGTGCTGTTGCTCACGAGGTAGAGCACTTGCCTTGAGCTGAAGAGCTAGGGGATAGTCCCCGGGCCCAGAGTTCAAGTCCTACAACTGACAAAAGAAAAGCCACCTAAAAATGTGAAGTAAATGTGTGAAATTTCTTGTAGATCACTGGCCCAAAAGAGAATGGATTCTGTTTAAGGTATTCATAAAAGAATATCCTATGAGTCAGAATACTGGAGGGGTTTCTATAGTTAAGGAATTAAAGTGTACCACTAGTGAAGTAGACACACTATACATTCAACAGTGTACTTTAAATCAGAAAACTTGGATTCATGTTCTGAATAGAACCTTGATCAAGTCATCACACAAAATCAAGAAATGTCTTCTTTCCCTTCCTATCCCCCATCTATCAGGACTATGGGCCATGTGAGCTATTCCATACTCTCTTTTGTTTCCTTACTATGTCTGTTTGTTTCTGTTTCATTCCTAATTGGACAGTGAAAAAAAAAGGAGTTAATATTTTTCCGTATATAAGTAAGGATAAAGATATTGCCTCTGATCAACTTTTCATTCATTCAGGATGATAAAAAAGAAAGAATGAGAACCTCAGCAGGACATGATAGACACTTTTATAGCAAAGAATCACAATCTATCTCTTCCTTGACAAGATATCTGAAGCAAGTTCTAGATCATAGGAAAGGAGACCCCAGGGAGATCCCAGGGAATTTGAATTCATGGCTTGCCCTTGTGAGGTTAAGCTGTAGGTAGTAACTTTGTGCTAGATCTTTGCATTTAGTTTTTTTCATCCCGAGTAGCAATACAGACCTTGCAATAGCATTTAATCACAGCTGGAATCTAGTTTTTAACTTTGTGGTTATTTTTCATTAAACTTTTTTTGAGGAGGGAAGGTAATTTATTTCTTTAGTGGTTGAAGAGTAACAAAAAGTATAGATTACTAATAAGATCACCTAGGTTTCGAACATCCTCTTAAGTACAAACAAATATAAGTATCTTCCTTTGTTTTTAACACACAAGATTTTAAGAATCTCCTTTTTCATTCCTTATCCGTTGAGCTCTTTCTAAGTCATTACATAGGAAATTTCTCATTTTATTAAAACTTTTTAAACACTGACATAGCATCTCTTTATACATGCTTTATTTAATGTATTCTGTTATTAGCCCTTTAGGTTATTCTCAACTTACCAAAAATATTCTTATTTAGAAAAACTATTTTTATTTAGAATATTCTTATTTATATTGCATTTTCATGTGTGTAATTTTCCTGTAGGAGAAACTCCAAAATGATAAATCATTGGATTGAAGTAGATGTGTATTTATAATTTTGATACCTATTACCAGATTGTTTTCATAGGGGACATGTGAATAGAAAAATCTTTCCAGCAATCCTCTGTGGGCTTGTCTGTTTCTCCTGACTTTCCAACCATAACTTTGTGGAAGTTATTATTTTTTTTTGTTGGTCATGGGACTTGAACTCTGGGCCTGAACACTCTCCTTCAGCTCTTTGGATCAAGGCTAGTGCTCTATCACTTGAGCCACTGTGCCACTTCCAGTTTTCTGAGTGGTTTGTTGGAAATAAGAGTCTCACAGACTTTCCTGCCTGGCTGACTTTGAACCGAAATCCTCAGATCTCAGCCTTCTGAGTAACTAGGATTACAGGCGTGAGCCACCAGCACTCAGTTTGGAAGTTCTTTTAACGTAGCTATAGCAAAGCAAAATATATTTGCAGAAAGTTTGCACATTCGCGTGTCAGCTCTCAAATTAAGAAGCAGAAAATTCTCATTCTCCAAGATGTTTCCTTCTCTTGCTATTACACTAAGGCAACTTCTATTTTGAACACTAACAGCAAAGATTCATTTTATAATAATTGGTAATTTTCTTCTGTTTTTTTTTTTCTCATGGTTACTGGGGTTTGAAATCAGAGCACCATATTTGTTAGTCACTTGGTCTACCACTTGAGCCATGACTCCAACTCTTTTTGCTCTGGTTATTATTGAGATAGGGTTCATTTTTCATTTTCCCCAGCTGGCCTGGATGGTAATCCACCTATTAATGCTTCTCACTGGAGTGGGGGGCTAACAGGTACTCACTACTGTACCCAGGTATTAAGATGGGGTGGGTGGTTCTCATGAACTTTTTCCCTGGATGTCATCAAACTGTGATTTTTCTGAATTTCAGCCTCTTGAGGAACTAGGGTTACAAACATCAGCCATTATGCTCAGACATCATTTACCAATTGGAAAACTTAAAACAGCTACATTCCAGTAGTTTGTCCTCCAAATACTCATTGCTTTATTAGACATACTACATGTCTTGGCTCAAAGTAGGCAATATTTATTCAGCACATCTTTCTATCCAGAGCATCTTTTCATCAAAAAGGCAGGAGCCTTTTTGCTAAATAGCTCCAGTGAACAACTTCTCATTCTGTTCCCAGGGAATTTAAAGTGATATTAAACCCTACCCTACCCATTAAATTTGGTCAATCTTTTGTAAGGAATCAATCTTTTTTTCTTTTGAATGAAAAAACTGAGGTAATAGAAGATGGTCTTCATCAGATTTAGCCAAGTATTTGAAATGCCATGACATGAGATACAAAGGTATAGCATAAACGGAACTCATTTTAGCAAGAGAACTGAGGAGGAAACCAAAAATATACTCAACCAAACACCTGGATACCTGGAACTGAATGTAAATGAAAACAGTGGGCATTTGAGGAAGATAGGCCATGTATAATAAAGTTTCATGTGCTAAGCAAAGAAGCAGGGTTCTGAGTATCAGAGAAGACCATTTCAAGAAGACCAGTTCTTACTGTGGATCTGAATTGTGATCACACGTCAGCAACTCTACTTAGCATCTTCTACAATGAATGGCAACAGGAATTTAAGGATGCTGTATAATTTCTACATTTACAGAAAGGGAACACCGCTGGCATTGTACATTCCAGGTTCCATGCCTTCAGGCTGCCATGGTTTTGCTACAGACATCCCACTCTGGTCTTTAAATCCCTCCTCAGTCTTTCTGGGACTTCCACTTTCAGCCAGTCTATCACGGTTAAGAGTCAGTTGAATTGGTGGTGTCATACCTCATGACGGAATTACAGTAATTTCATGATTAAAACTATAAAAAATTATAGAAAACTGAATCCCCTGGAGATCATTCTGGCTTATTATTTAATGTGGAAAAAAGCTAGCGTGCATGATCTCTTGCTATAGTAATTTTATTTATTCTTGGTTCCCAGAAAGATTCAAAATGACTTACCAAGACATACTTTACATTAAATTAGGGTATGTTAGGAGTAAGTGAGAAAGATTAGGAAAAGAGAGAACATGTGCTGTGACATTAAATGAAATGAAAAAGAGATTTGAATCACAAATGTTTATCATTAAGTCCCTTTGCACATTAGGGAAGACCAGTTTGACTCTGAAATTCTTGGATATGGACCTTGAGAGAGAAACATAAAAATTACACAACTGGAATTCGTTTATAATAAGATAAAAGCAAACCAGCTTTTGGAGAGAGGTACCCTTCTTGATATTAAGACAAGAAATTAAAGTCGCCAAGAGTTCTCATAAAGAAGACACTTAGTAATGTGAACCACAAGGTCTTCGTAACAGATGGCGCAGAGTAAGCTCAAGGGTCTAGCTTATTATGGGTGTTAGCAAAGTTGGATAGCACCATACCAAAAAGAACAGCAGGATATAGAGTCAGGACTTCACAGTGATCAGAAGTAAATATGATATGCTCAAAGGGGGAAAAAAAGAATTAACCACTGAGGCATCATAAAAATGTAGTTCCAATTAATTGTTGGCCAGTTGGTGGTTCATCCAAGATTACAGAAAGGGTTGGAACTATCAGCTTTAGCAGCGCATTGAACTGGGGAAAAGGGCTTGTTTTTTTCTTATTAAAGAATGATTTACATGAGACAGTGTAGCTGCTGCTGAGATGTATTGGAGGGCTTAGATTTACCTGGAACTACGGCTAAGATTATCCTTAGGAAATGATTTTACCCAAATTGCCATTCATGGAAGGCCCAAAGATCAACACTCGACAACCACTTGAACTCACCTTCCATTGAAAGGAAAGAAGTATCCACAGTTTGCAGACACCATTCACTTTCAGCCATGAGATCTCCTGGTGTGTTCTATTTACACACATACTTACAACTCTGCCTTATTTCAAGGTCATAAGAATATCCACACTGGGGCTGGGAAGGTGGCTCAGTGGTAGAGCACTTGCCTTGCATGCCTGAGGCCCTGGGTTCGATTCCTCAGCACCACATAAGCAAAAAGAAAAAAAATCCGAAAGTGGTGCTGTGGCTCAAGTGGTAGAGCGCTAGCCTTGAGCTGAAGAGCTGAGGGACAGCGCCCAGGCCCAGAGTTCAGGCCCCACGACCGGACCCAGAAAAAAAAAAAAAGAATATCCACACAACACACAGAGTATGGCATCCTCTTCCATAGCTAAGTTTGCAATATGATGTAAGAGAAATCATTTTCTAAATGCAGGATCTTCTTTCCTGATGAGCAGGATGTGCAGCATAGGCACTGAGAGCCTCACTCTAGAGAAATATTCTTTAGCAGACGGAGATAAAATATAGATCTGCAATTTTTTTAGGCACTTGATCTCATGTGTTTGATCATAGATGCACATTGCGAGGAGATGGCTCATCCCTCCGAGCTAAACACTGTTTGGTACTCATTAGTGATTTATAAATGATATTTTCTCCCTGGTGACATATCTTTTGATATGATTCTCTAATAATAACATCCACCAATATTAAAATAAGAATATCCCCATGTATTGTGATCGTCTTCAACCACATTTTCTCATGAAAATCAAATTTTAGCACACCAACTGATATTGTATGCATATATTTGTCTACCGTCATTATAAATCTCCTAAGGGTCTCTATGAAATGATAGTTTTGCCTTCTTGCAGTAATTCTACGTAATCCTCTAAAGCAAGAAACTAATTACATGCTGACTTTTTCCACAAACTTTGATCTTTCAAACACTATACTATGGAGGTTCTATAGGTAATCATATAATTACAATTCACTAAATGAGTTGAAATTAGCCATAAACCTTTTTATTTAAATTGTATTAACTGTTTCTTCAGTAACATGGCCTGCACTTCTATTCTTTCCCACCTAAGTTTGCCGATATAAGGTTTCAAACTAAAATCTGATTATGGTCACTAATGTTTATAACAAATTCCTCATTCTAACTGCAGAAGCGCCAATGAAGACGAATATGCAAAGAATTTCTGAAAATATGCTTAAGGAAAGGCCATGGATAAACTAGAGTGGTAGAAGGAAATGGCTGAAATTTCTCAGGGGAATGTTTTAGTCAGTCAGGAAAAAAAATAAAAACTAAAAATGACCTCACTGTGTTTTACCATTGAGCTGAGGATTTCCTGCAAGGAAAAAAAAAATCTAAGACAATTGTTCCTTTCAGTAGGACTAGGCATAGAGAGAAAAAACTCTACTGCATTCCATTTAGGAAAACACCCTATTCCTCATTCCAAGAACTCCTCATTCCTACTTGCTAACAATTAAGAATTACCGTTTTTCTTTTCTGTTTTGCAAATGATGGATTAATTAAATTTTTACTAGTCAATGCGGTTGGTGATGTTTAAGTTTCTGTTACCAATTATTATCTTTTTAACCATTGCCTAGGATATTATCTTTGTGGGCTGTTTGTAGGCAGCACAAGTAAAATTCTCTTTTTGCTGGTATAAATAAAATGTATATTCAGAATGGTGGGAATGGAGACTGATCAAGAAGCCATGGACACATTAAATTGTATATTGGTATATTCAAAATATATGTTGTACATTGGTATATTCAAAATATATATTGCATATTGGTATATTCACTATATATTGTTTATTGGTATATTCAAAGTGAGGGGAGTAGAGACTCTGATTAAGACACAGTAGACATATTAAATGTAAGCCCATTGTACAACTACTTGAAGTTCAGGAAATAGATTAAAAGAAAGAATGGTGGATCAGTGGTTCACAACTGGGAGTGGTTTCATTGTCCATGGGACATTTGGCCATGGCTGTTTCTGGTTGTGATGACTGAGGGGGGGCCACAGCAGTCTAGCGGGCAGAGGCCAGGGATGTTGGCTGATGGTCTGTCACATGCAGGGAAGGCTCATAGAACAAATTCCTGTCCCTACATGTCAATGAAAACAACAACAACAAATTTGGAAAGGTTAAAAAATCCTGCCCACGACCCCATAAGATGTAGCAAGTATAGCTTAGTAATTACTTTGAAAAATCTTATGAAGAAACTTGAGCTTTCTGAGAAGCAGGGTGGTCATGAATTTCCTCTTTAAAACTAACCCCAGAAAGGTATGCAAAGTAAATGTTGCCTCATTCAGAAAACAGATCTCTACCTTTAGTATGTTTATGGCTCTTATTTATCTAATAATATCCAGAAACACCCAGACCCTGACTACCACATTCACATGAAAGCTGAGCAAATAGAGTGTAGTTTGATTTGTCATCAATCGCAGCACATGATCTCAGGGTGTTCTACTTGGAGCTGAGGCCTTTTGAAAATTCAAAAACACTCCTGAACTAACTACAGTGTTTCATTCTCAGAGAAAGCAAAACACACACTGCTTTCTGATGATCAGTAATTATATAGGAAGTCTATTTCTCCTGTGAACTTTGCTATGGTCAGAAAGAAAGAGGGAAAACTTAGAAGAAATAGCAGAACCCCTCCCCCACCAAAGTCTCAATGAAATAAGGGTGACTATACTTAAACAGCCATTTGTAACACTAATAACTGCCTCTCATTTTGTAGGTCTTAGAATATGAGGGGTGCATTTAGCTTTAGGAATTGCATCTCTTTGAAATAATTTTAACCAAAGAATGAAATTATACATATAGCAATAATAATTTGAAAATAGAGCTTCTTAGACAGATCAATAAAGCCAGGACTCCAACTTGGGGCATTGATGAAGGTGGATTGCAAGCATGATTCAAACAAATTACTCATCTCTTCACCAAATCATCCCACTTAGTTTGGTCAGCCTCACTGCAATAGCCATTCATTCCAACTTGCCAAAGACTGGCTTCTATCAGCTTTGGTGAGCTGGAAAGGGTGTTTGCAGGTTGCAGCACAAATTCACTTCTTAGCCAGAGGCATAGCTCAGTAGCATTGTACTAACCTAGTAAATTCCCCTTCCAGTGCCTTTCCAGCCCTTTTCATGGACTCCATTGACAGTGATTTTTCTAGTCACTGCTTAGCAGGATGTAGTACCATGTACTCTTCCTCAAATTTATTATTTTATTTGTGCATGCTAATTGTACAAGAAGTATTTTAGTATATTCCCATACAAACATATAATGTTACTTTGATCAATCTACCCCTTCTACTACTATAAGCACTTTGAAGTTGGTATTTTGTTGGATTCTTTTGGATAACTGACATGGAAATCCAAGTCATTTCTTTCTTACTCAGGTCACAATTCTTTGTAACCTACTAGAAAATCAAGGTTTTCCTAAAATTGAATTTCTTCTCCCCTCCTCTCCTCTCCTCTCTTCCTCTCTCCCCTTCCTTTCCTTCTTTCTTCCCCCAATTCTGTCTCCATTCTCCTCTTTTCTTTCCTTCTCAACTCCCCTCTCTCTTCCCTTCCTCTCACGCATTGTTTCTCCCCCTCTCTTTCCTTCCTTTTACTCTCCTCTTTTCTTCCTCTTCCCTCCTTTCTTCTCCCCTTCATTTCTCTCCTCTTCTCCCCTCCCCTGCTTTCCTCTCCTCTACCCTTTCTTCCCTTTTCTTCCCATCATCTTTTCCCTCTTATTTCTAGAGATACTTGGGTTAGAACCTAGGGCTTGGCACTTGCTAGGTAGGAGCTCTACTGCTTGAGTCATGTCTCCAATCCATTTGCACAGTTTATTTTGAAGAAAAGTTCTCATATTTTGCTCAGGACATCCTGGACTATAATCATTCTATTTAGATTTCCCATTGTAGCTGGATGACAGGTGCATGCTACCATACCCAGATATTTTTTTGCTGAGTTAGAGATCTCACAAATTTCTTTGCTTGGGCTGGCCTTAAACCATTATCCTGAGTAGCTAGGATTACAGGCATGAGCTAATGATGCTCCATTTAAAGCCCTATCTAGCTTATGAAATGGCAATCCCTCTGTACAGTACTTTAATAAGAACAAGGAAATTATTAAAAACTGTTGAGGAGGTAAGGGATGATAGGGGGAAAATAAAGGAGGAGGTAACAATGCTCAATAGGAAATGTACCTATTACCTTACTCATGTAACTGTAACCCCTTTATATACTATTTTTACAATAAAAAACATAAAAAAATAAAAAACCTGGTTTCTATGGGCTAAAATTACTATGCAATGAGGCAATCAGGTGAATTTGAGGAGGAAGCAGTTCAAGCAAGTCAGTCTTTCTCTATCACATGTGTATACAGAAGAAATCTGTGAGGGTCCTAATAAGAGGAGAACAGGGCCTTATTTTTCATTTGTTTTCTTGCTTGTTTTTTTAGAAATGGCTTAGAGTGGGATACAGTGTCTAATCTCACTTTATTATCCACATCTTTAATTTAGGACACATTTCAAAGCTACATGCTGAAGATTAAGGGAAAGAGTACTATGTATGAATTCTGGTATTGCTTTCTTTCTCTCAGATGAAGCAAACCTTATGATGGTATCGGAAGGTGAATTCCCAATATTTACAAATTGGGAATCCTGCATTAGAGTAAAAGAAGATGCTATTTAATATGCATTAATTGATTTTGTTGCAGAAAATTACTTTGATCCTACTGGTACTTACTTCCTCTGCTTAGAAATTTGTCTCTATCCACCCTATTAAGTGCTACTTGCTTTATGGGCTCAGCTCTGCACCCTTTCCCCTCAGCCACAGTCAACCTTTCTCAGTGTAACTACCTTCTTTGGCATGTGTCTCTTGGCAGAGACCTCATGCTTCCCTATATGTTCAACATATTTATTTAGGGGCTATTTATTGTGTCATAAAATTCACTGATTCATCAGGTACACTTCTACCATCTTGAGTAAATTCGCAGAGCTGTGCAATCATCGCCACATTCAATTAGCAAAGACTTCCAGCTCAAAGAGTCTTCAGACCCTTTGAGTCTCCATTGTTCTCCACAACCATCCACCCATAGCCCTAGGTTCTTACTAATATTTTTGTTTATGTAGACTTCACATCATCCTGCATTGCCTCCTTTGAGTCCCCCTCATAAAAACTACAAGCTCCATAAAGGTATGGATCATGATTTTTAAAAAATTCTCTTCAACTGTTCTCATAACTGGTAATTATGATAGCAGCTTATATATATATATGTTATATATGCTATATATACTTTCATTTATTTAAAATAGACAGTGAAGAAGATTACAAATTCTCTCTACTTTAACCATTAAAATCACAACTGGATCCACACCAATTTCTTTCCCCTTCAGGGAAGAGACTAGAGCCCTGAGAAGTTAAATCTTCTATTCAAGACCATGTTAAGAATCTGACACCTAGGTGTCTGACTGCAAATCGCAATGCAGACCTAATGAAGAATGAAAACAGGAATCCTTAATGGAGGACAGATTCTCCTAATTGTGGAGAGAATTCTAGTAGGACCCACAGGAATTTGCTGGCAATGTTTTAGGTGCCTTGTTATTCTTGTATTGAGATCCACAGCAACCATTTCAGATCATTTCATTACAGATGGAATTTCAGTGGTATCGAAGATCCAGTAATGATAGCCCAGTTTGGTGTAGGTAGTGGTGAGCTGGGGCCCTTCCATGAGCTTCTCATCCCAGAAAGATTACAAAGCTGTACACAATTTCTAAACTCTGTTCTGTGGCTCCCTCCTCAAGCAAGGTATTCTAAGAACTTCTTGGCCCCAACCTTTAGTCTGTGATCAAAATAAGGACGTTAGCCTTCCGTCAGGTCTATCACAGGAAGCAGCGTCCCATGCTCTGCCCTTTCTTTGTTTTGAGCTGCCTGTCATGTCTATGAAGTTGTTGGGGGAAAAAAAATTCAAATGGGAAGAGAGGCTGTACATGAAGAACCCTTTAGCTCTTTTCTTCTCCCTGGTGTAAACTCTTCCTTTCTCCCTCCAGAGCGGGGGTAAGTTAATTGTATTTGAATGAATAATTCTAATAAGGCAGTGACCTTTAATGCCAACTGGTGTTTTTAATTTTGATTCACTGTCAGTCACTCCAACGTTGAACCACCTCAGGATGTGAGCAGTGGAGAGAACAGTGTGTACACAGAGCAGAAAAACAAACATGCGGCGCTAGGTGCTGCTGGCAGGTAAACACTCGGATGGCAGATTTTACACAGAGATACGGGCAGAGTCCTCACAAAAGAGTCAGGGAAATGGTGGGAACCGAAATGGGTCCAAGGGGTGTCCAAAGCCAATGGAGAATTTCCTTACTGGCAAGAAGATAACAACGTTGCTCATTGTGTGCTGTATAGAAGAGACAGGAAAGTAAAAATTAATAAGCATCGCAAAAAGGACATGGGAGACATGGGAGCTAGGTCTGATTTCTTAACACCTAGAGGTAATCTTAATGACTACAATCAATATTCCAGAATATGCCCTTTCCAGTCTTTTTTTCTGGGTTTATAGAGAAAAAAAATGTATAGAAATGGAGAAATGTACTAGGAATACAGAGAACTATGGAAACTTATTAGGAAAATAGAGAAATATAAAAATGGTACATATTTTGACAGCATGTTTCCTTTTCCCAAGAAAATATCACTTATGTCAATTTATGTGGCTTTGAGCACCTAAATAATATACCTATTGCATTATCACTTTTTTTCTTTTGTAGTGGAGAACTGAACTCAAGGCCTGGTACTTGCTAGGCAAATGCTGTTCTGCTTGAGCCATGTCCCCTATTCCTCTTTATCACTTGCTTGAGAAAGAATTGTTTCAGTCCTTAAGAATTTTCTGGTCAAATGATTATGGAAACAGTGGTTGTTACTTCCTTCAAAACAACAAAGAAGTCAGGCGTCAGTGGCTCATGCCTGTAACCCTAGTTATTCAGGAGGCTGAGTTCTGAGGATCACAGTTTGAAGCCAGCTCTGCCAGCAAAGTCTGTGAGACTCTTTCTTATCTGCAGTAAACTAGTCAGAAAAAATTGGAAGTGGCACTGTGGCTCAAGTGGTAAAGTACAAAGAGACTCAAGGACAGCGCCCAGACGCTGAGTTAAAGCCCCAGGACAGACCCCCCCCCCCAAAAAAAAACAAAAAACAAAAAAAACAAAAAAAACAACCCCAAACAAAACAACAACCACCAACAACAATGAAGAGTTCAAGAAGTATAGGACCAGTATAGGACCATCTAAGTAGATGTCAGAACTCAAAGGCCTGAAGAGCTAGGTGGTCACTGGGAAGTGTTCTAGCAGGGGTTGAGACCAGGGAAGTAAGTGTTTACTGAGCCATTCAGTGGCCCAGTAAGAATGTTAAATTTTAGGTACTTACTCCTCAGACTTCATGTCAGAAATTTGTCTTTGGAGAAATATTCCCATCACTAAATAATAGCACCAATTGAAACGAAAATGCAAACCTATCACCAGGTCAGATTTGGCTCCACGACTGACAGTTGTTGACCGTCAGACTGAATTGAAATGAATAGCTTTTCCCTCTTAGACACTCCCAACCCTTCTAGCAGTACGCCATGTGTCCTTCATCCTTCTATGGCAGGCAGCTGGTTAGTTTTACTCAGCATGTATTAAAATTTAATCAGAACAAAACTTCATATTCATTTTAGTTCTTTCTCCTCTTACAACTTCTCAGTAGTACTGTAAAATGAGAAACACTTAAGGTGTCTGCCTTCAGGGAAAGTCCTTCCTAGATGCTATTTGCCATGGAAGAGGCATTCATACCAATAGACTTGGGTATGCATCAATGACACCACGGAAGCATGTATGCCAACACAATGATGACCTCTGTGTGTCTAGCATATTGGCAAACAGGAGGGATCCCTGGTTACCTCATAGGTGAAATGAATTTCTTTATTGGGCATATAACTGAGTTCCTACTGTGACAACGCTGCTTTAAGCATTAGGGGGTAGAGCAGTCATGTGACAAAAGGCTGCGTGTGTGTGTGTGTGTGTGTGTGTGTGTGTGTATCTACAGGTGCACATATCCTAGGCATGCAGGCCACAGTGGGTAGAATGGGTCTGGACCATAGGAATGTTTCACCATTCAGCATTTCTCATTCTCTTCAGTACAGAGCCCCACACTCTGGAGAAGAAGGCTTGATGGCCTGGGTCTCAAGTTGAAACTACAAGGGATTGCAGCAAGGCAATGCCTCTTACCTTCATATTCTATGCACAGGTTGGACCCTATCTCCTATTTCTGAGGGGTTTTTTTTAGTAGATTAAGACTTTCAATATACTGTTCAAATGGTTTCAACATGTGGGGCCTCTTATGCCTGACCTCAACATCTGCTCTCAGAAGACATAGAAATGATACAAAAATGCCACGGGGAAGCCTGAAGGCCAGAAATGTTTCACCCTACACACAGACTGTCCCTTTGGGTTTAGGTTAGGGACAGTGCAGGACAGGCACAGGAAGTGGGTCCCTCTTGACGATCTTATGGAGTAACCTTCAGTTATTACAATATTCCTGCCTCTCTTATCAGACAGTTGCTTCTGTTGTGCCTGCCTACCACCTGGCTTAGGCATTCTAGTGAGGGAATGACCTAAATTGACTGAATATGAAGTATTTTAGGATCTAGTGGCCTCTTGACCCTACAGTACAATTCTTTTATCTGAAAGCTGAAGACATTATATCCCAGAGCCAAAGGCCTTCCTCAAACTATTCATGTGTGTCTGCTTACCTGAAATGTACCCCAAAGATATTCTCCTGTGGGAAAAGAAAATTAATGAACATTATCCTAGATATTGAAGTCTAATATTTTAGGTAGTGAGGAGAAATATCTGTGTGGAATTCCCTAAATGTAATCAAACCCATATTTGATAATAATTACTAAAAAATAGGTCTAGCAAATATTCATTATTTCTTATATGATAATATATGTGACACACTTGTATGTCCAAGGTTATATTAAAGTAAAATGAAACAAAAAACAACCACATGGTACAATATCAACTTGAAGAACATGTTTAAGATTATCTCTGTTGGTGACAACAATTAGAATATGGTTTTAATGTTTAATTTGATTCCAAGTATAATTCTTAGTGAGATTCAAATATGATCCACTATGTATGGCTTTGACTAAAATAATGTTTTGTTAGAGTCTAATAAGATGTTAATGCCCCTATGAGCCAGGCTAGCTCCATTTAGTGTTCATCTTAATTAGCTAACATTAACCGTCATTAGGTTTTTATATGGTACAATGCACATTACCTTCTAACTTCCACTCTGATCACATGGAGTTAGCTCATAAGACACATTATCAATCATCAACTTTCCTGGGCTGGCTTTCTTTAACACCTAGCTTTTATTTTAAAAGTTCAGGTCAATGTTAAGTGTTATACTTTAGCTGAAAAGTTTTTTTTTAAATCAATGTTAATTAACAATGCTAATTAAATGTTAATCACGTAAATGAAAGCATTTTTCATTCACTTGCCTAGTAAATTATCGTCACATATTATTTAATATTAATATCTCACATATGATTTGAGATGACACAGGAAAAGGTGTCCACCACTAAAAGAATGAGTAGAGAAACGAGGTAAAACACATCAAACACTTTGACATGGAAAGTGTTTTCCAAAGATCCCATTGAACGATATAGAAGAAGGGTATAGAAAGAATAGAGATGCGTATTTTTAGCTAGTGTGATAGTTGGAAAGTTTTTTTTTTTCCAAAAAGCTAATACTAGTTGGCCCAAATGTGGACCATATATGCACTTGGCTTTAGTATGACAAGTTAATGAAAAGAAAGTATTCTGATACTGTATTTTAATATGTGAGTATTATGAAGCAGCTAGAGACCCATCAACCAATAAAACCATTGGAATGTCTAACCAGTCCTAATACACAGGCCTGGTTTATCCCTATTCATTTGGCAATCATCATTTCTACCAACAGGGAGTCTGATCAGAAAATATCTTCTGTGATTTTCTAAGCCCTGTTGTGGTTCTGAATTTTCAGGCACTGACTACAAACTTTGAACGATATTATACCTCCTTCTATCATTGCTGGATAACAAATGTGCAATTGGCTGGCATGTGTTGCTTCCTGTGAGAGATACAAATGGGACTGGTGACGTGTACCCCTTTCCTCTTCCAGTAGTCATCAGATAATGAGTTACACATGCTCCTAAAAAATATACTGTCACACACACATAGAAAATGTAGGGCTCACTTAACCTGTAAGTTTATATGACAGACAGAAGACCGAAGTCCCAGAATGCTAACGATTGATTCAAAATCATAGCTATATAAGTTTGGACCAAAACAGCTCTCTCCATATATTTGTATCATTTATACTTATCTGCCACCTGAGGGGAACTTAGCTTTGAATTGCTTGTTTGAGTGACAGGTCAGTCTAAATTTCCAGGTTATTCTTAAAATTTTTTTTGCTAGTCCTGGACTTGAACTCAGGGCCTGAGCACTGTCCTTGAGCTTTTGTGCTCAAGGCTAACATTCTACCATTTGAACCACAGCTCCACTTCCATCTTTTTGATGGCTAAATTGGATTTTTCCTGCGTTGGTCCACTTCAAACCAAGATCCTCAGATCTGAGCCTCCTGAATAGCTAGGATTATGGATGTGACTTCTGTTGCATGGTGGTCTTTAACCTTTGAACCATGACCTATGGGATAATGATGATCACAGTGGACATTTGGTTCTGTTTGGTTTTTCTGGTAGCAGTACCCAGGATGCTTGGTGGAATAATCTCTTTCCCACTGTGTATGATTTTGGTGGTAGCCCTAGTGACCAGCCCCCTCTCTTGGCAAGCTGGTGACATAGACATCTCTGCTAGGTGAATCAGAACTTTCTTTTTGGCAGGCTTAAATTTACAAGGAATAATTCAAGGATGAAATAAAACACAACAAAAGCAGAATCTTTAACTCATTGATTCAGAAATGGACTTGATGTTGGCTGTGTCCTATGGTCCCACAACTGATTATATTTGGCTTCTCTTGCAACTCCTGTGACATTTAGCATGTTTTGTTCCATTCCTTCTCTGCTCAAAAGTTAGACACTGTTTCTGCTGCTTGAAATTCAAGAATCCTGAGGGGTTAACAATGCTCAATAGGAAATATATGTATTACCTTACTCATGTAACTGTAACCCCTCTGTACAGTATCTTTACAATAAAAACATTAAATAAAATAATCCTAATTGAGTGTCCATCATTTCAGCAGAAAGCAGATGGGTAGTTGGACATCAGTGTTACTTTACCTAACCCTTCATACTGAGAGTAAAGGGACTGAGAAGAGAACATTAGATATTCAGAAGTCTTCTTTGTCCCATGAAGCAGTTAATTCTTCAGATTTTTTATCTTGCTCATCATTAGAAAAATAAAATATTTTGCCTGAGAACCAGGAATGCTACAAATTCAAGTCATATTATACTTCCAACCATGATGCTTTTGGTGTTTGACTGGAAAATATCAATGGTAAAGAAAAATGGGAATGAATCTCTTATAGAAATGACCAAAAGGAATGGTTTCTAAGAAAAAATGTCCTTATCAGGGTGTATTTTTTCCCTTTGACTAAACTGGCTTATGAGTCAATTTTGGAGGCTTTCGGTTAAAGCTCTAATCCTCTAGTAAGAAAGGGGAAATAGGAGAACTATCCATATTTTAAATCCTCTGAAAAATCTCTCAGTACCTAGAACACAAATGTGGAGTCTGAGGAGTCATTGCTTTTGGTTTAGTCATCTGTCACCAGGATTAATGCCTGAAATAAAGCAACTTAACAGAGGAATGATTTGTTTTGGCTTATAGTTTGAGGGGTTTCAGCCCATGGTTGTTTGGCCCTTGACACTTTAAGTCTGTGGTAATGCAGAATGTGATGGCAAGGAGTGTGTGGGAAATTACTCACCTCATGGTGGCCAGGAAGTAAAGAGAGCAGAGAGCAGAGAGCAGATAGAGAAAGAGGAAGAGGATGAAGAAGAAGGGGAAGAGGATGAAGAAGAAGGGAAAGAGGAGGAGGAGGAGGAGGAGGAGGAGGAGGATTTTCCTTTCCTAAACTCTTCATCTGGATAGGTAGTAGGATTCATAGATTCTTAACTTAAGTGTGAAGTTAACAGGATGTGATCGAGGGATTTGTCTGCAAGAGATGCACACAAAGGCTGGCAAGATTAGGTAAATGGGGCACCAGCTGGTAGGGACGAGGGTCCTTGGGTGCACAAGGTTATCTTTATGATTTATGATTCAATGCATGTACCTACACAGAAGTTGGAATCCTCTGTTGGGCTAGGGACCAGAAAAAGAA
The DNA here is from genome assembly GCF_000151885.1 of Dipodomys ordii. Taxonomy (NCBI): domain Eukaryota; kingdom Metazoa; phylum Chordata; class Mammalia; order Rodentia; family Heteromyidae; genus Dipodomys; species Dipodomys ordii. Next base: position 13,476,784 of record NW_012267228.1, read on the forward strand.
ACCAGTGGTGGATTCTTTGTTCTGGAAATTATTTGACACTACTTAGTAGACTCAGGTACCTTCCATAGCACAGAGATCAAAAGTTAAATTTCTTTCCCTGAATTAAGGAATAAAATTGTGATCACAATGAAACCAGAGGAAGGGCATGCAGAAATTCTTATGTCCATTCATTTAAAAGGTTTGTTTGATGGAAGATCACCACTCAGAGACCTAACAAATACCAACAGCAATTTTGATTATTTGATTTGCTTCTCATAAGCTTTGGGGAACTTGAAATGATCTAACTATGTAAAAAAGGAGGAACATTCCACAATGCCTTTGAAAAAAAGATATTAAATTCAAGAACAAGATAAGAGAAGCTACTCTTGGGATATTTGCATTTGATCCTCTAAGATTGTTTCTCCTCCTCATCCTGTAGCTTCAAGATAAGTGCATACCACCTTTAAAAATACAAGTTTGCTTTGAAATAATTTTTACTGGAGTAAACATAAGGAATACTAAACTGGAAAAGACGAAGGTAGAATGAATTCCCAAAGAATTTTAACTGGCTAGCATTTCAAAAAGAAAAACAAACTTAATTCAAAAACTCAGAAAACAGTAACATCTTAATTGTATGTTACAATTAAGGTATGAATGAAGATGGAGTATTCTACTTAACATCTGATGAAATTCTTTGGTTATCAAAGGATTTTATCAATGGAAGTATACCTTAGAAATGAACTTGTCCTATGCAGCAAATTTCAGTATCTATTCTTACAATATCTACCTTTCTCCTATTCTGCCATTTAAATATATGCATATGTACATATATAATGGAAATTTAAAAAACTAATATTGTTAATGTTTATTTTATAATAATGATAATTAAAAAAGAAAATCACATGTAGGAAAATCACATGTAGATATCTCAAGCATCTTTATTGGTTAAGAATAAACAGGTGATTACATCTCCTGGTATATTTTCTTAAAAAATATATCTGAAGCTTGGCATTGGTGGCTCATCTCTGTAATCCTAGCTACTCAGGAGGTTGATATCTGAGCATCATGTTCAAAGATAGTCAGGGCAGGAAAGTCCATGAGACTCTTAATCTCCAATTAACCACCAGAAAATTGGTAGTGCTATGGCTCAAAGTGGTAGAGAGCTTGCCTTCAGCAAAAGAGCACAGGGACAGCTACCAGGCCCCAAGCTCAAGCCACAACAGTCAAGAAGAAGAAGAAGGAGAAGGAGAAGGAGGAGGAGGAGGAGGAGGAGGAGGATCTGAATGAGATAGTTTTTTTTTTCAACTTCAAAATCCTATATTTTAAATTTAATATTTCTCAATGCTAGCTGTGGTATCACACAAGAATTATGCATCACACACACACACACAAATTCAATTACTTCTAAGTGATTCCTTTCCTTCTTTCCATCTTTCCATGGCTCCTTCCCTCATTCCCTCCTTCTCTCCTTCATTCTTTCCTGCCTTCCTACCTTTCTTGTCTTACTCTACTTTGTTTTTTTTAGATAAGTTCTCTCTATGTAGTGCAGGCAGGCCTTAAATTCATAAACTTCCTGCCTGTCTCTTTAGTACAAGGATTATAGACATGAGCCATCACCCCTGCCCTTCCCTTCCCTCTTCTCTCATTTCATCATGACTCCTTTGTTATTTAAAGCAACTAACTATTAGTATATCTGTGCTGGAATTTTCTTTTTTAAAATAATTTACTTTATTGTTATTGTAAAGGTGATGTACAGAGGGATTACAATTACATGAGTCAGGTAATGAGTATATTCCCTTTTGTTCAATGTCTCCTGTTCTGTCACTCTCTCCCATTCCCTCCCTCCCATCCCCACCCACAAGTTGTGTAGTTTATTCTCATCCATGCCCAATGAACTCCACTGCTGCACTTTTCACCCTGATCTCTCATGTTCTCTTTACCCCTACTCTCCCAAAGATATACACTTGAAGATACCATGCATAAAGAAAAATAAAAGCAAATTATAAAAGAGAGCTCTCTGTTTCCATATCTGGAGTGGTATTTTCATGTCCAATGTATAAAACATGGTCTAAAGAATGATGACTTTCAGTTTGAGGCCACATTTTTTTGTTAAGGGAGTACATCTAATCATATATTGGGTAGTGGAATAGAGCACCCAAACTTTTGTCATCCCAGGAGATAAGATGTGGCCTAGCTAGAGTCTTTGAAAAACATTATCTCCTCTTATTTCCTAAGTATGTATATAGTCCTTTGCATGTAGATTTAGTTTTGATTTGTTGAGAGGCTCATTCTTGTAATAACTGCCATGTCACAGGTATGAACAGGATGATTGATGTTGAAAGCCAGTCCTACATAAGTAGTTAGTGAGATCCTATCTCCAATAAGCAATGTATGGTGGTTCATGTCTGTGATCCCAGCTATGCAGAAGACACAGACAGGGAGGATTGTGGTCTAAAGGGCTAGGAGGCATGGCCTAAATATAATTAATATACAGATGACCCTTTATTCATGCCCCAATACTGCCCCCCCCAATAGTAACTAACTAAATAAAAACTTGAATAACTAATTTCTGAAATGTTACAAAATACTCCATCTGAGGAAATGTTTCCCCGTTCCTATTCAATATGCCAGTTTAGGAGTGGAAGTCATATCGATTAGTGTCACTCCTTCCTTCCTTCTCCCCATCTCTCCTAACTCCATCCATCCCGTCAAGTTGTTCTCACGTTTTCTGTGTTGACATCAACACGTAAATGCCAAGAAACAGAGGACACTGGGAACAGGGTGAGCCCCATATTTAGACCCTGCCTGGTGGTAGGTTTCTCTTTCCATGGGGCTATGGATTAGAGAAAGCCTACATTCTTACAGGAAAGCAGAATCACTAGGTAAACATATTGGCAGGTTCTATAAAATTGCAGAATAGTCTACTCTAGCCATCCAAGACAGTCATCTTTGCAAATTCTGGTCTCACAAGAATGGAAGCATTTGGGCAAGGTGAAGCATTAAGTACAGTTTTGTAGAGTTACTCTGGTTTGTTTTTGACAAAGTCATGGGGGCTTCAGTGCTTGGAGTTTCAGAACAGAATGGAACCAACAGAGTTGACAGAGAATGTGTCCATTCCCAAGTAGATGCCCATAAAACTCTTCTAAACGTTTGTATTTCCCCTGCATCCTCTAATAGCATTTATTCTGCGTACTATACTTGATGTTTTGCCTGGCAGCCACTTAAGCACACACCACCACTCAGCACCATCACAAACAACTCTGAACCCAAAAACAGACTGTTTGTTTTGATAACGTAAAGTATTTTTTCCCTCTTTATTTCTGCTTTAAGTCTGAGAACTTTGGCATTTAACTAATTTGCCATGCATTTAAGGCTGGTAGCAATATTGAGAAAGAAATATGATAATCACTTGCTGCCACAAAGTATTCTCTACACCCTTCTCTTTTCCAGCTCCAGTTTCACATGTGTTGGTTCAATGGAATATTCAATAGACATTTATAGGAAATAAATTGAGAGATGAATGTAAACCATATGGCATCTGGAAGTTTATTTGCAAAGTCCCTGCATCAAAGCTTTCTCCAGATCTCACCATATTAGCTATGTTTTTCCAGCCCAGCAGAATCAGGAAGGTAACCACAGACTTCCTTGATGGAAAACACATGAAAAACAGAGCAAATCTTAATGTGGAGCTTGAGTCTCTGGTCAAGGAGCATCTCTTAAAGTAATTTTATTACCAGTGCACACAGCACATTGCTTGGAACTGCCTTAATGACAGAAAATGAGTTAATTTTGCTTAAGAGTTTTTTTTTTCCTCCAAGAGGATAGGACATGATTTCTATTTATTTACACTAATAACTGATATCATTTTAGTAGCATTTTATTGAAATCTCAAGATTGTTTTTTCAGCTTGGGCACATAAAAAAGTCAACCCCAACCAAAGAGAAATATAACATTTAAATATAGCATGCATATAAATGCACATTCAAATTTTTACAGCTAGGAAGGGACCTACCAGAATACACACACATCTGTGAAGACCACCACATTAAGCTTTGGTGAATCACATTATTGTAAGTAATATTTAAAAATATTGATTGGACAGAATGAAAAATGGTCCTCAAACTTAATTTATATATTAAAAAAAGTCCCCAACCTGGAATGCACTCTGCTTTGTGCATTTGGTGACGACTAGCATTATATCTGATATCAAATTAATTTTCATGCAAACTGTTATATAAATCATTATGAAATGTCAAAAGCTTATACACATATTTTTTTAAAATTTTCGCTTACTTTCCAAATAGTTTCCATTTTTCAGTGTCACACACTTTTCAGCCACTCAGTCAATTTTAATGATTTTTTTTCCCTTATCACTCCAAACTTTCTCTTTCATTTATGGTCCATTTGTATTTGCCTGTGCGCACCTACGCACACATTAAACATCCCAAATCCAGGCCATACTATGTAATTGCCAAAATTATTTTTTTCTTTTCCAAAAGAGGATATGTTGATTGGTCAGATGGTTAGCATAAAGAAGAGAAACATTTTTGCCAGTTAAGTAATCAACATCTAAAGATTGCCCTGTAAATAAACATTAAAGATGAACATAGTAGCTCCCTGATCTCTTCTACCTCCTCCTAGAATTTGTATTTCAAGAGTAGTTGTTAGGGAAGATGGTGCTCTTTTTGCACGCGTGCGCGCGCACACACACACACACACACACACATATATTTAGCAATTACTCAATTACCCATCTTAATGGTTGTCTCCTTCTTTTACAGGTTAAATTTCTAAATTTATGGCAGTCAGTTAGTGCCACTCATGATAAAAAAAAAAAGTACGTGAGCAACATCACTTTAAAAATATGTGGGTAACTGCTGGAAGCTATTAAAAACCAAATAAACAAAAGAGATTACACTTCAAAGAAATGTCAACAGTTTTTCCTCTCAGAACAGACGAGTTTTCTTTACTTATATGCACATCTGGAGAATGCTCATGGCTTTATACATCTTTTATGGTAAAATGAATTTATTGAGTTTTAAAATTTTTGTGATGGATTAATGCAATCTTCATAAAAGGTAAACCCACACCCTAGTAAAAAATCTGTCTTCACACTGAAGAATGATTTTAATAATAAAGAGAAGTCCTATGTTAATTTCAAGAGCAAAGTAATTTTGAGAAAGCATTTAACCAGATTTAAAAGATACATCGGACTGAATAGAAATGAAAATGCAGTATCTTGTTTCTTATGACCTATCTTTATATTGGTACAAGTAATTCTAAAGTTGAGGGGAAAATATTACAGAAACAATTTGTAAAACCAACTCCAAGTTTAAATGAATGTATCTTCTCCAATTAACTAACAATAGATATAAAGAATGAACTAACTACAGTTACAGATAGCAAGATCTCCAAGGGAAGATTTCCAAATAGTTAATGGATTTCTACAATTCTTTAAAAATTACACAGCAAATTTTGTGTATATGCGAATGATGAGATGATAAGATTTAATTTCTCCTAAAAAGTAATCTGCCCACTCAAAGGTGCAAACAATTGACTTTCCAAATGCATGATAAGAAATGTACTCATTACCTTGCTCATGTAATTGTAACCCCTCTGTACAGTATTTTCACAGCAAAAAAAAAACTTATTTAAAAAACAAACAAACAAAAAACAACAATTGACTTTCCAAGCTTTACAATAAGGTCTTGAAGTGACAGTATTCATTTGATGTTGTTTGATAATTAACTGAAGAGTACCATCTTCTCTTTCTATAAGCCTGCTAAGAAAAATACTACCTTTCATATCCCACCAGACATCCAAATTTACACTTTTGATGGAAGTAGGCATGTCGTGAAAGTGGGGAGTGGGGGGAAGGTGTCATCTTTCTAAATCAGGCCAAAAAATTAAGTGGGTTTAGAGGGACCTAAAACCAGAAAATGTTTAAAATTGTAGCATATAATTTGGACAGAAAGTAAGTGGTCTGTAGTCAATAAAACAGAAAAATAAAAAGAAAAAAAAATAAACTTCAACAGGCTGACTACAAAATAGGAAAGGAGATCTATTTTGTTTATTTGTAAGTGAGTAGCAAGGAGATTCTTTAGCAGTAACTAAAGCAGACAGTAATTATAAACACAGGTTGGTTAAATTCCCTGCACCCTCTCAAAGGAATCTAGCTCCTTTCTTTTCCAAACATTGTCATTTGTTTATTGAGCTTCTTTTGGGCTCGGGTTTCATTTAAAACTTTGTAAGCACACATCTGTTACCCCCAAACAATGTCAACTTTGTGAAGCCAAACCTGCAAATGCATGATACAAAAAATTTGCAAGCAACCTAACAGCAAATTTTAGAGTAGCCAGTTAGCATACTGAGCAAAGAATTTGGATTATTTTTGTTCCATTACCGAAAAACCTTACATTATAGTGTAATCACATAAGAAGCAAACAGTCCCCGGCTCAGTAGTTTTGGATAATTAGTTACCTAAATTTTCTGAGGTGAATTCAATGTACTTTGGCTCAGGAACATTATTGCTTATATTCTAGAAAACCACAGTACAATCTTGGTTAACAATGAAATTATAAATACTGGAGTAAAATGTCATTTTAGAAATCATTAGGTTTGATCAGTACAGTACAACTGAACTCCTCGTTTAAGAAACCGTTTTATTAAAAAAAAACAGAGGGCTGTGATATTGCTTATATTAGCTTATGTCAGATATCAGATTTCAAAAAAAAATCTTTAACACAGTAGACAGTATTAAAACATCATTATTAGAGTTGTCATGCTTGGGTGGTTTGAAGTAGAGTGAATTTCATGTATTTGCTGGGAGACAGCAATAATAAATCCAGGAGTCTGCATTTCTAACTGGTGACCTAGTCCTGCAGAACTGACCAAATGAACCATCAGGACAATTGGTTAAGTGCTGTGGGTAGGAGCAGTATGGAAATGGTAGGATCTGATAAAAGTTCACGTGGAAATCTAAGTGCCCAGGCAACCATTCTAAACAGGATAATCTCTGCTCACTTTGTGTCTTTCATAGAATCCACCTAAGGGCTCACCTGGTCAGCAAATTATACACTGCCTACTTTCTTCAGCCATAGAAGACATAATTAATTAATAACCAAACTGTTGCTCTAGAGTGTGATGGGAGAGTCAGTCTATCTCAGTCCAACATAGCAGTTTGTGCCTTCAATGCATTTGCCAACCCCATCATTAGACAACTAGCAAACACTTGCAGAGCAATATCTGTGTCCTTAACCCCTTGCATACTTCCTGTCACATGGTGGCAGATGAATAGTTCTTTAGAGAATGATTACTTTACTTGCCTTAGTTCGGGAAAATAATAACTGGAACTAGACTGGTGCCCAGTTGTCTAGATTTAAATGCCAGATCTGTCACTCTGTGAGTCTGGATGAGTTATTCAATGTTGGGTTTCTCAGAGATTTGCAAAGTGTGACAATGAAATCAATGTAAGCAATTAAGGAGTTAATATGTGCACCGGGGTGCCTGATACATAATAGTCAATAAATAGTGGCCACTATCATTTTCCCCATTATTGTTTATTGGAATGCACTATCTATGTCAAAATATCACCTGGAACTTGCTTTTTACTGTCCATCATATTCAGTAAGTCTTCACACAGATCTCATTATGTGCACTTCTTTAAAACCCTAACGCGACTTCCCATTGTTGATACAACAAAATCTGAAGCCATTCACATACCTTTCAATACATAAGGCAAATTTCTACATGCAAACCTTTGACTCTCAATTCTCCCTTACCACAACCTCTTATGTGCTACAACCACATTCTTTGGCTTTTCCTCCATTCTTCTTGCTCTGTTGATGATATGTGAGCTTCCATTCATGCCTTCAGCTCAGCCAGCCAACTCCTGTTCAGTTCTGCCTGAGCAATTCTTTTTCAGGCCTGACAAATACTGATGTGTCTTTTCAGGCACAACTCAAATGTGATCCCCTCTGAGGGGCATTCTCTAAGTCCCTTGACAAACTTTGCTTCCCAGCATTTATTTGTTATCATTGTAGCATTTATACATGGCTTTATGTTAGCATTTTTCACTGGTCCATGGATTCCTACTGTCTATGTGTCACCCATACAAAACACATCAGATTTGTGTGAAAATTTATTTATTTATTCATTAATTCAGAAGCACCGGGGATTTAAACTCTGGGGCTCGTACTTGCTAGGAAGGAGCTTTACCATTTGACCCAGGCCTCTAGCCTCAAGATTCTTGCAAATATGTATTTAGGGATGAGAATGCCCTAAATTGCAAATAATAAACTTCCTATAGCTATTGCTTATTTTTCCAAATTGTTCCATTTTAACAATTTTAACCATCCTTCCTGGTTCTCAACCTATGAAGACACATGCATATAGTATCAAATCTAACAAAAATAATTTTATTACCTCATATCCAACCAGTCTTTCTCCCTGATATAATTGAGGGAAACTCTGCATTTTATCTTCACCTTGACTTTTACTTGGCAAATATATAAAAGTATATAGAAGGGCTCAACAAATGTCTCCCTCATCCTCCTCCTTTTTGGCAGTATTGGGGTTGAATCAGGGTCTCACATTTACTAGTCAGGCACTCTACTGTCTGAACCACATCCTCAATCCTTTCTCCTTTAGTTTTTTTTTTTTTTCAGGTAGGATCTTACGCTTTTGTCCCAGATGTCTTGAGACTATGATTCTCTTACCTCTACCTCCCACATAACTGGGAGGTAGTGATATCTAAATATCACTCTCAGTCCTTCTTGCTCTACTTACTGACTCTACACTTGTAGGAAGAAAGCACCTCTAAATCGCACCTAGAGAAATAGCTGCACAGTGTTGCCATTCAATATTATTTACAGAACTGGAAACAGGTTAAAAAGAACCTGCAGGGCACAATTTGATGCAGAATTTGGTCAATTCTGCAGGATTCTAGGTCCCTAGTTGGAAATGCAGATCATCATGCCATGGGGATTACTATGAGATTTGCTTTATTCTATTTGACTGATTCCCAATAAATGAAGACAGGTAAACAATTCCTTAGCTTTTCATTCCTCCATACATATAACACATACACACAAAAATATCCATGATACCATTTAAATAAATCAGCTATGTCATATGTACTGCTGTGGATTTTTATTTTTGCTGTACTTCAAATTTTTCTTTGCTGGCTTCTTATATTTGGTAAGTCCCTCATTCTGGTGTTTATTTTACTAAAATGTTGCCATTGAACAAATTTCTTTTCGTCTATCTTATCCTTTTTTAAAAAAAATCTTACTCGTTTCTTTTATCTTACTTTTTTGCTCTCTTACTCTTTTTTGCTATCTTACTTTTTTTTCTCGAAAATAGCACCTTTGAAAATCTACCCAGGTCACCTGGCAGAGCAGTAACTTTTTCTTTTTAATAGAGACAATACATGACATGAATGTACCACAAATAGAATTGGACATTTACCACGAGACACAACTGCAGTGTGTCTTTGTACATATAAACTTATGGTGGTTTCCCCTACAAGGGACAGATTCCCAGAAATCGACTTGAACCCCATATACTATTTTTCATGAATGTCATTAGTGTTATATGAGATTGCTTTCTTTTTTTCCTGTGCATCTCTATAAGCAATTGGTATGATTTTAAATTATTTCCTTTGACAATCTGTTAGGTGATGTAGCATCTCGTTGTTACTTTAGCTTGTTACTTCTGAATACTCATGAGCTACAGGATTTTATGTTTGCTGACCATTCAGATTTGCAATCCCTGAATTGTCCATTCATCTTTTTGAGGCCATAGATTCATACTACAATAAGCTTGAATTGGATTATCTTCAGTTATCTTTTTGTTTCATCTCCATTTCTGTTGACCTCCAGATCATGGGAAATAGCCTGATGCTATTTTTCTCCCTTACATTCTGCTATTGGGTATCTTTTGCTTCAAAACAACTTAGCATCATGCCAAACAAATTGCCTAGTAATTTGCTTTATTATGTACTCTACTAACTGAATGTGCATGGATGCATTACCGTGATTCAGGGAGCCTTATTTTAAACATTTTCTTTTGGCTTGGATTGATCTATTCTGCTTTCCTTTTTCAGTAGCAGCTTTCAATTTCCACAGTGATTTGAAGTTTAAAAAACTTCAAATTATTTTTTAATTTACTTTTTATGTTTAAATTTAAATAGTTGCTCAAAAGGGTTTCTGTTCAACATGTCAGTTTAGGAAGACAATACATCTTGATCTGTGTCACCCCCTTCATCATTGGCTGAGGTTTAACCTCATGGGAGCACAGGAGGTTCCTAGTAGCAACTGTAATATTTAGCAAGCCCTTAATATGTATTACTATAGGTAACATTGCCATTCTTTCTGGAGGGGCATCTATTAGCAACATTACAGTAATGAGGCTAGAAGTAGTTGAAAGACCAGTGGGGGACACTTTGACATTCAGCCAAACAACTTGTATCTTTAACCATGGGTAATCCTGACCAAGCTTACAATTCAAGGTGAAAATTTTTAAAGTTTCCCTGGGAAAAGGTGGGCATACTCTAAACTTCACCCTGGACCATTTGTCTGACTAGTCTTTGTGGTTCTATTTGCAAGTACAGTAAGGATTCATTACACAGTTTTGGCCCAGCATGCTTAATAATAATAAAATCCAAATAGATTGCAAAAATAAAAGTTGTACATCACCACACTTGTGTCACACTGTTCAGTCGATGTGGGAAAGTGCTTTATCAGTGCTATGTCACTGTCAGTCATATTTAGATCATCTTCCAATCTTCTGAGGGGCCCCTACCTTTAATTTTGTGGTAAACTGTCTCCCCTCAAAGCAAAGGGTATCCAAAAAGCAAAGCGAACATATTGTGGTTAAGTGAAGTGGCAAAATGTAAGGTTTTAGATTGTTGCCAGGTGGCATATCTCCAGGGCAAGTTGGATGGTGTTATCAGAAATAATCAGTCATCCAGGATAGTCAAAATAAAAGGTTTTACTAAGCAATACTAACATGTACTACAGTAATTTTTCCAAAAGCAATGTTGCATCCCCCATGGATTTCAGTCCTGCCACATGTCTGGAACCAGGGACTAGTGGATTACATCTGTAATCCGAGCTAGTCAGGAGGCTGAGATCTGAAGATTGTGGTTTGAAGACAACCTGGGCAGAAAAGTGCCCATGAGACCCTTACCTCCAAATAACTACTCAAAAGTTAACAGTGGCTCAACTGGTAAAGCACTACCCTTGAGCACAAAGAGGCTCAGGGACAGTGCCCAGGCCTTGAGTTCAAGCCCCACAACCATCAACAACAATAACATAAAGCAAGAAAGCTGGAGTGATTTTCAAGTACTGGACTCTGCATCCTGAGCATCCATGAGTTCTCCTCACCACCGTTATCCTGGGAACTATGTATCAGTAACTATCAAGGGTCTACAGGAACATTGGCCAGTCTCAATTCTAGAAAGTTCTGTTGATAATTCAAAGTTGTAGATATGATGGTCAACGAACAACCAAATAAATATAGTTAAAAAGAAGAAAAATAAAGCATTAGATTTGAAATTAGAAAACCCGGTTGATGGTTCTGATACAAACTATTGACTAGTCATGTAACTGTAAGCAATTTGTTTCCTGGTCACAACAACCTCTATTATAAAGATTGGGCCATGCTTTTCTGTTGTGCCAATTTCACTAGTTGACATGACCTAGGAGGGAACACTTTTGTTGTTGCTCTTGCTTTTTTTTTTTTTGGTAATGAATAATTATTTCTTCTTTGCCACATTAGCATTGTGCGATTTTGGGTGATTTATTTTAATAGTTCCACACATTCATGCATGTTTATCTGCAGTCTCTCAGAATGCATCTCTTAATGAAATAAGAATAGTAAGAAACATTTTTCAAAAACCCAGAAGTATGGGATGAGGGGATGGCTCAAGTGGTACAGTGCTTTCCAAGTAAGCCCAGACCCCAAGTTCAAACTCTACTACTATGAAAAAGAAAACAAGAGCACCAACAAACAGAAAAGCAGAATTTAAAAGGTTATCATTACTACGTATCATCCATTTTGAGGATCTCCTCCACTTCCTCAGTCACCTGTGTTCCATCTACATAATAAAGGCACAGTGGAGAGTAATGTCATGGTTCTCAGACTACCGAAGAGCTTCAGAAAAAGGAAAAAGAATTCACAGTACTTATACAATCATCATCTATTCATTCCATCTAATGGCTGCAAAAAGAGAATCCTTCTCAATTACACTTTTGAAGCAAAGCACCCTATTCAAAGCAGGACACCACTCAATAATTCCTCTTCCTATGATCTGGTCTAGCTGTTCTTGCAAACACAACTCAGGAAATTTTAGGTAAGCAGAAATAAAGATTCTGCCACTTAACAACATCTAAAGAAATGAAATAAAACTCGACACTCCTGGATATGAAGAGATTAAAAAAAATCAGTATTTCCACCACTTTGAATCTGCCCTCCAGAAGCCGGTGGCACATAGGGCCAGCCCTATGCTCCCCAGAGGGCCTCAACAAACATTTTTTGATGAAGATAAACACCTGCTGTATTTAAATATGAGATGAAGAAGTCAGAGCATAAATGAATCTAAGAATAAACTGGGTGTGTATGTGCACACAGCTACTATTAGCATTATGGGAAATTACATTCCTGCTATTATTATGATTATCATCCTAATGACAAAGGACTGCACACTGAGAAGGGGAAAATTATCAAGAAGAAAGGAATAAATCAGTTAAAGAGGAATGTGAATTTAAAACACACATCTACTCATACTCCAAGAGCTCCCTCAAGTCAGGCAAATGGACTCCCATTTTTACAATAGAAATGATGGCAGGGGTAGAAGCAGCAGTAAGTGTCATGAGATCATCGCAGGAGGGAATCGCTTGAAGCTGCCGGATGAGAAAGTGTACCTTCTTCTCAACTAGTTCTCAATGTCCTGCCCCTCCCCACCAAAACCCTTGTCCAACACTCCACTTCAGAGATGGCTCAATGGCTTCTTTTCTTTGTTATTTCTATAAGTGGATCGTACTTTTGTACTAACTGGAATCCAGTTTCTCACCTATCAGCTAAACAGAGAAACTGAGGGTTTTCATTAGCAGATAAAAAGACAAGAAAAAGAAATCATTAAAATCAGAAAAGAAAAACAAATCAAACTATAAAAGTGCTGCTAGAGTGGAAGGAAAGCCATATTTTAAAATGGTACTCATGTTTTCTAGACTTGGAAAGACTTTGTCTACTGTTTACAAAGCCCACTGTGAACTGGAAATTTGATTTCATTGAAACCATTTTCTTATACCAAGCAACCATGGTCTTATCAATAATCTATTTCACCTGCTTTCCCACCCCTAAATATATGAGAGAATGCATGATTTGAGAATACAACTTTGGGAATGATCCTGAGGGAGCGTTCAGTACTTTGATGTCTGCTTTACAGAAGTGTAAACTTCAGAAGTCCAGTCCAAAGGTGAGTCTATCTAGAGTACCGCATATCACTTAGGCCCCCCTGGTGAGGGTTGATCTTCCCAGTAATGGCAGTTGCTTCTAACAGTACTTGAGGAAAACCTCAAAATATTTGCTTCATGCTGGGCACTGGTAGCTCATGCCTGTAATCCTAGCTACTTAGGCTGAGATCATGGTTCAAAGCAGGCCCAGGAAGAAGTCAGTGAGATTTTTGTTGCTAATTAACCACGAAAAAAGCCAGAAGTGAAGCTGTGTCCCAAATGGTAGAGTGCCAGTCCACAGAAAAGCTAAAGGACAGGGTCCAGGCTCTGAATTCAAGCTTTAGTAGCAATGGTCGCATGTGTGTGCACACGTGCGCGCACACACGCACACACACACACACACCTGCATCACACACACACACACACACACACACACACACACACACACACACACCTGCATCAACTAAATGACTCCCCGGTTCACAAACAACTCATCTGGGCCTGGGTCTGCCAGGAATTAGTGCTCAGACACCTTCCTAAGTTGTTCTGACTTGCTCAGTATGAGGACAGGAAGACAAAAGTCACACAAAGCCCCAGCTCAGCACAAAGAACTTAGTAGGGCCTAATGCGCCGGATAAAGAAAACAGACAAGGGGTATTGGGAAATCTAGGGCCTCTTATTTTTAAATGCCCAAATGTTTACCAGCTGACCTTCCTCTTTACTGCAGTTCTGGGAAGCAAGGTGCATACAATAAAGTTCAAACCAATCAACTGCTTTCAGCTGTTCTTGTGCAATGAATTTTTAAACATTTGGTCATTAAGCCCAATATATATTCAGGTCAGTTTTTGAACAGGATGGGAACAGTTTGGGAGCAGATGCCACGGCGCTGCCTGGTGGCAAAGGGGATAGTAAAGAAACACAGAGGATATTTATAGAGCTCCACCCATCAAGTTCAATGTCTCCCAGTGCCTTTTGCCTCCCAGCCACCTCCATAGATTGCTTCAATGATCAGGGATAGTCATTAACTTCTGTTGTCACTTCTTTTCATTAATTGAATGGCAGCCTGAAGACCATTAGAGAGAAGATGGGTTGGGTTTTCTTTTGAACTGGGTGTTCAATGTATAGTGTCAAGGTGTCGGAGTTGGAAAGTGCTCTTCGGTGTTTTGTTGGTGAATGGCACATCGATTTGTCAGTCTCTGAGCAGTCTGGGCTAGATTCTTCAACTCATTTTTGAACATCAATGAGCTAAAAAGCTTTCAGTGGTAAAGAATTTAAATCACTTAACCATTTCCCTTGGCTACATTCTGGTGGCCATATGTATGGGAATAGATTTCATGCTGATAGCATGGGGGTCAAACACAAGATTGCATTGAAGATGAGAAGGTAATGAGACACAGTATTGTACACACCAGTCTAAAAGGTTATCTTTGGGAGCGGAGACTAGCAATGCAGCTCAAACCAATGCATTCCTCATAAGAAAAACTTCTAAGAGCACATTCACCCAATTTTATTATATGCATTGTTCCTTTGTGCCCCAAACACAAGCAAGGCAAGGGGGGAAGCTTCTGGAATTCATGTTTTAGATTAGGACTTATATATAAAATCTCATCGAGAAGTTACAACAAATAAAAGGCCAATGTGGCCAGGTATGTTTGTGGTGGAGAAACAACCAACCACAGCTTGCTGATAAAACAGAGTAGTCATGGAAAAAGAGAAAAGAAAAAAAAGGGAACAAGCAACTTTATAAGGCACAGCTGGCTACAAATAGGGTCTTTTGTAGGACTCCAGCTGCTGGCGGTTTGGTTGAACCAATATTTGAATGGCCTGCAATCACCATACTATCACAATTGCCACAAAACAATGAATCCAGGCTGCTAAAGACTTTTTTTCCTGTGGTAGCAAAATTCTATATTCATAAATTTTCAGAGTTATGCGAGCCTGATTGTATACAAATATTTAATGAGTGCAAATGTCATTTCTAGTACTTCATCTTACAAGTACTGGGCCCTGAAGGTTTTCACCAAGAAAGGTGCACAAATACAGTATTACCAGGAGAAAATAACTATTATGTAATTTTGGAGACTAATCTGGAAGGGAGGTAGGGAGAGAATTGTCATTGTTTTAAATACGCAAGTATCTAAAAAGTGCGAATAGTAGGCATAGACACTTGTATATATTTCAGTATTAAAGAATTTCCTCTGAAAATTCAGCAAGAATCCATAAAGCCTATGAAATATCTACATTTTTGAGATTTTTGAATTGTCATTGAGGAGACAATGTAAAAATTCTCTAGGCATAATCCCTGAGGCCTCTAATTTCCTCCTCCTCCTCCTCCTCCTTCTCTTCTTTATTGTTGCGTTCAGGTCTTTTTCTGGGGGGGGGGAGTGGAATGGGGTGGGGGAGCTGGGTACTATCCTTGAGCTTTTATATGCAAGAGTAGAGCTCTACCACTTGAGTCACAGTGCCACTTCAGGATTTTTGGAGATGAGAGTCTGATGGACTTTCCTGCTCAGGCTGGATTCAAACCCTGAAACTCAGATCTCAGCCACTGGAGCAGCCAGGATTACAGCCTCAGCCATGGGTGCAGGGCTCTAATTTTCTTACAGAATTTCCCCCCCACAGGAAGTTACAGCTATGAGAAAAGTCAGATTCCTTTGATCATGAGAGAGAAATTTTAGATTTAAGACTTAAACTTGTAAGGAATGAAGCTGTACAATTGTTTCTCTTTGTTCTGCTCTGGATGTAGACTATGCAGGGGATGATCTAGAAAAAAAGGGAGATCAATTAAGGAAAATTTGGAAGGCCTTTGCTAGAACTTCATAAATACCAGAAGATCAGCCCAGAAAAAAAAATCATCAGGACAGCTTACCTGAACCTACAGTAATATATATATGTATATACATACACACACACACACATACATCTCTATATAGGTATATATAACTAAACCATTACTCTTGTTTCGGACAGTTTTAAATAAGAAAATATGACTCACATGTGTAGGTATTACTTGACACTTTTCAAAATCTAGATACACAGAATTTTTAAAATTCTTGTTTGTTTGTTTGTTTATTTTTCAGTTGTGAGGCTTCTCTGGGCCTGGATGCTGTCCCACAGCTCTTCAGCTCAAGGTTAACGCTCTACCACTTGAGCCACAGCACCACTTCTGGCTTTTTCTGTGTATATGGTGCTGAGGAATCAAACCCCAGGGCCTCATGCATGCCAGGCAAGCACTCTACCACTGAGCCACCTTCCCAGCCCAGTTTATTTTTAAGAAGAGTTTTTTTTTTAATGTATCAACAACAACAACAAAACCAACATACAATCGTTTGTGCTCCCTCTGTCGGCTTTTTGGCATCAGTTAATTCATAAATTTCACTCCCGGAGGGAACCTGTTGTTGGGGGACCCTGCTGACTCTGGGTGGGCTCTCAGTGCTCCCGTGGCTGTGCTCAGGAATGGGATGAGACATCAACTGATCTCACTAAACATGAAAGCATTCTCATTCCATTTCTCCCAGGTAATGCAGAGAAGAGATTTGGTAACAAAGAGAACTAAGGCAGAATCTGGGTGGCCCTGAGATTTCCAATTAGTAAACATGAATATATATATATATATACATACTTATATACATATACACACATGTATACATAACATTAATTTTTATATGTTATTCATTTATATATTTGTTTATGTTATAAATATAATATATATTATATATATATATATATTTTTTTTTGTCAGTCATGGGGCTTGAACTCTGGGCTTGGGCGCTGTCCTTGTGCTCTTCAGCTCAAGGTGAGCACTATACTGCTTGAGCCACAGTGCCACTTCCGGCTTTCTAGTTTTTTATTGGAGATAAGTCTCTCAGACTTTCCTGGCTGGACTGGCTTTGAACCGTGATCCTTAGAACTCAGCCTCCTGAGTAGCTAGGATTGCAGGCATGAGCCACTGATGCCCGGCCATATTTTTGTTATTTTAACCATTGGTGTTGATGATGCAATATGTCGATTGCATAAGTGATTTTCTATTTAGCCCCTTATTTGTTTGAGGCCCTGTAAGAGCTGTAAACTTGCCATGACAGACTGAGTAAACTAAAATGAGAAACAACATCCCTGCCAGGGCAGCCTGGGAGTAAATATACCTAGACTATCACTTAGCTTTACTGACCTTCCTATTTAAGAAAACTAAAGGAAGTTTGCATCTAAGTTTAATCTGTGTTTGTGATTACTACTCTGACTTTCCATCTTATCAAGGTCTCCTAAGGCACTTGATTTATTGAGAAAGATCTGCTTATAATGAGCATTGCCATGCTTTAAGACTTTTTTGCAGTTATTGTCTAATTATTGTGTGTCAGGCTTTAACGGTTGAAAAATATTTATTCTGAGATTCAAGTCTCTTAAATGATCCAAATTCATTTCTCGACCATCTGATTGTCCCCTGCTCTCTGATCTCCCATGGGTGTTAGGCAAGTGTTCTTTAAAGAGGATCAGGAAATGGGTGCAGGCACTTCTGAGCATTTGCTCTGCACCAGGTATCATTTTAAGCATTGTCAGCACACCATCTCTTTTTAGCTTCATGGCAATCCTTTGATAGGCCCACGCTTATGTTGTAGGAAGAGAACCTGAGGATGGGAGACCAAATAACTAAACTGAGATCACCGCCTGGTGAGATGTAGATCCAGGCATCTAGACTATGAAATGGACTTCGAGCTGGTGGCTCACACCTGTAATCCTAGCTACTCAGGAGGCTGAGATCTGAGGATGGAGGTTCAAAGCCAGCCCAGGCAGGAAAGTTTGTGAGATTCTTATCTCCAATTAAACACCAGAAAACTGGAAGTGATGCTGTGGCTCAAAGTTGTAGAGAGCTAGCCTTGAGCACAAATCAGCTCAGGGAGAGAGCCCAGGCTCTGAGTTCAAGCCCCACAAGTGAGAAAAAAAAAAAAGAAGAGTAGGAAATGACAATCCATTCCTGTCCCAGGAACTGTGCTGTGTTAACTGAGGATGTTTGCTGAACCCACCTCTTTGAATATCAGGGGCAGGTCAATTTGTTTTTCCCAACGTTACTGCTGGTCTAGGTACCACAATTAGAAAACCACTGTCCAAGGAGAAATAGCCCGATCCTCAAGATTCTAATTCTTCAGGTCTTGAAAGAAGTTGGAGTGAATGGTTTTCACAATAGCCTTGGGTGATTTTTTTTATAATCAGGGAAATTTGCAAACCAGGCTTTTATTGTAGACTATATGTATAGCCAGCTATAGCAGAATGTGGTATTCTTAGCAAGGATACTACATACTACTTTTGTGACTTGCTTTCTTTTTAAAGTTTATAGTGATTATCTTTCCATGTCACTAAATATTTTTCTGGGACTCATGCTTGTAATCCTAGTTATTCAAGAGGTTGAGTCTTGAGGAGTATAGTTCTAACATAGCCTGGGCAGGAAAATCTGTGAAATATTTTCAGTTTATGTCAGGTTGGTTAAATGTAGTCCTGCTGGAAGTCAAGAAATCTCTCTGTCACTGTCTCTGTCTGTCTCTGTCTCTGTGTCTGTCTCTGTCTCTCTCTCTCTCTCTATATATATATCTGTCTCTCCTCTCTGTATAATTAATAGATACCTAAGGAATAAGTAGTGTTGTTTTGGAAACTTTGGATCTTTATTTCCAATGTATCATACTTTATTCTCCTACAATATGCTTTTTATCTTACAATATGTTTTTAAGTTAAATACAGCTCTAGTTGATTTATTTTCATATTTTTATGCTCGATGGTATATTATGAGTGAACATACCACAATTCTTAACCCTATTCTCTTGATAAACATTTTCAAAAGGCAACAATGTTGCAGTAGGTATTTTTCAGACTTCCTGTGTAAACCTGGGGTTGTTTTCTCCCATCCAGTATCAATGTCACAGCTATTGACAAGTGCCATGCTCTCTCCCGTGTGGAGGTCACCTACCACATGTGTTATTTCTCTGTGAAATGTGCCTGGTGCAAATTGAGATGTGATACAAGTGTAAAACACACACTGGATTTCAAAGACAGGATGAAGTGAAGTGTGTAGTGAAAACACAGCATCACATTATAAAATTCTCTTTAACATGTGCTCTACAGCAAATGCTTGTGTTCTTCCCAACACCCCCCTCTCCCCCTGCCCCCCTCCACCTTTGCCCCATCACATGTTAAAATTCTATCCAAATGGGGTAGAATCAAGAGGTAAGACTTTTGGGAGAGGAGTCATGGTGGTGTAGGGCCCTGGTGTATGGGTTGGTGCTCTCATAAAACAAGCCAAGGGAGCTCTACTCTTTAACCTCCTTTGTGGTGTGAGTTCACAGCTGGAAGACACCTACAGAAAAGACAGCTCTTGCCACAAACTAGATCTGCAGCCTTAAACGTACAGCCTCCAGAACTGTGAGAAACCAATCTGTGTTCTCTCCTAGCTACTCAGTTCATGCCATTTTGTTACAGCACCCAGAGTAGATCAAGACCATTTGTTTCCATTTGTAGATTGGTAAATTTTTCCCTTGGACAAGGTTAGAAATTATGAGCTAAAACCAAAAACCCAAAACAACAACAACAAAACTGGTTTGAAAACCCATCTTAAATTGGGAAAACCAATTTGGAGGTAACATTGGCAATATTTCTAAAAATTAAAAACGATCATTCTCTTTGGTCTACTAATTCAATCCCTAGCTATCTATCTGAGAAGAATGTTTAAACATGTCTGCTCTGTGCAAGAATGTACATATGGAAGTATTATTCACTAATATATATTATTTGTCACAATGAAAAATAGAAAATTTCCAGTTTACATAAATTTTCAATACAAAGCGTCCCATTCCAACATCTCGGTATAGATACATTATTTTAAAAATGCAGAGCATTTTGTAGAGAATTATAACTAAATCTGATGATAGGGAAAGATCTCCAAAGATATACATAGTGAACAGGGAAAAGCCAGTTGTAGAGCAAAGCGCACAAAAGAATACCATTTTGTTTTAAGGAAACAAAACACATTTTCTACAGGCATACATTGTATAAATGCAGTTAAGAGAGAAAAAAAATACAGTAGTTACATCTGATGAGAGGACGTGAATTAGAAAAGGTGGCCAAGGGGGAATGCAAAAATAATTTCTTCCTGAATTGCTTGTGTAATTATACAGTAATGAAAAGAAATAAAAGAAAATGTTATTTATTTAAATTTCTCTTTAACCTTTTATACATTCCACTGAGCTGCGTCTCAGTTGTTGAAAGGAAGCTTACATTAGTGGCCTTGGCTAGCTAACAAAAAAGCATGGCTGATAATTTTCTGCTTCCTCTTTAGAAATGCATGCTCATATTACTTTAGGGACCATTTCCTAAAGATGAGGGGTGGAGGGAGAAAAATGGAGGGGCAAAGCCTTTCTTTCAGAGAGACAGCAAGAGTTACAGTTTGAAGAGTCTCTTCTTGACATTTTTTTTTCCCCCAGGAAAGAACATGTAGAAACATATTTGCCAACAACAAAGCCACCATTGGCTTTCAGGAACAGAGAGAAATAAAAGCAGCCGTGGGTGAAATTCCTTTGAAGACTACCCGAGATGTCCATTGCTGACATTTTCTCTTGGAAGAGAATCAGCAAATATATATGCAGTGGCTGTATCCCTGAACTGGGCACTAGATTAAAAACATGCCAAAGCAGAGGCACTAGATGCATGCCAAGATCCGAATATGTTGGGCTATAAAAACAGGTAGAAAGGCCTGCTCAGTTGAAACCTGCAATTGGGTATTAGGGAAAGCAGAGCTGCATTATGGGGGAATTTATGAACCTATTTGGACATCATAAGTTTGAAATTTCCAGATGAAATTGAGCCTTGTACGGTTCCATTTATCACACTTTCCAATTCAGGCTGGCTGGGATGGAGAGAGTTTAAATGACAGCTTGCTCACCCTCACCCCCAGGCCCCTTGATGAAATTGTGGAACAGAGCCTGCCTGGCACGTAGAAAGAAGATGAAGAGAAGGGGACAAGCCACAGGGGTGTGCAGAATGAGTGAGCTCACGGTGGTGGCACTGAGCAGGTAGAGTGCTAGGCAAGATGGGACAAAAGAGGCTGGGGAGGGCCTGATAGAAGACCTGAGAACCAGAATGAGAAGAAGACTTGCAACTGAGACCTCGCAGGAAGACACGCATAAAAGGGGATTGAATAGAGAGGCAGGGAGGAAAAATCACTCAGCTGCTCAAGGAGAGCCTGGGCCATTGAGAGAGGGGATGTTGATTCAGTTAGAAAAGCCAGGACAACAAAAGAAACCCAGAAAGGTACTACAGGAGGAAGAAAGTCTCTGTAGCTTTTTATTTTTTTTTATTACAGCTTTTAAAATGGGAAAGAGCTGTAAAGGTGGGTGAAATGATTGCAGCCTCTCTGAACGTGTGGTTACCTGCCTGGCTGTGGCAGCGATGTTTGCTTGGTTGTCTATCAGGTCCTTTTCCGTACAAGGTTGGGGAGTTCACATCTCTATTCTCATCAAATGTGCGAAACCTCTTCCTGATACCCCACTAGTTTGGCTGTGCTTCACTGGGCACATAAAACGGTCAAAGAGCGAAAAGGTCCACCTTGGCAGTTTATAGCTTTCTTTTCCCTGGCTTTTGCTTGATAACAGATATGATTTCTCTCTTCCCTTTAAGCTCAATGGTGTTTTCCTGATCTCCCACCTAAAGCTACCTTTAGGGAGAAAGGATCAGGGACTTCGAGAAATTAAAAAGTGGCTTGGGGAAATTGAAGGAACTTTTATTTGTTTATTTTTAAAGTGAGGGATGTCACTCCAGATATATAAAATAGTACCTAGCTAATGGGGGGCAGGGGTGGGGGAAGAGCAGAACAAATCTGGTTTTATTGAACACAAAAAACAGAACACTTTTCAAAGTGGTCATTTGTCCCTCTTCCCCCCGGCCCCGCCCCCAATAAAGTATTTTGTATATAAAACAATGTGTTTTACCTGAAAGAATTGGTGATGGATTCATGAGAGTGGCTTTTGTACAGATCCATCTTCCCCATTGTCTTAGGGTTGGCAAAGAAATAAAACTGCCCTTGAAATAAAGTGCAATGCTTTTTCCTCCCAGATTCCCAGACATCCGTCGTCATTTTGTGCGATTCCAGTTGATAGTTTGATAAGCAATTAACATGTGCTCCTTTCCGATAGAGCCAACTGTTTCATCAGATTTTTTAGATAATGGCATTTCAAGCCTTTGATTCAAATGAACATGTACCATACCAGAAATGGTCTCATTGGGGCGAGTGCTCAGACTACAAAGGACAAGCAACTCTCTGCAGCAAAACCCAAACACGAACGAGTCTTTTCCTGAAAGGCTTCCACGATGAAGACTCTAGGCTCCAGTCAATAAAGATCCATGTCTCAGAGACTGTGCAAGAAGTAGTAGCACCTGGTGGCTCAGGTGAGCACGCAGAGCTTTGGAGTCTTCTCAAGAACACCAAGCCAGTAGAAAGGGAACTAGTTCAAGGGCACCAAGACAGTAGAAAGGGAACTAGTTCAAGGGTGTAGGTGGTGTGAACTGGACTACTCCTCAGAAGGAAGATAGGTGGTAGCCTCCCGTTCTCTGAAATTCAGGGACAGACAATAAAATGGAATGCTCCCTTGGAGTAAAGTGCACTGACCCTGCACTTCCCTTGGCTCCCTCCCAAGCATAGAATAGATGCTTTGAAAACGAAAGAAACTGTGCTCCGAGAGGCTGGATGCGGCTGTGAGATGCTCTGGATGGCTTACATTTCACTTGGGATTGACTGGAAAATGTGTGTTGGAAAAAACTCGTTGCACAATTACCTAATTTCACTTCCAAGGCAAAAATCCCATGCAAGGCTAAATGAGAAGTAATACCACTCCAGAGAAAAGCGTTGGCTGTCTCCCAGATTAATATGGGGTTATGGTCCATGATAGGGTTAGATGAGGTAAAAATTTCCCACTGATCTTCCAGATACACAGGAAATTGTTGTGCTTGAAATAGATTTGGGCGAAGTAACCAATTAAAAGAATTTGGATCAAGAAATGTGACATGGAATGTGATGTAGATGTTTCCAGTTCTCAGTCAGGAAACCTCTATTGCAAAAAGGTTGCAAGATAATTGAGAAAATAATTTATATGGTGGCGAGAGTTATTTGTGTGAAGATAAAATACAGAGTCCTTTTCATTGAGATGGAGTAGCTGCCAAATAGCTCTTGGTGATAATTCTATGCACAAAATTTTCATAGTGGGCTTCAGTACCTTGCCAGATGAAAGCTTTTGCTCAGTTTAAAGTTGGAAAAGAGATTTGAGTCTCCACCAAGGATAATGTGTTAAGCTTGGTAATTAAAGATTGTTTTTCATAAATAATGCCAAAAGCACATTGGGAATACTGGGCTCATATATTACTGTACTTTAAAGAAAGCAAGGACCTAATAACATTCTAGACAGAATCACACACACACACACATACTCAATACATACACACACATGTACATACATATTATTTGTTGGGTAGAAACAAAATTATATAATTTTTTCTTAAATGAATATTATTAAGCCAGGTGCTGGTGGCTTGTACCTGTAATCACAACTACTCTGGAGGCTAAGATCTGAGGATGGAGGTTTAAAGTCAGCTGGGGCAGGAAGTCCATGAGACTCTTATCTCCAACGAATCACAGAAAAAGCCAGAAATGGTAGTGCTGTGGGCACAAGTGGTAGAGCACTAGCCTTGAGCACAAAAGCTCAGGGACAGTGCCCCAGGCGCAGAGTTCAAGCCCCAGTACCAGCAAATAAAAAATAAATATTATTATAAATATTATCTCAATATTTTTAAAAGATAATATCTGAAAACAGTGAAAGGTTTTGAAATTACAATAAAAACTTTCATATGTAGTCTGGGGCTACTTAAAAGAGGCTTTATAACCAGCAGCTGAGCTGGGACTGACTGACCAGCCTATGGCATAGGCCTGGGAGGTGAGGTGTAGCTTCCAGACACTTAAGACTGTGCCATGTCTTCGTTCTCACCCCCAGCTTGTGTCTCCTATTTCTTTCTGATTTCCATTCCCTATAGCTTCATATTTATTCTATCTTATCGATGTACTGGTGTTCATTGCTAAAATGAGCTTTTCCTTCTTCACAGACAATTTAAGAAACATTATCTATGCTCTTCATAATCTAGATGCTATAATTTGATTCATCTCCTCTTTGTATTTGAAGAAGGTGCCTGACTTACCCTGCGTTTAACTAGGAATAGCTGGCAGATACATTCCCTCCGCTGTTGTCGCTTTACTAGCTCAGTACCATGGTGGTCTCTCACTGACTTAAGCACATGGCTCTACCACTGAGCTATACCCTAAGCATTTTTCTCTTTCTTTCTCTCAAATGCACCAAGAACCATCCTGACTTTGACCTTTTGCACTTGCTCTTCCTTCTCCCCAGAATTCTTTTCCCTCTTATTTTGTGAAGATTTGACATTTCTTATTCATATCTCAGCTTAATTTTCAGCTTTTTAGGTGAAGACATCCCTGATTGTGAAGAATAATGCCTTTCCAAATGACCTTGTGCTATTCTCTCCCCATGACCAGGAGAAAATATATCTACCATGAATATTTTAACTGTTGTTGTTGGTCCTTGGCCTTGAACTCAGCATCTGGGCGCTGTCCCTGAGCCTCTTTGTGCTCAAGGCTAGTGCTCTACCACTTGAGCCACAGCACCACTTCTGGATTTTTCTGAGTGATTTATTGGAGATAAGAGTTTTCTTGCCTGGCTGGCTTAGAGCCACCATCCTCAGATCTCAGCCTCACAAGTAGCTAGGATTACAGGTGTGAGACACCAGCACCCAACTTTAACTGCTTATTTATTTTTCCCTACTAGGTGGTCAATAAAATTGGGAAACTTGCGTGTTATGATTTTAAGTGCTCTGTACTCAAAGTCTAGATAAATCTAGAGTCTTTTGACGTACTGGGTTCATTGAGAGACTAAGGAAATGCCTGGGTAACTATCTTACTCCAATAGAACATAGCTTTCTTAAGGACAGGTTTTAGTTTATTCATTTATGTTTCCTAAGCATTTTTTAGTTCAGCACCTGATATGAAATCACATTAAAAATGTCCGTTATTTGTTTATTGATTGAGTGAGTGAGTTTGGTGTTACTTTGAACCCAGAGCTTTGGATTTACTAAGCATATGCTCTACCACCAAACTATAACTCTAGTTCTAAAAATGCATTTTGAGGAATGAAATGAATACATTGTCCCTAGAAACATTTATCTTGGCATCCCAAAGCATCAGGACTCACATTTTCATATTTTGTAGCAAAGCTCACCATCCACCTCTGCAGTCCACAACTGTCACCACCAGATGTTTGGGTTTCCAAACTAGGAACCTCTGACCTACTTAGTTTCTTCTGTCATTATCATGTTCCACCATTAAATTGAAAACAAAACAAAAAAGACACTGATTTAAAATTCCATTCCATTCTTTATTTTACCTTTGATGATACTGTTGGGCATGTGTGTGTGTGTGTATGTGTGTGTGTGTGTGTGTGTGTGTGGTGCATGCATGTGTGCCAGTACTGGACCTGGCTTTCTTTTTCAAGGCTAGCACTCTGCCACTAAAGCCATACTTGTACTTCCAGCTTTTTAGTGGTTAAATGGAAATAAAGAATCTCACAGACTTTCCTGCTTGGTCTAGCTTCGAACCATGATCCTCAGATCAGTGTCCTGAGTAGTGAGGATTACAAGTGTGAACCACTGGTACCTGGCTACCTTTGGTTATATCTTAATTTTGTTCAAATTTTTTCTTCATATATGTAGACTTCCACTTTTGTTATTTTAATGGCTTCTACTATTGTAGAAATTCCTACATATTGGTTGGTGTGGATACTGATATTCTTCCTTTTCTCCTGGATCTTTCTTACCTGGTTCTACATGCCCACCTCCCAGCTTCGGTATGTTTTTGCTTCCAAGGACTCCAAAGGACAAACGATGTGTAACTTAGAAGCTTCTTTGTGCCACATTACATGAGGCGACTCATGAGGCTACCTTTGAAAGCATAAGGCAGAAGGGTGTTTGCCACTGGGAATGCATTGATGGTGTTGTAGGAGAGAGAAAGAGAGTGAAGTTTGCCCCTGCAGAGCTGGATGGGATAATAGAGGTTGTAGGAAGATGCCCAGAAAAAAACAAATGAAAGCTTATAACCCACATATGCATCTCTACTTTTCCTAAAAACATTTGACTTTACATGCGCTTAATACAAAATTACCAAAAAAATTCATCATATATGGTGTATGCTGTTAAAATATAAATCATAAAATCATAGTACCATTGTGGGGAGAAGATAATCCAGTAAAACAAAACATAACACAACAATGTGGAAACTGAAATCTGTAAGTGGAACAACAGATTCTTGCTTCTTGTCTTATGTCCATGCAAGGGCAATGGCTTGTCGAATGGCTTGAAAGCCAAGTAGTCCACTTCATTTAAGCTGCTGGTTTTTGTCATATTTTATAACTTTATTCTTAGTGTCCTTCTTCTCTCTATGTAGCAAAGCCATATATGTTGATATGGATCCAATAATGATATAATGTTATACCACTTCTTAAAATTCATATGGAAATAAAACCACTATGTGTTGAATATGATAGACAAAGGCTAAATGGAGACTGGAGGGGAGACTGAAGCAGTTGAGCACCTGCCCAGCAAGTGTGAAAACTGTTCAAACCCCAGGACTTCAAGACTAGAAAGGCCTCTTATGAGAGGAAGATTGAATTTTACATGGTAGGCATTGTGATGCTAGCCTGGAATCCCAGCACTGGGCAGAGGCAGG
This sequence comes from Dipodomys ordii, assembly GCF_000151885.1. Classification (NCBI taxonomy): domain Eukaryota; kingdom Metazoa; phylum Chordata; class Mammalia; order Rodentia; family Heteromyidae; genus Dipodomys; species Dipodomys ordii. The sequence continues at coordinate 13,504,033 of NW_012267228.1, forward strand.
AGGATAGCACCCTGGACTATATAGAAAGACTCTGTTTAAAATAAAATAAAATGCAATATACAATAAAATCACAAAAAGAGAAAAATAATAGATCTACCAGAAAGGATTTTTTTTTAAAAAAAGTTTTCCATCATTCACTGGCTGCAATATCAACAGTAGCTTCTTAATGAACAGAACTCATTTAATTATTTTTTTAATTAAGAAATTTTAGCAATGGAAAAAAAACCTTGCACACATACAGGAAATGGATAATTATTTTAACATTTGGTGGCCTTTTATTAAATATTCTGGAAAATATAAACTCCGCAGATGCCAAATTTTGCAACATGGTCTTCATCAGTCTGTTACTGTACAGAAGTTAGCAGCTGAATGGAAAGAAAAGCAAAGTTTCTGTGCTGAGAAGAAAGATGGCTTGTATTTATCTGGCCTCCCTTCTTTGCACTCACTGCTTTTTTAGAAAGATTATCCTCGTAAAAGGTTTAATGGTGGTAAGACCTCAGACAGACTTTAGTAGATGCCCTTTCTTAAAAAAAGGATAAAAATGAATAAACTAAACAAAATTAAAAATACAATGGAGTTAGGTCAATATATGTTTATCTTTATAAGAAATTAATGTACTCTGTACCAAATATTAAAATTTCAGCAGCTATGTTTCTGCATGGAAACTTAATGCTTATTTTTCTTTCTAACAAAGGACAAAAATGTTCTGAAATTCTTCACAGAAAATCCAACATAAAGCCCATGATTGGGAAGTAAAGGAGGATTTGATATTCAATTCTAGTTAAATCCAGGGATATGAAGACTCCAGGTATCATGAAGAAGGTTCCTGGGTCCCAGATTGGTCTATCAGAGACCCTTAAGAAATATGTGAGGACACTTTGTGCAGCTATTTAATAATAATAATTATTATAAAAATTTTTGTTAAATATGCACCTGCTACTTTGAACTTGACTTGTTCTTTTGCCAGAACTTAAAGACTAGCTGAAATCACCAGCGATATTATCAAATATAGTTTCGGAATATACAATTAAATAACTCTTGGACTATCTCTAAAACTCAGTAAGCAATTGTTTCAGGTACTACAAACCAAAATCGAAATGATTCTTGCATGTGCAAGATGAGACTGGTGGATTTCAACACGGTAGAACATAAAAGGTTCTTTGATAGAATCTCAGACTCTGTCTACATTGCAACTGCACTCTTGAACTGAGAAAAAGGAAAGAAATATGTGAACCTGGGCCAGAATTTACCATCTGTGAGCTTGTCTGCAGGGATAGGGGTGTCGTGGTGTGGAGCCATTGGAAGTGGAGAACTAAACTACAGTGAAGCACAGGGTAGCACGTCAACCATTGTATACACTTCACCCATGGGGAGAATGTGGGAAAGAACTCCCTTTCTCAGTTGTTTATCTCCTCATCATTCAAATAATGCTGAATAGATCTATATCTCATGAAGAATAGGACACAGTCCATTAATGTTAAAAAGAAAACAGAAAGTGTTATATGGCACAATAAGGAATAAACCTGAGTCTCAATGTAAAAATGGCACTCCCATGGTAAACCTCATGCGAATCTTTTCATGAGGTTACAAAGAACATTTTAACCAGGTGTTTGCAGCTCATGCCTGCAATCCTAGCTACTCAGGAAGTTGAGATCTGAGGACTGTGGTTTGAAGCCAGCCCCAGCAGGAAAGTCTGTGAGATACTTATCTCCAAATAACTAGCACTAAATTGAAAGTAGTGCTGTGGCTCAAGTGATGGAGTGTTAGCATTGAGTGAAAAAGCTAAGGGACAGTGCATAGACCCTGAGTTCAAGCGCCAGTACTGGTAGACTGGTAGACATGTATGTGTGTGCACGCGCGCACACACACACACACACACACACACAGAATATCTTTGGTTTCATCTAGGATGGCTTATTTGAGAGTACAAAATAAGCTTTAATTGTTTGTTAGCTACTGATAAGAACTAATACCATATTTTTATTACTTTTATATTAAAGCCTGCCTTTTCTTTGTGACAATAGATGCCAGTGTTATATTTCTAATAATACCAAAAGTATTCTTCTTCAAGCAACATTTTGATAAAGATAGGACTGATTTAAAGAAATATAAAATAGTATAGGCAGTTGTAAGTATAGGGAAAAAATCTTGACCTAGAGATTGTTAAGGACTAAAGCTTGGAGAATGTGTGAATTGGTCAAATATCATACATTTCTACAGGGAAAAATCAATTTTCCCTAGTGGTTATATAAGATTGCCTTTAGGGGACAGTGAGTACTGATGTCTCTATCAATCCTGAGCTTGTTTGGAGATGGGTTGGGGTTACCACACTGCTAGGACTAGATAGCTGGGGAGTCATAAAAATCTTAGAATAAAAGTAGAGATGATCTACTCAAAGGGGAAAGCAAAGCAAAACACAAAACAAAACAAAATAAGCAAAATATATGCAGATGTATCCAATCAACTTACTTTACTGTATCATAGTATGCGCCACCAATGAAAAAATGGATGAAATGGCCTCATGCTTCCCTTTGTTTTGGTTTTTCCTTTCACTCCCTTTTCTTCCTCCTTCTCTCTGTCCCTTTTTCTTTCTCTCCTCTCCTCTCCTTTCCTCTCCTCTCCTCTCCTCTCTTCTCCGCCATATTGTTCCTGTACTGAACTCCTAGGCTTAAGCAATCCCCTTGCCTTGTCTTACACCCAGCTTATTTGTTTATATTGTGCTAAAATAAACATAAAACTTACTATAAACAACTTTAAGGGTACTGCAAGTGGGTCCAAGCACAATGTTTTGCAGCCACTGCCACTGTCCATCTTTTGAATAAAGCACAGAATTTCTGTGCCCATTAAACAAGTCCCCAGCACCTCCTTTCCTCTGGTCCTGACATCTCTACCCTATTTTCTGTCTCTGAAAAATTTTTCCTATTATATCAATTTCAAGAACCAGTTATTTATGCTTTTGTGTCTTGCTTATTTCACATAGCATATACATGCTATGTACATGGCCAAATAATGTTCCATTACATGTATATTCCATATTCAGGTATCTATTCCTCTGCTGACAAACAAGGTATTCTCCCATTTCATACATGGTTGTTGTGGCAGAAAGTCATCATGGGGCACATAGTATCACCAAGACTTAGTGAATGGAAAACAGTTGTAACTTAACGTGGAAAGGGCAGGCTATAAGGAGCAAGGGAGGGATTCATGGAGGTGAAATAAATATGCAAATAAATAAATATACAAATAAATCCCTGAATGTGTCCATTTCCTCTATCCATATATCTCTAAGGTTCAAATTGACATCAAGGACAAAATTACTAGAGCAAATAATTCTAATGAAAGTAGGTCTTTTGTCTTTCTTTCCAACCTCATAATGAACAAGATTATTATAAGCCTTTCTTAATTCCCTAAGGGAAGGCCCTGGCTACCATAACAGAGCCTTGAGAGATTGGATTAAGTATGAACCATGAAATGTAGACTGGAACTAAGAGGCAACTGAGCATCTAGGGCTGCCTTCCGAGTAGGGAGGGCATTCTCAGGCACTACCGAAAGCAGTCTATTTCACACTCTCAGCAAAGAAGATATTTTGAAAGGGAAAGAGAAAAGACACTTTTTGTGTCTGTGTCAATTTTGGGACTTGAACTCAAGGGTTGGGCACTATTCCTGAGATTTTTTGCTCAATACTAGTGCTCTACCACTTAACCACAGTTTTACTTCTGGCTTTTTACTGGTTAGAGACAAGAGTTTCCTGTGCTTTCCCACCTGGGAAAGCTAGCTTTGAACTTTGGTTCTCAGTTCTTAGCCTCCTGAGAAGCTAGGATTACAGACATGAGCCATTGGCTCTTGGCAAAGAGAAACATGTTAAGCAAAAAAGAGAAAAGACAAGAAAATGAGAGAAGGTTGACACGGCTCTCAATGAGAATTTAGTTTCATTTCCTAGTCCCTTGTAGAAGTACAGCCTGGAGTTCATGAAGACATCCTAAGTTAAGCTAATTGCTGAAGCTGGGTTAACATGAATGGGTTTCTATTTCTTGCAGTCAAGCTATTTTTTTCCTCCCCAACTCTCAGGTTTGAAACAAACATTCTGGAAATAAAATAGATTATCTATCTATCTATCTATCTATCTATCTATCTATCTATCTATCTATCCATCTATCTCTCCAAACAAAATTCATTCCTAATCTTAAGTATCCATTTAGGTAATATGAGGCTATTTGTTTTTAATATTATCTCACTCAAACTAAAATAAATGGGAGTTTACCATATTGCAAGCTATTTAATGGGACTCTTTCTTAGTTTGAAGGACAGCTTTAGAGGGGAAAGCCTTTGACCCTCTAGTGAGAACCAAAGTCAATGACTATCAGTGTAATCACATTAGACTACCTAAGATGACCGTGCCACAGTTTACCCACAAAATGGAACCTGCAGAAAGTAATGCTACTCAGTTAGTAAACCACACAGTATATTCCTGCAGCTTAGCGTTGTGTGATGTTCCTGACCAAAGCTTGGGACTGTTAGAAAGCTCAATTCAATAATGAAAGACAAAGGCTATCCCTAAGGTAATGGAGCACCTGAGGGGAAACTTATTACCAACTCACCCACAAGGCCACAGCAAAGGTAGACACTGGGAGAGAAATCGAGTTTGAAACAAAACCAAGAGCTTACAGAAAGCTTTTTATTCATGTGACATGATTTTGTGACAAATTACTTTAATGCTTTCAAAACTCTGGTAAATGGATTGATCTGATAACAGATTTTGTGTGGTGGCTTATTTATTCCCTAAAATTATATTATAAAGTGGGAAGGGCATTAACTCTTTTTTTTGGCATTAACTCTTTTAGGCCACTAGAAAACTATTGAGAACACAAGAGAAAGTACTAGAAATAATGATTGAAGAAAAAAGCTTGACTTGTACACCTGGAGGACTTTATCAGAATACAGAAATTACCATGTCTGGGAACCAATTAATTGTATAATAATTTTAGTTCAGTCCATTGGGGTTGTAGTTTCCACTACTTTTAACCTAACGTTTACTAATTTGTACAGTAACAGTACAAATACGGTAATCAGAGTTTGAGAAGATTTTAAAGGCATTTTAATCCAATTTTCTTCTTTTAAGGGCTACATGCTCACAAGAAACTCTTTTTGTAGTGACTGGAGTAATTTAATTCTTCTGTTAGATTTAGCTCTACAACAGGCTCTTGGGCCAGCCTTTTCTTCACATCAGAGAGCTCTCTCTGGACATCAGGAGATTCCTATTTCTAGCCATGACAAAGTAACAGTATTGGACTCTTCTTTCCTCTTTACCTAGGAGCAAAACTATATAAAGTTTATGAAATAACTATTTTATAACCATGGAAAAAAGGCACCACAGAGCAAAACTGTATTTTTGAAAGGAAATATGCAAACAAGGGCTGCCCTTACTTTCTGTCAACCACTTTGAAGGTTAAAATGCTGAGAGAATGCTATAGTTTGGGTGTTGAGTTGTTCTTGAAGGCACATGGATTAAGGGCCTGATCCCCAGGGTGATACTATTGGGAAGTATTATGGACTTGTGGGAGGACTTTAGGGCCTTGGGATGCTCCTAAAGGGGATTATGGCATACTGACCCCTCATCTTCTTTTGCTTCCTGTCAGTGGAGTGAACAGATTGTTCTGATACTCAGTTCTACCTGTCACCATCCAGCTCCATCCCCAGAGGCCCAAAGAAAGAGGTCCACATAATTCTACATTGGAAACTGCAGGACTGTGGTCCAAATAAATCTTTGCTCTTGAACATGACTGAACATGTTCACTGAACGGACCATTTTAGTGCACTGAGGTGACGGAAAGCAGTGTTTGGGGCTCCCACAGTTTCTATAATACAGATGGTTTTCAAATTTTGATGGACTTACCTCTCAATTAAACTCACACCACTTACCACTCAATTAAACAAAGTTGTTAGTAAAAAATGTACTTAATACCTTGATAAGCCCATCAGAAAATATAAAAAAATCCAGTCAACCCATTCTTATTTCAAATGATACTTAACTAACAATTGAGTAGTATCTGGAGAAATCCATTGTAAAGTTAAAAGTCAAAATATCTTAAATCAAACAATGGTAAGTCAAGGACATTGTGTATATGAGGTCAGAACTCTTGATAAAAAAAGAATAAACCAAAGAAGAAGGTCTTAGAATGTATGTATGTGTCTTTAAATCACCAGTAAAATACTAAGTACTGATAGATGCAACACCATAACACCATGATGTCCAGCAGGAAGTAAGTTATTCCTAGATAATGCAATAGACAACAAAAGTTACCAGCAATAAGGTCAAATGAGCTAGGCTCAGAAATCACCTCAATAATGGAATTATTATATAGAGCCTTTAAAATAGCTATGAACACTTGAAAATTCAAAAGAATCTCAGGACAGACTCAAAGGCATGCATTCAGAATCACAGAAAGTGGAAATGGCACTAAATATTTTTTCTTAAATAATAATAGTAATAATTTTATCTATTTGTTGACAAAAAATTGGTTGACATATCTAAAATGCCCAATAAATACAAGTAGGAGAAACAAATTTCAAACTATCCCTTATTCAGTGTTTCCTAATCAAAAGACTGAAAACCAGTGATAAAGAGGAAAATCTTAGGAATCAATAGAGGGAGAAAAAAATCATAAAAATATACAGAGGAACAATTATAAGAATTTCTGTTCACATAATCAGAAAGAACTAAAAACAGTGGGATGGGACATATTAGATCTTTATAGAGTTATGAAAGAAAAATTTCAACCCTGCCAAGGTTGAATTTTATATCCAGCGAAATTATCCTGCCAAATGAAATCAAAATAATACTTTAGGCACAAAGAATTCTTTATTAATATAAACCTTAGGATTTCTTCACAAATAATTGGATGTCAACCCCTGGTAGGGGTGGCAAAGTGATATGTTTATGCTAACCTGTGTAGGAAAGAACTATAAAATATCATATTTTTAAAACAATTTAACGGCACCAAAGAGCATTTGAGAGCAGACAGAAACCAGAGAAGAGTTTAGTTTTAAATATTGTGACTGCAAGGGGTAAGAATTATGAGTTTGTGGTTTCCTGGTTAAACAATTCTTCTTAATTCTTAAGGCACAGGCTGAAGAAAGGGCAGGGAAACTACTATGGCTTTGCTGGCTAAAAGGGGTCAGAGATCAGACTGTGTGCTGGAGAAGGAGCTGATGATTTTTAAAAGTTGAAATATGAACAGTGTAAGAATGTAAGAAACTATGAGACCACAAATCAGAAGATAACTAAATGAGACCCCTTAGCTGGCAGCTAAACCAAGGGGAACTTTCTGGGCACTGAAGGAAGCAAGTAGATATCAGAGAGATCTTTTATCTTAAAACAGAGACATAAATGGAACCAGGTTATCCGTTTCCTTTACTGGGAGTGTCTCCCAATCATTGGAATCCTGGAATTCTGTCTCTGTCTCCTTTCCCCTACATACTGTCACACTTTATACATAAACACATATATGTGTATGCGTACAGAAGAGTACAGAAGCTGATGAGTCATATCTAAATATACATGTGGAATGTCTGCAGAGTTAGATATAGGAATAGATAGTTGAAAGATAGACAAAGGATATGAACCATGAGTATGCAAAATAAAAAAGCCAGAAAGCTGAAAACATACATCAAGATTTATTACTATTTAGAAATCTGTTAATTCAAACAATAATGAGAGATCCGTTTGTACTCATGATGTAGACAAGAATCAGATGGTTGGATAGTGTAAATCATTAGCAGAGATAGGGAAGGTAGAAATCTTTTTACATTGCTCTGAAGGTTTTGGTTTACTTAGGTATATTTTTTCCCATGACTGAACATTTATACTCCTGGATATGCAAACCAGAAACAATCTTACTCCAATTCATATGAGAATGTGGATCAGGATGTTCCTCCTAATGGCGGCAGATATTTGGAAACAATTTAATCCTGCCTTTGCTTAGTTAAAGGATGCATAAATTATAGTGAATTTCTGCACCAGAATACTGCGAAGCTTTTAAAAGCAACAAGCTAAAGGCACAGATACACTGACAAATTTTTTAAATAATGCGGAAAAAAACCAAGCCTAAAGGAGTTAGGTAATTGAGTGCTACATGTACATCAAGAATACATGTACATTAAAATAGTATGTGCTCATGCTTTTCAAGAATACATGCAAATATATGAAGTACCAAATATGTTACCATCTGTTGTAGAGGGCAAGATGTGAGTGGGTTCTACAGATAAAAAGGAATACATAAATGACAATAAAAGGTCTCAGGTCCAAATGATGATATGATGATCTGAGAAACAGAGTTAATTCAGCATTTTGGACCTTGAGTATAACCTAGCTCATGTGCAGAAGAAAACAACAACAAGATTTTGTCAATTAAAACTGCTTAGTAGCTTTGTCTAGGAAACTTCAAATCCAGTGTAAACTCACTGGTGCCCCAGTGCCTTTGAAGAGTAACTGAAATATAGTATTCTGTAAGTGCACATAGTATGTGGTGAGTGAGGAAAGAACTAATGCTTACTGGGCTCATAATGTATTTATACATGGTCTCCTAGATAGTTAGTAATCTAGGAGCTACTTGATTGCCTTTTGCATCCTCAAAAGGTTAAAGCTAGCTAAGTGCCAATGGCTTAGGCCTGTAATCCTAGCTACTGAGGATTGTGGTTTGAAGCCAGCCCAGGCAGAAAAGTCCCCATGAGACTCTGATCTCCAATAAACCACTCAAAAACTGGAAGTGGTGCTGTGGCTCAAAGTGGTAGAGTGCTAGCCTTGAGCCAAACAGCTCAGGGTCAGTGCTCAGGCCCTGAGTTCAAGCCCCACAACTGACAGGAAAAAAAAGAAAATTAAAAATATACAAAAAGGTTAAAGTTGTTCATACTAAGAATGTGAATGACTTTTCAGCAAAGAAATCATGTGTGTTAGTCAGCTTTCTGTCTCTGTGACAAAATATCTGACACACATAATAAGGAGAAATGTGTCTTTTGGCTCGTGATTATATTCCATTATTGCTTGGCCTGTGGTGGCACTGATGACAGAATCATATAGCAGAAAAAGTTCCATTCACCTCTTGGCCAACAGGTAGAAAAAGAGAGTAAAGAAACAGGAAAGGGATCCATATCTTCAAGACATATCCCCAGTGTCCTAACTCCCTTCCCCAATGACCTAACTTCCTTTCCCAATGACCTAACTTTCTTCCCCAGTGACCTAAGTTCAAATAAGTTCCACTACTTCCCAATAGCATTACAGCTGGGGACCATGCCTTCAACACATAGGTTTTTGAAGGCTATTCAAGATGCAAACTACAGCAGTAACATTACACAGGAATAGGGCAGAGTCATAACAAAAGGTTCAAGCCTAAAATAAAACAATAATTTATGGGGAAGAATATTACATAGTGATCATCACAGTCACTATGATCTAATTATGATATATTAGTTCTTTAAAAGTATCTTTAAAAAATTCTTACTTTTTTAACCAGTTAAGTCTGGCTTTCCACCATTTGGTCTAAATTAGATTTTACTGTATTTGGCAGCTCCTTGGTATAATATACATCACTCTCTTATTAATGTCCTCTCACTACTAATTAGTTAAGGGACTGTAACCATTGCACACATGGAACTCCCACTACCATCATGAGGATTAGACATTCATACCTTAGGGCAAAATTGGCATTTAACAAGAGAAATTGTTTCATGTGAATTAACCTTGAGGACAGGAGATAAATAATCTGGGAGGTGCATGTGGATTCTTGAGTGCTGCCATTGGGGATTCATACTCATGGAGTGGCCCAAATAGCAGTGGCACATTGAGGAATTTTAACTTTCTTGATTGATGCCCAATGGTGTATGGCCTGTGCTACTTAATATTAGATTCTTTGAGTGTGGATGGAACACTCATAGAATTTCGAGTCATTGGAATACAGCTTGGTGGACCCAATATTAGAACTATAGCTTCAAACTACATTCATATATGTTAGGAACACTTTATTCTCATGCACTTTGAAGTGTTTCCATTGTATCCTGATGATTTGAATGGCAGGTTAATAATCTTTTTGGTTAAATTTTGAAAACATAGGGTTTTGAAATGTGGTACATATTCTTAGTAGTACTATGTGTCAGGGATCATGTTTTGTGTTCAATAAAAGTTGTCCCTAATCACACAGTGATTCTAAGACATATGAAATGAGAATCGTGTCATGTCACTGGTTTTTCTAAATGAAGAAATTCTGTCTGTGGAGGAGGAAATAAGGGGTAATTCAGAAAAAATTTTATAAAGGAGATGTTTAAGTCAGTCTTTAAATGGAAGAAGCTAGGGGTAAAGGCAGAAGTGAAGATTCATATTAGTAAAACAGAAAAATAAAGGCACAGGAATATAGTATATGATTTATTGGAGGGAAGGGGAGTATTAAGATTGAACATAGAGAGGATATAGACTATAAATTTTGGTGCTTGTCCTATATAAAAATTTTTAAACAGAGTAATGCTTCCTGGTTTGTGGGAATATGTGACTAAATGATTAATAAATCTTCACATCAGAAAATTTACAGATGCTTCTGGAGACAGTGGCTCACACCTGTAATTCTACTCAGGAGGCTAAGATACGAGGATCCTGGTTTAAAGCCAGCCTGAACAAACACATCTGAGAGACTCCTATCTGCAATTACCAGCAGAAAGCTAGAAGTGGAGGTGTGGCTCAAATGAGGAATACCATTTGCAGCAAAAGCCAAGCAAGAGAGAAAGACCCGTGTTCAAGCCCCAGTACTAGCACAGGAAGGAAGGAAGGAAGGAAGGAAGGAAGGAAGGAAGGAAGGAAGGAAGGAAGGAAGGAAGGAAGGAAGG
>NW_012267228.1:13514975-13707680 GCF_000151885.1 Dipodomys ordii
GGGAGGGGGAGGGAGGGAGGGAGGGAAGGAGGAAGATCTAGAAATGAGAGAACGTTATTTAAAAGATGCATTCACTGCATTGCACAAGTAATTAACAATAAAACAGGACAAGGGTCATCAGCCTTTTCTATTCTTTGCAAAGGTGTTTGTCTCATCTTAGAGTCTAGGAAAAGCTAAATTCTCCTTTGGCTCATAAGACTGGGCAAGAGGTTCACACTTCTGCTTGTCAACACCTACAGGATTGTGCCATTGGTTTAGAGGTGTGCACATGACCCTAAATTGGTCCAATTAGAATAATGCTCAGGAATTTTATTGGTTGGGAAGAACATTTGCCTTTCTCTTTACATGTAAGGAAGAAATGTGCAGCCCCTAAAATCACTGGCAGGCATCTTGGCATTACAAGGAGGAAAGAATGTGACAGGAGTCAAAATAGGAGGAAAAAAGCCAAGGAGTCGAGTAAATGAAAAGTGTAGTCCAAAAATATCCCAGGTCTTTAAATTTGGATGCTCAATGCAATGCTGCCTGAAAGAAGCTTTACCTCCATGGAATTTTTAACATGAAAACTAATAAAAATCCCTTTGTGGTTGAGGCCAGGGTAAATTATAATATCAATTACTGCTCGTGGAACATCCTACTTAATATCCTGGTTAACAATAGTGGAGTTCTCCTGCCAAAGACGATTATCAAGTGAACTCCTCAGATCCACCAGGCTTCTGTTTTCCTGGTAAGATGCTTCTCTGCATGTGTACAAGGGTGAGACTTTAGCAGTCTTCTCTCTGGCTGTGTAGTATTTGAGCAACTCTCTCAGAATAGTTTTGAATTATAACCAAAAGAAAAATGAAGGGATGTGTTTCAGTGCCTGAAATTCTATAGGTAAAATAAGGAGTTGTTTGCATGCCCCCCCTTTTTTTGCCATGTAGACCAAAGTAGAAAATTAGATTCAAAATGAGAGAAGGACATGAGCACAACAGAGCAAGGAGGAAAAAATCTGAAGCAAAGGGAGAAGGGACTTCTGTGTTTGAGTCCATCCGTCTGGTTTCTGGGTTCAGGGTAATCACACTTCTAAATTCTGTGCAATTCCCCTTTCCAAAAGCAAGCAAATGTAGATGTGGAGAAAGTTAGCTAGTTTAATTTCCTTCTTTCTTTTAGGTTTGTTCAGGGCAGAAAGTGTGAAAAAAATATAGTTCTACTAGTTGTTTAAAATCAGTATTTATTATGATGTTAACAATATATGTCAGGGGTGTTAACATAAATGTCAGAAATTGGGATGTAGCTCAGTGGTAGAGTGCTTGACTAGTATGCAGAATACCCTGGGCTTGGAGGACTCCTATGGTGTAAGGCCTTTGAACAAGTAACTTACAGTTTGACAAAATGAATACCAGGAAGCTGAAACACGTATTGTTGGAGGCGAGGTGAGGTCAAGGGGTAAGAGGCACACAAATGGAAAGTGCAGTCATAATATTCAATGTAAATCTGTGAAACTAGAACTAGGGATGGGTGGGGTTGGGAGAAATGGGGAGAAGGAGGAAAGAGGTTGACACTGATCAAGATGGATGGTGCTCCTAAACTGACACATAAAATTGAAACCTCTTTTTGTAGTTTACTTAAGGATAATAAAAAATAAATAAACTGGAAAAAAAGAATATCTTAGGTTTGACCTCCAGCACTGCAAAATCAATAATCAATCAATCAATCAAAATATGTTTTCACATTGAGTAGTGTTTTATAAGAAGTTTATAAAATACATTGTCCTACTCTTAATATTATACTAGGGAACCTTTTCTTCCATGTTAAAAGTTTTTGGAAGTTATGAGTTAAAATAATTCTATAACAATCATTACCTAGCACATTATGAATTATTTAAGTATTACTCTATTGCTAGATATTTTAGGTTGGTTCAACAACTATTACACTTTGGCAAGAAATACTTCTTAGCAAAAATCTTTATAGTTTTGAATTTTTTTCCTTAGAATATATTTTTTAAAAGTGATTGTGATATAAGGCAGGAATATTTTTAAAGTTCATGATAAATATTGCCAAATAGCTTTGGAAACTCTGCCAATACCCATGGAAATTTATAAGTGATTGCCTCTCTGTGCCATATCATGGATTATATATTTTCATTAAAAGAAATCTTTACCAATTCCTGTGTCAGTTCTTAATTAAGGAAGGGCTATGTTTAAAACTTTGTGCTTCAGTGTCCTAGATTATGCATATGCATGGTGAGGTATCTGCAAGTACTGAGTTCTTGGAAAGTGTCACATAAGTTTTCTTCAGATTCCTCTCACATGTCTATGTTTTGTTCCATCCTTCTGGTTTCTCCTGTCGACTTGGTTCCAAATGCATTTTTTTCTCCAATCTTTGCTTTTTAGTTCAGTGGAATGAGATCATTTTGTCTAATGAGAGTTATGAGTGTCCAGGGTGTGGTTCAAATGGTAGAGCACCTGCTTAGCATGAGGCCTTGAGTTCAAACCTTAGTACTGTCAATAAACATAATAAGAGAGAAATAACCTTTTGATCCTTATGTCTGATTGAATTGGCCCCAGATACGATAGAGTCTAAACCCTTGAATCAAAGCAAAGTGCATGAAAGATCTTTGCCTTGCTCTTTGAACAAATCATTATATTTTCATAGAAAACAAAACAAAACCTCCTGGTGTCCCCAAAGGCTTCCTTCACCTTCTCAGGGGAAAAATAGATCCAGAGATCCTTGAAAGGTGAGACACTTGAAAAACACACTGACCTAATCTTCAGGGTGAGGAGGAAGACCTCTCTGAGGATATGTGGGAGCTCAAATCTGAAGAATAAACAGAAGAAGATAATTGGGAGTAGGAAAAGAGAGAAGATGACCATCAGAGGAAACAGGTGGATCAAGGTCTATTAATGGCAATGTTATCTTAAATTCCTTCTGTTGGTCAGTAGAGCTCATTTGTACAGCAAATCATTTTGTTTTTTATTGGTCATGGGGCTTGAACCCTGGGCCTGGGTGCTGTCCCTCAGCAATTCAGCTCAAGGCAAGCACTGTACCTGTTGAGCCACAGCACCACTTCTGGTGGTTTTCTGAGTGGTTTATTGGAAATAAGAGTCTTGTGGACTTTCCTGCCCAAACTGGCTTTGAACCGTGATCCTCAGATCTCAGCCTCCTGAGTAGCTAGGATTACAGGCATGAGCCATCAACGCCTGGCTAGTACAGCAAAGCTTAAGTGAGAACTTCCTATGTGCCCATCTTGAGTACCTTGATTGCAGCATTGGGTGAGGTAGGGAAGTCCTGTGGTCATGAAACTTACATTTAGCCAAAGAAATCAAAGGAAAGCAAATGAAAAAAGGCGAATACATGTCATCATTTCAGCTACAAAGTGCTATGAAGAGAATAAAGCAGCATAAACAGTGAAGGTGTCTGGGGAATCAGGGTTCATTTAGGGAGCATTAGAAAAAACTCTCAGGATGTGCTGTTGAACCAAAGATGATATCCATGTTAAATCCTGCGAGTAGCAGAAAGCAACCCATGGCCAGCTTGTGAGAGTTACTCAGTAGCTCAGATGGTTTGAACAGGTTGAGTGAATGCATGAGAGAGAGGCTGTGAAATCCAGAAAATCAGGTTGGTTCCATAAGGCTTAGGAAGCCCCAGGATGGAACTCGTATTCGATCAGAATGTGAGATCTATGGCATATATAATTATATAACAATCATTATCTTAGAGACATCTGGGGTATGTCAAATAGTGGTAGGTTGTACATGACCTACACTTTAAAAAAATACTGTTCTTGGTATAAAATTGAAGAGGGAGATGGGTTAGAAATGGCTAATAAGAGTGATCTCTGAAAATGTTGTGGTTTGGTGTAACTTGGCTGTCTCTTTCACAGTGTATTGCATTGTGTGGGAGGTCGGCATGGTTGGAAGGCGGGAGATTCTCTCATCACTTTCTAGTCAAAGACATCTTTGAACAAGAGCTGGGTGTGAAGGTGCACTGTTCTGGACCTACCATTGAGTTGGGTAATGGGATTACCATATGAATTCAGTTGCTAGGGCTGATTTAATAAAAGAAATGTACTTCCTCAGTCCTGGAGGCTGGAGGCTAGAGGTCAGATTTCTTCTAAGGCTTCTCAGGTAGCTGTTTTCTCCCCCCCATATTGTCACATAGGTGTCTCTCTGGGCATATTTTGGTCCAGATTTCCTCTTCTTGTAAATAAAGTAGTTGTACTGGATTCAGGCCCTCTTTAATGACTTCATTTTGACTTCTTCTTCTTTTTTTGAAGGGTGACAATTCTGAGATTAGAACTCAGGACCTATTAATTGCTAAGCAAGTGCTCATCATTTGAGATATGACCCCATCCTTTTGCTTCTAGCTTATTTTTTCTTCAGATAGGGTCTTGTACTTTTGTCTAGGGTTGATTTCAAACTGTGATCTACCTCTACTTGGAATTGCAGGTCTGAACTATCATGCCCTGGTGCTTACCTATTTCTTTAAAGACTCTAAGCCACTTAAAGCCATTGTATTTTGAAGTACTTGAGGTTCAGATTTCAATATATGAATGGGGGGCACAATTACCCTACAACATTACTAACATTGCTTTCTTCATATATTAAATGGGAACATTTAATAAGACCAAGAGCTTATAACCTAGAGTTTTAGTTGGAACTCAGAAGATTATCTACAAACCTTGTAAAATCTTATATCACATTTTTTTGTCTCAATTTTCTTTTTCTGATGAGGAAAGTCTATAATTTTAATTGGACTCTAAAAAAAGTAGGTGACCCTTTAAATGATGGAGAGGCAATGAATTAGATAATCTTCATAATTCTTCCCAGAACTTAAATTGTAAGAAATCTGTTCATTGCAGAGAGAAGACCATATTTTATTCTTTAATAAATTCTTCCTAAAGCTTTTATTTATCTTTTATTGAAAAGGTGATGTACAGAGGGGTTATAGTTACACAAGTACACAAGTAAAATGATGAGTATATTTACTTTTGAACAGTGTTAACTCCTCCTGCATTTTCTCCTGCTCTCCCCTCCCCTAATCCTCTCAACCTAAGTTTTAAAGTTCAGTTTCAACATAGTGTCCAGTGAGTTTCACTGTTGTATTGGTTCACCCTTTGTCCTGCCATTTCTGTGATTCCCCCTCCCTTCCACAAATCAGAAAGACTTATGTACAAGGCAATGGGTTCAGAAATCAAAAACAGTGACAACAGGACATAAACCAAAGGAAAGAGGAAGAAAGAAAAAAAGAAATAATTGAAAATAGTACATTATAAGAACTCTTGTTTTCATTTCTTGGAGTTCATTTTTGATAAGCTTTATTTTATATAGTCATAGGCACCTAGCTATTGAGCTATTGTGATCACAAACAAGACCACACGAAAGCCAGCACAACAATATTCATTGCAGCATTATTTACCATAACTAAGATATGGAACCAACCCATATGTCCCTCAGTAGATGAATGGATCAAGAAAACGTGGTATATATACATAATGGAATTCTATGCTTCCATCAGAAAGAATGACATTGCTCTGTTTGTAAGGGAATGGAGACTTGGAAAAAATTATATTAAGCAAAGCAGCCAGACCCAAACAAACATAGGCTACATGGTTTCCCTCATTTGTACTAACTAGACTATGTCTATGATAGTCTTAGCAGAGGATCCTAACGCTTTTAATAAATACATTGCCATCACAAATACAACTGATTCTAAGTGGGGTGGTTTCTTAAAACAGAGATGGTTAACAAAAGTGATTGGATGTGCTATGAGTATTTCATTGTTTTATGACAGTGCTTCTATGTGTTCATCATTTGAAGACCACAGTCTAACTCCTGTACTAATTTCCTTGTAGTGAAACTGTAATGTGGAAGTATATCTTTTGTTGTTTTGGGGTCATTATTTTTGCCTCTTAGAATGTGAACTTTTAGGCAAATCGGTATGCTTGTACACACACATATATACAACATGCCTTTGATACAACTTGAGCAGAGGCAATGTACATGGAATGCTACTTTGAACATAATAAATGTTTATTAACATTTGTTGAATGAAAAATAAATGAATGAGTTGAACCCCAGGGAGAATAGTTAAATTCAGTGAATAATTAAATAACTATTTTCATAACCCATAAATAACATGATTGTATTTGTGAGATTTCTGCTTAGGAACAATTACTCCATTGATCATTTCAGGTAGAAAACACAAGCCCAGAAGGGTTATAAAATAGAGAATGTACACAGAATAAATCTGTATGTACATGTAATTATATGCCAGTTAGTTAATATTGAGAGCTGTGTGTGTGTATGTGTGTGCGCACAATATACTTACTTTAAGAAAGATTGAAACAAACTATGTGGCTTTCATTGGTGAAATTTGTGAACGGAAGCAGATTTTAACATTTTTTTCTCACTCCAGGTCTCCAGCAAGCTGCCTGGATTTTCTTCCTTCCTGTAATCCCATGTGCAGTGAATGATATGTTGGAAAACCACTTCGCGTACTGACATTTTTAAGCCTCCTGCTCACTGTGTTTGCTTGTGCATGGGTGTCTCTATCTGTGTGTGGTGGGGAGGAGGAAAGCTGAGAACGAGAATGAAGAGAGAATATAGGAGCTGGCTCACCATTTCCACTTCCCCTGTTTCCACAGGGGCTATATTTCCACAGTGCACTCCTTTATATTTTCTAAGCATGTTTTGCTGTCTGCTTTAGAAGGCATATTTAATGTCAAAAGGCTCTGGACTGTATTGTTGGATGTAAGTATGTCAGGATGATTTCCAGCAAGGTTTCCTTCCTATTATACCTGTTTGGGATCGTCTAGCATTTGTCAAGGTTTTGTCTTATTTCAGTACACTTCATCCCCATCCTGGTCATAAACATTCTCATGCATTAGAGGCTCCAGGGCTAATGAGAGCTAAGCTTTGGACAGTGTGGTCTATTTTATTTGGGGATCATTAATGTCCAAGGAAAATGTAAGCTTTCAAGAGTTCTGCTGAAAGATGGCCTCCCTGTCAGAGCTGCTTCACAAGATACTCCATTTATCAGCCTTCCACTGGGGTGACCCGGCTGGGATTTGAACCTCTGGCTCCAGGGAGTCTAGGTTGAACAACGGTGATGTGGACTCCACTTAGCCACTGCCTCCAGCCAAAAAAGATTAGTGTCATCAAAAATAGATTAGCGAGTCAGTTAAAAAAATTAAAGTAACCCCTTTGTTCTAAAATATTTGTCAAAGTAAGCAAAGAAATTAGCTTTCATTCCAGATTAATTACTAAGTAAATTAGGATTTGGGGCAAGAACACTTTAGATCTTTTCTACTTCAACGCTGGAAATGGGGAAACGAGGAAGATTTATCATAACTCTTTCTAAAGACTGAAGCATTTTGACAAAAGCATTTAGACCAAGCTTAAGGGAGCTCCTGCCTGTAACTTTTTATCACTGAGAAATTCCTGCAATGTGGCCTCTGTCTCCTACCCCTGTATGTGTGTGTGTGTGTGTGTGTGTGTATACACGTGTGTATGTGTGTGTGTGTTCAAAGGAAAGAAATTAAATAAAATAATCTTTTAGTTTCTTTCGATTCTGGCTTCCAAAAGTATGTGACCTCATCAATTACCCCACCACTACAACATATAACAATAAATCCATGCATTTCATAAATCTAGACGAGGTCATACAAGAAGAATAGAGAGCCTACCTGTTCTTTTCAGGGAAGAATCTTAGAGTCTCATAAAGCTATTGTTCCCAACAGGGGCTGTGCCCAGCTTGGGCAAACAGACAGGCAGTATATTGCTCTATTGCCTTCTTAGCTAGAAGGAAATATAGCAGTATTCATTCAATCTCCAGCAATATTAGTCATTATTGTTAATGTATTAGGCATTATTACTTCTCTTACTAGGAGTTAGAGATGTGATTGTGATCAGAAATACGAGAATAACTTTATGACAGAGAAACCTAGCTAACCTCCTTAAGCAATGTATTAGAGTAAATATCACAATTAGTCATATAGATAGCTAGAGCCCAAGGGAATCACTGGCAAGATATAATATCCCTTCTCAGTTATTTTTTTCTGAAAGTGTAACCACAACTTGTGTGTGAGAAACTACCAACCAAATCCAAATGGAAGATGTATTAATGACCAGCTAGTTCACTTCTGTAGTCAAAGGCATGAAGGTTAAAGGGAAACTGAGGAAACCACATAGATGGAAAAGGAATGAGCAGATAAGACAACCATATGCCATGTAGGATTCTGGAATGAATTCTTGGCCAGCAAGAGAACACACGTGGTCCTCCTTCTATTCATGGGGCATATGATCCACGGGATTCTTGAGCCTGTGAGAATCCCAAAGTCTGTATCTACACACATATGACTGAAGCTCAGCTTGTAAACTAAGCACTGGAGAGATAAAAAGTAATAATATAACAAAATACTGTAATAAATGTTTTGTGAATGGTGTCTTCCTTTCTCCCCTCTCTCTCTCTCTCTCTCCCCAAAGACCTTATTAGATTTTCATCTTTTCCCTGAAGTGAGACAAGTAAGGATTTCATTCCGTACATAAGGACTACTCAGAAACAAGCACTGAGATACCATGACAGGAAATCTGGGAATCACAAAGAAAGCTAAGTGGTGAAGAGGATCATGTTCTGGATACACCAGAAGGGATTGTTCATGAGGTGGGCAGGACTGAGCAGGGTAGTAGAGTTCCATCACACCACTCAGACTAGCACACAGTATAATAGCAAATAAATTGGTTCATTCCAGAATATTCTTGTTATAGTTTTGGACTGAAGTTGACTTTGGCCCCTGAAACTCTAGGAAGCGAATTCTAGGGTTAATGGGGTTTCCTATCTTGGAGGAAAACTGGAAATCCAAGTAAGATTATGGCTTAGTTAACCACATGGTTTATCAGTATAAATTTCTTGGCTTGATTAAATGTATTAGGGTGATATAAAATGTTATCAGTAGGAGAACAAGAGAAAGGATGTACAAAAATTCCTTGTACTATTTTTGTAGCTTTTTAGGAAGTCTAAAATTATGCCTAAAGAAAAACAATTTAAAAAAACAGACAAAAGCAAATTGAAACAGACATATCCCCTGTCCCCATGGACTAGTTTAGTCAAATGATCACACAAAGAAATATGCAATTACCAATGCAGATAAATACTTTTACGAAAAGAAACTAGGAGCAAGTAGCGTCTAATTAGAGTAATCACTAGAATACGTTGACTTAGGGCATAGTATGAACCAGAAACTCTTTTCAGTATTTTTTAAATTGAAGTACACCTAACAAAAATTACATATATTTATGGTGGATAAATAACTATGATGTGTTTTGTGTATGTCTATATTGTGAACTCATGACCACCATCAACCTAATTATCATAGGCACCATTTCACACAGCCTTTATTATGTGTGTATGGGGTGGACTTAGAACCCGATGCCTCAGATCTTAGCAACCTTCCAGAGTATAATACAGAATTGATTGCAGTCACTATGTTGTGCAATGACATTCCAGAACTTATTCTTTCTGTCTGCAACTTTGTACATTTTGATCCATGGCTCCCCACCATCTAGATACATCCACATACAGGAATCAGCTAGGTCTTTTTACCTTTCTGTTTACCAAGGTTTCTCTGTGTTTAGCCCTGAGTCAAGCCACATAACAAATATTTTCTTTGAATATTTCTTCTCCAACCGTTACATAGCTAGCTACCTGCGTTCTGAGATAAACCACAAATTTACTACATCCACAATTAACTGTCTGCTCCAGCTTCAATTCTGCTCTTCTTCCCACCAAAGTCTCCCATCATGTTCAATCACATGAGTTACAGACAGCTCCCTAACTTGTTTCCCTTGCCTAAATTACACCCCTGAGAAAATCATTCTGCTGAAGACTTTCAAAATAGCCAGTGTGAAACTACTTTTGTCTATTTATTTCAGTAAGCTTCCTTAACTTAGGAAAGGAATGATACATAGTTAAGCCTTCTGATATGCAAATCAGGTGCTCTATTGTCTGATTTCAGATGTGGGGCATTTAGGGACCAGAACAAAGTCCCTTAGGCACTGTGCTTGGCTCAACCTTCCCCCACTTTGAGGGTAATTTTCTCAGCCTTCAGCTAAGTCCCTTAATTTTGTGTACATCAAAGCCATTTCCCTTCCACTATACCACAGTGTCACAATTATACTCGAAATAATTTAATTGCTTTGTTTACTGGTAGGCATCTCCGGTGAAACTTTTTTCAAAGCGGTGTGTAGTCACCACTGCTCATGTACTGGAAGCTTCTAAAGAGGGTTTTTTTTTAAATTGTTTTAATTTTTATTTTTTGACATGTGTTTGTATGCCTGATTGGTTCCATTGCCTGGCAAGATTCTTGTTTCTATACATGCACCACAAATAGCTTGCTAGAAAATGAAAAACCACTACCACCACAGCGTTTTCCCAGCCACAGAGTCGGGTAAAATAAAAACATATCTCGTCTTGGAGATTTCCACCTGCTTGTCTCTGAATTGCAATCTGACCTTAAAATATTCAGACACGAGGTAGGGACAATGGTGTTTCTGTGAAGCCACAGCCCCAAGAATCCAGACCGTTTCATCATTGATAGCCAAGCCGTGTTTAGTAAGAATTTCACGACTTTCATCTTGGTTGGAAACTTTTGCAGCTGCCGGCTCCCTTCCAGTGCCTGCTGTCTGGAAATAAAGCACAGACAGTGGAGGGGGTGACTCTGAGTCATAAACACTCTATCATTATACCATGTCAAATTTTGCCAAAGGAAACAAGTTTTTAACGTTTCTGATCATTTTATCATTAGTTTAAGCAGTTTCCTTGAGCTCCCAGGAAATCCATCAGAGAGGATAACGCAAGCACAGGGCTTGATGGGCAATGGCTTGCAGACATCGAACACGCTGAGACAAACAAGGGATCCCCAGAGTGCTCATCTGCTACAGGACTTATTTCATACTGGATCAATTATGCAAATGAGGATGTGAAGATAGCTCCTTCTTTTAGTGCAGCGTGATTGCTCCCGCTCTCGCCGTTCCAAAGCATCACCAGAAATACCAGTCACATCCAGAACCACCTGGTTCCATCTGGAAACGGTGTTTGCCTAATGGGGGGAGGGGAAAGGATATTTTTTTCCCACCCATTTCCACATCATTACTATTCATATACATTTAACAGGATAAAAATGTTTACCATGAAGAGATCCAGAGAGAGAGATTTACATATGTTTGACTTTGATTTTGTAATTAAACATGATGGATACATTTCTTTAAGTTTGCCCATTTGAGTACTTTGAAACAAATTATTATTTTTGAGACGGGAAAACCTAAGGCAACATGACCGAGTCATCCTTTTTAACATTTTCCCAAAAATCTCATTCCCGAGAAACCATGATATTGAATACATTTAAAATTCTCTACACAAAATCGTTGAGGTGGGCTACAAAAATGATCAAGGGTGGTCAGTCAGAATTAATGAGTTCAAAGGCAGAAAATAGAGAAATGGTAAATGCTTAAACAAGTATTTGGCAAGAGTTATGCCCAGGAATGTGAATAATTGTGTGTGTGTGTGTGTGTGTGTGTGTGTGTGTGTGTGTGTTGGGGTTCTGGGGTTTGAACTCAAGCCCCGGGTACTGTCTTTTAGCTTTTTGCTCAAGGCCTGGCATTCTACTACCTAAGCTACAGGTCTACTTCCAGCATTTTGTTAGTTAATTGGAGCTAGAGTCTTAGGGACTTTCCTTCCTGCATTGGCTTTGAACCTTGATCCTCTGATCTCAGCTTCCTGAGTAGCTAGGATTACAGGTGTGAGCCACTGGTGCTGGCTGCAAATCATTTTTGCCTGTTTTGCTCTATGTGTGATGCTCACACTTTCCAAGTGAGGCCTCCCTCACCTTTCCTGAATCCATACCTGCCTTTTTCCTGGGAGGCTAGTCTTAGAGAAGAGAACTGTCTTTCATTTCCTGTATATTACTCAGTGGTCACTTCTTTTCTGGGGAAGTTCAGAAATCTTGAAGAAATAAAAACAAATTGAGTTTAAGAAAATAGGACAGATGCCTTCGTATATTAAGAAATGGCAGAGCAAGCAATAAACCCTAGGGTACTGGCCTAACAGAATTCTGGTGGTTTTGCAGAGAATTTTTTAAAAAACACATAGTCATATTCAAACAGTAATCATGGTTCATGGTAGAAACATACCAGGAAGCGGCCTAAATGCTCCTCTTTTATCCTGTCTTGGTGTAAGCCAGTAGCTCAGAGAAATTGGGAACATGTGCACATATGAATAATTGCATACTTACCTCATTTTAAAAATGACACACCCACAGACCAAACTGACAAGTCACCGATATAAATCTAAACTACTTGAAAGTACTTTTATTTCAAGGTACATAAATCTTTCTAAGTCCATCAATTAATTTTATGTAGTTTTAATTACAGCTTCTAACCTCTGCAATTATTACAAGTCTGGAAGCTTCCCCTCATGTCAACAGACGCTGATGAGAATAGTATAAGAGACAGGAGCTTTTGCTCAGCTCTAGGAGGAATATTTCTCTTTTAAGATCTTCATGCTCAATATTCTCCACCCAACCCCAGTTCTCTGCCTCAGTTTCCTTTTATAAAAGCTGAGGATTGTAGAGCTTCTTTCTTTGCGTTACAGGAACATGAAAACTATTTCAGATTTACAAGCTTTCTGAGGATTTTTTTAAAAAGCTCTTTATGTAAGTGCTAACTATTGCCTTTAGAACTAACCTATATTTTCTCAACTATAATGGAGTCAATTATTTAAAAATGTAGACTACAACTTGTCTACGGCTGACTAAAATGAAAAGCATTCAAATATAAACCTTTTAGGTGTATGGTTTTATAGAGCACCTAAAACACATGCCAGCGAAGATCACAATAGTAGAATTTTTCTGCAAGTTACCGCTAAACGCGCAAGTCACTTATACAGGAAGAATTTGTATTGCATTTGTGAAAGCAAAATTACAATAGCTGACAAAACATGAAAGTTTCATCATGGTGGATTAGAATGTTGCAAGGAGCTCAAAGGAATTTATAGTTATTCAACATTTCAGCTAACATTCTTGTAACATCTCTTCTGGGAGTAGATTTGTCTCCTCACTCTGTAGGAAGCTTATACACATGAAAAGGTTAGATTAGAGACACATAGTAAATAATATAACAAACAGCTCCTATCATGTTAGGCTCTACGCAGCATAGAGCAGGCAGACAAGCAAATATGTAATGTTCAGATGCCTGCTCTGCTGGCTGGTTCGTCACCTGCACTGCAGGACAGCTCCCTAGTGTCATACAAAGCACAGCCTTCCTGCAGGGTACAGTGAGTACCACTTTCTCCATCACTAAACACATTTGCCCGGCTAGCCTCTGAGCGGAGGGTAGGACTTTAAGAAATGACAAGAGTAAAACTATTAAAAATAAACCAGGCACTGGACTTTAAGAAATGACAAGAGTAAAACTATTAAAAATAAACCAGGCACTCATGCCTATAAACCTAGCTATTCAGTAGGCTAAGATCTTAGAATGGAAGGAAAGTTTGTGAGTCTCTTACCTTCAATTAACCAAGTAAGGGACAGTGCCTAGGCCCTGAGTTCAAGGTCCAGGACCGGCATGCACACACACACACACACACACACACACACACACACACACTCAAATGTTAAAAATATTTCGATAAATCCTCCTTGTTATTTTTACCTAAGTCCTTCAATTTATTATGGTTAATATCATTTCAGTTTTCTTACTGAACTATTTTGGATATCCTTTTGAATAGTGAACATTGACCATATTAGGAAGGAATTTAATCTGCCAGTTTTCCTGCTACTACAGGGAAACATTTTTAATCTCTTTGGCTCACAGACTTGTGTGTGTGTGTGTGTGTGTGTGTTCATCCTGGGGCTTGAACTCAGGGCTTAGGCACTCGAGCTTTTTTGCTCAAGGCTAGTAGTACTCTAGCACTTGGGTCACAGCTCCACTTCCGGCTTTTTTGGTTAGTTAGTTGGTGATTAGAGTCTCACACACTTTCCGGCCTGGACTGGCTTACAGCTGTGATTCTCAGATCTCAGCCTCCCAAGTAGCTGGATTGTGGGCATGAGTTAAGGCCCTCAGCCGCATGGTCTTGATTTTAGATTGGGTTCCCTCAGAAATACATCCGAAGTTAAGGATTGCAGTGGGAGTGGTGTCCTTGGGTGGGGTGGGACAAGAAGGGAGGCCAGGAAGGGATGGCAGAAAGCAAAGGATGCTATGTCAAGCATTTACCACTGTGGGTGGCCCACGTTTATCCCCACTGGGAACTCCTACTGAGCCTACAGGCCTGGAGCTCCTGGGTCCCTCCAGACAGCAGAGAGACAGAGGGCCAACCACCTGTTACTAATGGCTACTGGAACAGCATGTGTAGCTTCTCACTCTATGCCTCACATATCCTGGGTGGAAAGAAGGAAAGTCAGAGGTAAGTTCACGGAGCAGGAAGAAGACAAATGAACTGGGGTAAAATAATAAAATGACTCAGGATCTCTGCTCACTCTTCCCTTTCCTAGTACATATTGATACAAAGAAAGGTATGGCAGGTGCCATTGGTTCATGCCTGTAATCCTACCTGTGTAAGAGGCTGAGATTTGAGGATCTTGGTTTGTTACCAAACTGGGCAGGAAAGTCTGTGAGACTCTAATCTCCAGTTAACCAGCAAAATGCTGGAAATGGAGTGATGGCTCAAGTGGTAGAGAACTAGCGTTGAGTGAAACAGCTAATCAAGAACATGATGTTCAGTTCAAGCCCCAATTCTTGCACACACACACACACACACACACACACACACACCAGACAACAGTCATGTAAAAATAGGAATGATTTCCAAGTAATTTCAGGGGAGTTACAAAATTTTAGATATACATATATAGAATTCCAGATTTCTAGATTAAGGAGACTCACAAATCACATAGGCTACATCCTGAAGGTAGGTTATATTTAAGCATGGTTACTGTCTTAGTACTTGATATTATTTCTGCCTGCAAATAAGTTCTCAGAAGAGATTTATTTCAGAGTGAGGTGTGGTGGGGTAGAAGAACAGGAGGAGGTAGAGGATGGGGTATGATCAAATATTAGAGTACAGAAAATTAAAGGGTGCTAGTCAATGTGATGAGGATGCTTGGGTTTCCAAAACAGATTTCTGAGATAGGCTTTAATGTATTCTAAAGCATGTACAGATCTCAGAGTTGAGAAATACTTTGCCTTCCCATTGTTAGGCAGATTGCAGCGTAAGCTTGGTAAATACTGAACAGGAAAAAACAAAGTATTGAGTATCAGTTGTTCACTCCAAATTTTGAAGAGTTGATTTCTGATATTTTGTGGAGTGAAGAACATAAGAACAAAGAATACCTTGGATTTGGTGACTAAAAAAACAACAAAACTCCCATTAAATTGTTGAAATGAATAGAGAGGCAGTATTGAGGAATCTCTATTCCTTTTGAGAAATCAAAAACATTGGATGTCTTTTAAAACTGCCAAAAGACAATATACTTGATCCTTTATTACTACTACTACTGCACTACTACTACTATTATTATTGTATGTGTGTGTGTGTCTGTGTGTGTGTGTGTGGGTGGGTGGGTGTGTACAGCAATCTTGGAGCTTGAACTCAGGGCCTGGGTTCTGTCCCTGAGTTTTTTTTTGTCCATGGCTAGCACTCTATCACTTGATCACAGCACTAATTCTGGCTTTTTTTGGTGCTTAATTGGAGATACACGTCTCTTAGACTTTCTTGGCTTTGAACCTTGATCCTCAGATCTCAGCCTTCTAAGTAGCTAGGATTACAGGTGTGAGCCACCATCTCCCAGCTCTTTCCTCCTTTTTAAGCTTGACTTTACCTCTGAGTAGAAGAGTATGGTGGTTTTCATACTTTAGAGTGTATCAGAATATTTTGGGGACCTTATTTAAAAGATTGCTAGGCTCCATTCCAGAGAATCTGCACTTCTTGGTGATGCACTTTGAGAAGACTGGGTTAATAGATGTAGAAGTAAGAGTCAAGCAAACCTAGCATATAATGAGCTAGAAGGAGCAGAGAAACCCTGGAACATGTTGGCTGGAGTTGATCTGGGTAAGAATGCTGGCTCTTTTATTTACTATAAATTATAGATCCGTATTCAAATTTCTCAAATAAAAATTGCTCCAAAATCTATTTGAGTGCAGAAAAGCTATCACTAGAGGAAAACTCCATGTCACAGAGCACAGAAAGCTGAAAGAAACTGCATAAGATTACCTTCAGGTTTGGTCTATAATTTCTCTATGAAACAAGTTGACTTTTGTATTTGGATGAGGGTCTGATTACCAAACTATCTCATTATGTAATGCAAACATTCCTAAATCCCAAGATTTCCAAACCGAAACCCTTCGACCCCCATGCACTCTGGATAATGGAGAGTCAACCTGTATTGGTTAAACAACTTTGGGCAAATCATCCAGCCTCTATATTCCACAGACGGCTTATCTTTAAAGTGAGAGAGTGCATGTATAAACATCCCAAATATCACTTCATAGATTAGATGAATTTGAATTCATTATGATCCATGCTAAAATGCATTTGCTCTGGCACAGATTGCTTTTTTTTTCATATTTTTACTCTCTTTGAGTAGTTGCACAAAGAATTGCCATTCACCAAAGCAGTTTATGAATACGGTGTTTCTCCATCAATATTCCCCCCTTTCAAATTCTTACCCACCCCTCTCAACCCCAGACTTTCTGATCTGAATATTTTAGGTCATTCTGCTCCCTGGCAGGTTTTGGGCACTCCTGCTATGCCATCTTTCTTACTTAAGTGATGTTTAAGAACATCATTTCATTTTCCCTGATGACTCAGCCTCATCTCCCTGGCCATCAATTACCATACAGTGGCTTGCCTGCTTTGTGTTCCCGCTGCCTCTCACATCTGCAGCTTTGTCCTTGCCCCTGTGGCACGCCCATCCCCCACTTCTAATTTGCACTGACAAATGAGCTGGGCTATGATTAATCAGATTGCTGGCGTTGTCAGGGTTGAGGGTAAAATCTGAGTCAGGAAGCTTTGTTGAGGGCCCATGGCTCAGGCAAAGGCCGGAAGCTCCCTATTGCACAGCTTTTGGACAGGAGAGGCCAGAAAGCATTCTTTTCTCTTCCTCTGGTGATCTGCAAGGTTTCGGCACTGATTTTACCTCTATCTTTTGTTTGTTTGTTCGATTCTTGTGCTGGTACCTGGGCTTGAACTTAGGGCCTAGGTGCTCTCCCTTAGCTTTTTCTGCTCAAGGCTAGCTCTCTACTACTTAATCCACAGCTCTGTTTATGGCTTTTTGGTGAGTAATAGGAGATAAGAGTCTCACTGTCTCTCCTGCTCAGCTGGCTTTGAACCTGGATTCTTAAGTCTTAGTCTCCTAAGTGGCTAGGATTACAGACAAGTGGTGCTGCACCTAGCTGACTTTACTTTTATCTTTCTACAAAACTGGACCTTCAGTTCTTGAGAATAGCATACTCTCCTACATACGGTGAACAATATTCACATTTCTTTTCTCGTTAGGAATGCAGGATACAATCAACATTTTAATCACAGTACAAATAGTACAATGATATCTCAAATTTATTTCTACCTTCTTAGTTCTCATTTCCATTAAAGATGTATTAAACTTAAAGATCATTTGTAATATTAATCTACCTTAAAATCTGTTAATATTAAAATCTAATGATGGCAGCATACCATATTTGTTTTTCATTTAGAGATGAATTTCTAGATACTGAGGCTCATTTGAGGCAGACACTTTGGATTTTTTTTTAAAGAAATGTATGTTAAAATCCAGGGCTTTGGTAGCCTATATGTAGAAAGGCTTGGGCTTCAGAACATATACATTAGCCACAGCAAATAGAGATGCCGAGAGAAATCATTTTACACTCTGTTCCCCACGATTTTAAAGAAGATTTGAATTAAAAAATTCCTTCCTGATACTTGAAAATCTGTAACAATATTTACTTTACATATGTTCTTTGTTTCCATAGTAAAATTATATTCTTGGTAATTTTACAAGAGCAACTAAGCAGACCCTACAAAGCAATGACAACGGTGTTGGGTCTTTTTCCATGTGCTGCTAATTATTACTTTCAGACAAAATGATTCAGAAATAGACTGAGGTTCCTAGGCTGGCGGGGGGTGTGGTGAGAGAAAAAAATGCATTATGAAAATTATGCATTTGCCCTCCAGAGACCCCACCCCCATTATGAAAACTCTTGCCAATCAATCCACAGAACAGAATCTGATTCAATTCTGGGGCAAACATTGGCCTGCTGTTGAAGCTTAAGGAAAGAAAGATGCTTCATGTGTTGGTGCCAGGAAGGGAGGTGGAAGAAAATGGGGAGTCGAATCTAGGGGGCAAATAAAGAAATATGTACATGTATATTTATGCATTCTGTTTTCTGGCTCTAATTGCTTCAAAGATTATTTATTTTTTCTTTTTCCCCCCTTTCATTAAAAAAAAATACCTTCTAGCTCCTTAACATGTTTTTCAAAGTAGAAGCTGGAAGGCATAATAAAAAAGCAAGCGGGGATATGCTTTTTGAATAGAGTGAAATAATTAATGTAAGAATGCTTCCGTTTGGGCATTTTTTTATGAAGTGAAATATATTATTTTTGCTTTTAAAATGGAGGTAATTTGTTACACAAAAGTGGTGTTTTCTTTAATCTGAAAATAATACTAATTATAACACTATTTGGGAACTGGAGTTTTGAAGCCTAAAATTCCTTTTGTAGTTTGAAATTACTTAGCTGCCATAACTAAACTGGCTCTGTTCCCTGGATATTGTCACTTTTTCCCCCTGTATTGTCCCTTTCTTTTGCCTCTGGCCACTCTCCTCCCTGGGTTTTCTTTGCAATGCCTTCTGGCTCCCCAGGCTTTCGGCTACTGCTATTTATCCTCTTTAATTTAATTTATTCCCTTTGCATTTAGGTACTGCTCTTTAAGCTAGCTACAAGATTGCATTGTTTAGCAGGAAAAGATTGTATGGTGGGGTACAGGCAAATGATAGATCCTTTGCAGAACTTCTGGCCAGAGAAATGGGTGGCTGTGACACCAGAGAGAAGAAAAAAAAGGGGCTCTAGACGTTCAGGTTGATGCCTCACCCTTGTTTCTCAGGGATGAAGGAACATTGACCAAACTGCCTGGGGGAAGTATTGTGGTCCCTAATTTGCAGATAAATTGTACTGTGAGATTTCTTTCAGAATTGCAGCTCAGGGAAGCTCTCAGACTACAATAACTTCTGATTTCAGATCTGAAATTGGAATTTTAGAAAAATCCCCAACAGATCATGATTCCATATGGATTTAGGGTGACCTTTCAAAGAACCACTGAAAACTTCTGTTACATCCAGATTTTTTTTTTTGTTCAGTCATGGGGCTTGAACTCTGGGCCTGTGCACTGTCCCTCAGCTCTTCAGCTCAAGCTTAGTCCTCTACCACTTGAGCTACAGCACCACTTCCAGTTCTCTGGTGGTTTATTGGAGATAAGAGTCTCACGGGCTTTTCTGCTGGGGCTGGCTTTGAACCGTGATCCTCAGAGCTCAGCCTCCTGAGTAGCTAGGATTACAGGCGTGAGCCACCAGTGCCCGGCTTTTTTTCCTCTGTACAAACAAAAGGTTTCTAATAGCTAGATCTCACCTTCACCCCCAGGTCTTTGTTTCTTTTATTTGTGTGATAACGTCTTCAGATTGGCCTTGAATTCACTGGGTAGTCCAGACTGTCCTTCAATTTACAATTCTCCTGCTTTAGACCCAGAGTCCTGCCTTAGATTTGCACTGTTTGGGTGAAATAGAAGCCAGATGTGTGATGTGTGCTTAATAAAGGTAAAGATTAAATCTTGGTAAAGGAGCCTAAGACAATGTAGTAGATAGGCCTGAAGTATGAGAACTATTAGCCTAGATCTTCCCAAAGCAAAACAAGTGTGAAAATTTCACATAGCTCTGATTTGGGCTGTGTGAATAGAGAACTGTGGCGGGGTTCCCAATGGAAGCAAGCTGGGAAGGGTATCTAAAACAGGTGTTAAAACTGACCAACTGGAGCCAAGACCCATTCATCCATGTCAAGTGAACTTCAGGAGTGAGAGAAAGGTCTACTGGCTTGGGCTTCTGCAAAAACCTCTGAAATGGGGACTCATTCCACATCTTCCAAGCACAGAGAGCACTCAGCCTGAGTCCTCTCCCCCCACACCCATCACGTGAGTATATATGCCACATCCTTTCCTTTTCCTTCCCAGCCCTGACAGTTCTGCTACAGTCTGAATCTGAGGTTAGAAAACTGAGCTAGGAGAGGGAGGTATTCCAGACATGGGAAGAAGCAGAGATACAAACATGCTGTCTGCTCTCCTCTTTTCTCTTAAGGGCAACCTCAGGAAGCAGCAGCTTCAACTCAAATGACCACAGTGTGACTATTTCCCGGAAATTATTGTCAAATTCTTAGAATGATGGTAGCAATGAACAGAAAGGCTTGAAACTCTTTGAGCCTTAAATTGGAAGTCAATAAATTCAGTGAATTTTGCCTTTGGTCCACCTCTAGAATTCCAATGCCTATATATAAGAAGATGCACACACACACACACACATCATGGAGCTAGCAATGCTGACACACACTTGTAGTCCTGCTATGAGTGCTATGAGGGTGGCAGAGATAGAAACAGGAGGATCATGAGTCGAGGCCAAGCTTGAAATACTTAGAAAGGCACTGTTTCAAAAAAGAAAGAGAAAAGTAGGAAGGAATGAAGGAAGGACAAAAGAAAGAAAGACAGACAGAACAAAAGAAAGAAAAAAAGACAGAATGAAAAAAAGACAGAAAGGAAGAAGAAAAAAGAAAGAAAGGAAAAAAAGGAAGGGAGGAAAAAAGGAAGGAAGAAGGAAGGAAGGGAAAGAAGGAAGGAAAAACTTGTCCAAACTTCTGGCTATTTGTGGGCATGGTCTTCTTTGTTGGCTTCGGGAGAGATGAAGTTTCTGTGACATTCAAGTCATCAATGAAGAAAAAGATCTACAGCCACAAAATTCTTTCCAACTCTGACTAATCACTTTCTTTTGGTTTGATTAGATTATAAGCTCTTCTAGTCAAGATTGGGGCATTTTCACATTTCCTCTTCCATATGGCTGGTTATCCTTCTATCAATCACTTCCAATTGGCAGCCCTGACACCGTGTAGCAATTTACACAGCTCCACTCAGCACTAGTCCCCACCATTGCTTGTAAGGCAAAACACTGTAATCATTAGGTCCTGCTGGAAACTGGCAGGATGTGACAGAGAATCTACGATCCGGGATAAGGCCAGTGTCAACTAACTGTGACATTCCATCAAATCTAGCATCTTCAATGTCATAGAGAGTTACTCTCTGCATGGGTGATAAAGTATGGGTGCGCTGACAGGCTCGTGCTTAACTGTTCTCATTGGCCTTGGTCTGTTCATGCCAATTCATTGTTTTAGAACAGATTGGCTCACATTGAAAATGAAGATTCAATTTGAGATTTTATTGTTAACCTTTAAGGTCCTTGGAGGCTTTGTTAGGCTCCTTGGCCGACAGGAGCTAAGTAAAGTTTATGCTCTCATTTGTAGAGATCTATCAACCATGATTTTTCCATTGACTTGTCCACATCCGTCTCCCACAGCTTTCCAACAATGCTTAACATAAAAATGACTGATTTTCAAAGTTGAATAAAATCTGGCCACTGCCATCCCACATTCGCTGTACTTTCTAGTGGAGTTCATTTTTTGGGGGGGAGGATGGGGGCTGGGGGGTATCAATGACTCTGGCTTCCTTTTTCTGCCAAGTGGCATCCTCCTTATAGTCTTATTGTGACTTGAATCATGATACTCAAAATAATACCACTCCCAAGCCAGTCACGGAAAAGCGGCCAGATTTCTTTTGTTTGCATTAAAATCTACCGGTTCTGAGGTTCTTTGGCTTTGTTCAGAATAAATGGTTCCTAGGAGTTTGCCATGGATCACGTGAAAGAGGCCTAAGAGGAAATAGGAAACACTGGAACCCAGGGGAACATTATGAGCTATTCGGCCGTGGACTGGACTTTTAGACCGAGCATTCCTTGTGATTTCCTGGGCCATGAGGACATCCGGGCACACCCGGAATGATGGCAATGCTTCCAGACATGTCTCAGAAACTCTGCAAAAGGGAATTGGATGACACGGGAAAGAGCACTCAGCTTTCTGGTGGAATGTTTGTTCTAAATACTATAATGGGGTACATGAAGTTCATTGGATTATTTCACTCCACTGGACTTGTACTCTTTTCAAGGGAAGAAGATCGACAAGGAATGAGTGCATTTTCCCACAAATGAGTGAACCTATAAATTGTGGTCTTCGTTGTATAAAAACCTCTTTTTGCATTTCTAAGTAAATGCAAATATTTCCAGTGTTTCACCTGGACAGCCTGGGTTTTTTAAAGATTTGGCTGTTTTCCAAGATAGGATCAGGTATCCAAAGAGGCCTATCATATTCTATAATGGCAAAAACCAAAATCAAACCAAAAAATAGCCCAAACTCCTCAAAACAAAACAAAACAAAAACTTACGAAAGCAAAGATAAAAGCAAAATGGCTTGTAGCCAAGTTTAATGTCAATTCCCTAGCTTATTTCTCTATTGCTTCCTTGACTCCCAACCATTTTCCTCCCTTTCATTTGTCTAAAGATAAAAGCAACCTGCCTCTATTAGGAATTTTTTCATATATTCTTAGTATTGTTTGCTGTAATAGGCAGCATCAATGACCATGAGAACCCACTATGCCAGACTCTCAAATGCCATTTTTTGCCAGAAGGCTCAATTTCATTATGGGACAACTAAGAAGTTTAAGTATGTGAAATGTCAGAAACATCATAACAATGAGCACATGAGTTTGGTATTGTGATTACTCTTGACGAGCCTTTCTAGATGACTAGGCTTCTAATGAGTGGAGAAAGAATCATGTTTTCTGCTTAGCACAAAGCATGTGAAGTAATCTCTTTGTGTGTACCACAGCTAGTTGGAAAGATTCTGATCACTTCATAGCAGCAAGGAAGGTATTATTTGGTGGATATCTCTTTAAACAATGTGATGCAGTTTGTCAAACAGCTTGCATTTCTTCATAACTATCTCATCTTCCTACTTGCTCAGTGGGGAGACTGGATTGGGGTGGCGAATTCTCTGACTTCTGGATCCAGTCAGGAGGACTGGGTTGAAGTAAGAAGGTCAGTCATGGATTTATATCCTGATTCTCTCATGGTGAGTTACATGGAAGCAACACTGTAACCTTCCAGACTTGGAAAGCTTCTTGGGAAGTGGTGATTCTACACCACTCTCACCCTATACCTTTGGTAACCCATTTCCTTTAATGCTAGGGTGATACTCATTTTGGCTCTACCAGTCCAAGTTATGTTCTTCTGCCTGTCCACCTTTGAAAATTTCCTGAGCAGGGAAACTTTCATTCAATAACCTATTTTGAGAGTCTCGTCTCTTTTCTCTCCTTTTGTATACTTAAAGATATATGAAGGAATACAAAAATGGAAAAAATATTAAACATAGATGAAGGAAACCAGAAATAATATCTTTGGAAGTGGCCTCAATCCAAGAGTGATAACTGAATCAATCCAAGCCCAATGTAACTATAATATCATTGC
Organism: Dipodomys ordii; assembly: GCF_000151885.1. Classification (NCBI taxonomy): domain Eukaryota; kingdom Metazoa; phylum Chordata; class Mammalia; order Rodentia; family Heteromyidae; genus Dipodomys; species Dipodomys ordii. Next base: position 13,538,609 of record NW_012267228.1, read on the forward strand.
TATAAGCTAATGAACAACGCTCCATATACAAGGAACATTTATATAGAAAATGGGTGCAGGTATTTTTATAAAAAGGCAGGATTTACAACAGATTGGAGGAAGTAAGGGATGGAGACTGATTCAATGTCATAAAGTTTTCCTATTTATTTGGATAGGAAATGATCTGTTTCATCATGCAATGAATATTTTACCCCAAGCCTACTCAAATGATAACAGGGATAATATTTTGAGCTGGAAAAATAAATTATTGCTTTGTGAGAGATTTTGGACTTCATACCTTTAAGATCTCTCCCACAATTAAGATTTAACATTGTCATCTCAACGTAACCCCAGTGATACACAGGACATCTCATGTATCAGTTTGATGCAGCACAGAAAAAAATGGAAATGAGAAATGCCACTGAAAGTTAAAAGTAATTGTACTCCCTTCAAAAAATTGTCTGAATATGGGCTAGGAATAGGGCTTTGTGGTGGAGTGCTTCTCTAGCAAGCATGAAGCCCTGGGTTCAATTCCTCAGTAGCACAAAAAGAGAAAAGGCCGCAAGTGGTGCTGTGGCTTAAGTGGTAGAGTGCTAGCTTTGAGCAAAAGCAGCTCAGGGACAGTGCCCAGATGCTGAGTTCAAGCCCTAGGATTGACATAAAATATTCCCTGAATAACATTTAAAGACATTTAATGAGTTGTCCACAACAAAGATTTCTCAATTCTTCTTCATCCATTTCTTTGGTTTCCTCTTAATCTTTCCTTGCTTCTCTCAATCCTCTGTTTATTCTTAGCTCTTTCCATCATCTGAGATTCCCCATCTACTAAGCTACCACTTTCTGCCTACCTTTAATTGGTATTTTTTCCTTTTGAGGGAGAAATGGTTTCCTATACCATCTTCTTAGTTTTCTGTCCACTCACGGTGACCAGATACATAACAAGGATGGAGTGATAGTCTGGAAATGTCTAGATGGTGAGGAAAAAGGCAGTGGTAGGGAATAGAGTGAAAAGGAAAATATTGGAGTCTTCATAATGGGTGGCCTCTACCTCAGCCTTACAGGAGGCATCATGATATTTTATTTTTACTCTTCTCATTTTTTCATTCTTGATCTGGACAGAGATTTAAGTTTCTACTTTGACCAGTGGGTGGTGGTGGAGGGTGGTGTCCAAAAAATAAGGGTCTGCTAATTTTCTTTTGGAAAAGAAGGGGTGATTAAAAAAAGAGAAAAGAGACCAAACAACCCAAGACTAAGAGCCACTGAGGGAACACAGGAGTGAAGAAGCTTCCTTAATGTAAGAAAAATGTGTTCTATCTCGACTATTTGAACAATGGAACACAATTACACAGACAACTGTAATTATCTGTGTTTTACATGTAAAGAAGCTAAGACTTGGAGAAGCTACGTAATGTTTTAAGTCAAGCCAAGTCTTGCACCTGAAAATATAATAATCTTGCCCTCATAAACTTATGAATTACCAGTGGTGGGGCATATGGTTTATAATTCTTTCTATTCCTCACTCAGGGTATGAATTCAATACAAATACTGAGCTTACAATTGATTGCTCAATTTCTACCAATTAAATGAATGGGACTCTCTTCCTTATTCTAAAGAGTGTGGCAAATAAAAGCAAAAGAATATGAGTGGGATTACATCAAACTATATACCAGACAGTATAGGAAATAATCAGCAAAAGGAAAATGCAGTCTAAAGATTTAATGGGAATGTTTTCAAATCATTTGTGGGGGAGGGTGTGATGGGTATAAAGGCATGTGGTCTGATCTGTCCACCAGGAATTGGATATCATCAGACACCAACCAGTGGGGGTGTCCACCACCTGCAACATCAGCATAGGAAGTGGCATGAAGGTGATTGGGTCTCGGTAGGACACAGAGACACAAATAAGTTACATGAAGACTTCACCCAGTCTCCATCACTCTGTATACGGTTCCACTGCCCTCCTTCTCCCAGCTTGTACCTTCAGCTACATGGAGTCTACCTGTAATCACCTTCTAGAGGAAGAGAAGGTTTGGTCCTAGTTCAGAGAGTCTCCAGAGGGATAAACTGGCAATACCAGGAACTAATCAGCTGTACTACCTGACAAGTTACAGAAAGGAAGACCACTGTTATCAAGACCCCTCCTTATGATGAATTTGAATGTATATCTCTATCATATGTACATATTGCCATCTTATTATTTCATTATAATGTAAAACAATAGTGCTTTATATTAGTGTGTAGGTATCATTATTTTTGTATCATAGTATGTGAATTATGGGTTCTCATGACAAGGTGTTTCTGCAAGAGACTCCACACACAGGAATCAACCAACTGCGTAGAGGAAGTCTGCCCTCAACAATAATCATGGACATCATACAATCCACCTGGAATCTGGTTAGACATCCATCTTCTCCTCAGACATCAGAGCTTTTAGTTCTTGGGGCTCCCATGGTTACACTAGTATAATTTGTTTATCCCTCTCCAACCCTGCCTTTGGCTTTGGCCTTCTAATCAACCACCATAGTACTGGTTCCCTAACTTTTTAAACTTGAGCAGTTTTCTGCAGGATTTCTTGTCTTCTTTAGTCACATGAACTAATAGTTCTACTCTGAATCTCTTCTTGTATATCTGGATGTAACCTATAATGTGTCTTCCAAACCCGAATACTAGGCTTAATGTTGAAAATATATAAAGAATTCAAAATGTTAAATAACAAGCCATATGACCCAAGCTACAAATGGGCATATTGCTGGAATAAGCATTTTTTTCCAAAGAAGAAATTCATATGGCCACTGTCTGTATGAAAAGCTGTCAGGGAAAGCAAGCAAGGCCACAGTGAAATGCCACTTCCCACCCTGGCTATCACTAAGAGACAACAGATAAAAGGAAACCCTGGAAACCTGGTATTAGTCATGCGTATTGCTGTAGCCATTGCAGCAAACAGTTTGGAGGTTCCTTAAAAAATAGCAATCAGGTGATCCAGCAATTCCAATTTGAGATATGTATCCAAAGGAAATAACATCACTATCTTGTAGAGACCGTCACCACTCCTATGCTCATTGCAATATTAGTCACAAAAGCTGAAATTCCCAAACAAACTAAATGATCATCAACAGATAGAGAACATGCCACATATATTTATATATATAACATATTTATGCATATAACCTACATACATGCACATAAGGCACGTGTATAAGCATGTCATATACATGCATGTACACAAATATACATGCGCACACACATCCATACACACACATGCACATCTGATGGGAAATTATTCAGCCTTGAAAAAGAAGAAAACTTTGTCCTTGATTTTATGAGTGAAACTGGAGGACATGATGCGAAGAGAAATAAAGCAGATACAGAAAGACAAATATTGTATGATTTCACAAGTGAAATCTACCAAAAAGTAAGTCAAGCTTAGAGTAACAAAGGAGAGATAGATGGTGGTTACCAGTGCTGAAGTATGATGCCAAATGTAGACATCTTTGCAAACAATTATGCATTTTCAGTTAAAAGATGGAAAGGTTTTAGAAGTTGAATGCCACAGAATAGTGGCTATAGCTAACAAGAATGACTCACATGCTCGAGCAGTTTCAACACACACGTGTACACGCACGCGTATGCACATTCCCACACAGATACACAAAGTAACTAGCTAAGATAATAATTATTAGGTTGATTATTGTAATTATTCTACAATGTATACATATATCAAAATGTTATTTGATGTGCCTTAAATTTATACAAATTTTGTCAGTCACATCTCATTACAGTTGGGAAGGGTCAGAAAAGTGTCAATATCTAATACATTTTTCAAAGACATAGCCATATAAAAATCTATGCCAGTAGTTTATTTTCCTATTATCATGCATTTTAAACATATTTAAGAAGTAATTTTTCTATTCAGAAAAATAAACATGCTTAATGTTTTCAATGTCTTCTTTTTAGTATCTTCCTTTATAATATTTCATAACTTGCTACACCTCAAGTTACTTAGAATTCTTCATGAAATCAGATGAAACTAGAAAAGACAAGTTTTCTTCTTCACTGTGAGCAAGGTATTCTGGTATAATTTATCTGACTTACATCAGATAATTTCATACTAAACAAGACAATTTTTGTGTGCATGATATTTTATAGTAAAATCTCATGGTTTCAATTTCCTGCTATTCAAAACATTCCTTAGCTTTTTAATATATTTCAAATTCCCTGTCAGGCTGGAGAGAACAAGAAAGCTCTGGGCAAGGAAGGGCAAAGGATTTGCTTCTATTTTGCAATTGGGCAAAGCAAGACAGACAAAAATTCATTACCATGACTCAGGGACTCACAGAAAAACACAAGGCAAAAAAAAAATGAAGAAATTGCCTCCCATTTTCCACCAATGACCAGACTTGACGAAGCTGCCATGAACAATAAGTGTATTTTCAGAGAAAAGAGATGCTCTCATTTGAGACTATCAAAATAAGCACTAACTTTAACATGAAGTCATTAACATTTTCAAGTATACAAAGGCCTAGATTGTCTGTCTGTCTGTATCTAGGTATATAGCTAGCTAGCTACCTACCTACCTAGCTGGATGGATACTCATTCATTCACACACTGTTCAACAACTGATACACATGCTAAGAAACACCTCCTCAGGCAGTTCCTTGTTCCAATGCAATAGCATGCATGTCCCTGGATAATATAAACCCACCTCTCCATGTGGCCTCCTGAAAACAACCATGAGATAAGGCGAAACCTGAGGCTGTTGTGGTTGGTTGTTCCAGGCGTCATAGGGCCTATTATTTTTGCAGTAAACTATTTTCTTAAGTAGATGCTGTATACTCTCCAATTAATGATCAACATGTCCTCTAGTAAACATGTTAACCAGTAACAGTCATTTCCTATCATTATTCAGTATTATGGCGTTTTCATCAAGAGTGCTACTCCGGATGGCAGGAAAGTGAAGATGTTTGTCTCACCATTACCACAGATGTGTAATTTGTCAGTGATGCCATTTAAATGGCGATGACGTCACTAGGCAGCTTCCTTGTAATTTCCCGGGCCCATCATCCATCCCTAGTGTCGTTTGCTGTAGCCAGAAATATCATCAAACAACATGTCACTTGTATTTCAGCTTAGTTCACTTACCAGGAGCACTTGTTTTGCATAATCAGCACCTATTTTCATAATAAGTACCACTTACTTTTCTGCAGCAACAAGTTGTATACTGTGATTACTTTTCTTGTGTCATACCTCCAGCATAAATACCCTTTGCTATTAACTCATCTTTAATTGTTTTTTTCACTTTCTCCATCATATCTGTCCTGTCTAGTGGATGATCTTTGAGTATTAGAAACAAACCTGGCTCTTCACCATCACTCTTCCCAGTTCATATGAAACCCATTCTCATGCCAATGTACTCTCTCTTCTTTCTCCTCAGAGGACCAGAACTTTCTTGGGCTGGCAGCCAGAATTTTTTGATGCAAAAAATTCCAAAAAGTTGTGGATCAACCTGTCCCTTACTCATTGCCCTCCACTTGTTGAATGAGTTAGGGTTTATTAGATAGACCATCTCTACTTCCCACTAGCCATGTAAATTGTGCTGCTTCTGTTCCTCCAGCATCTCCAAATAATGCACAGTTTCTGTTTTGTCATAAAAAAAAAACAATCTTAGAAAAGAAAAGAAGATGGTTCCTGTGAAGCAGAAGAAGAAGAAAAAAAAGGTGTTACCCTCACAGCTGTAAAACTTCTCACTTTGTCTTTCATTGTGTCTATACAACACCAAACATCCAGATGTGGCAGCAGCAGCTCAATCATTGCACAGCCTCTGAGCCGGAGTTGCTGGGTGACTGCTAGACAAAGCAGCCAAATGGATGAGCTTTTCCCCTTTACATCTGTGTATTGTGACACAAGCCAGATGCAGCCTTTATCATAACATGACCAAAACTGATTGAGATACTGGTCCAACGATCAAAGATAGCCAGAATGTACAAAATGATTTCTCTACATGGCTTACCAGAATATCTTAAAAACCTATACCACTTTAAAAAGAATTACAGTCAGATGCTGGTAGTGCTCATAATCCTAGCTGCTCAGGAGCCTGAGATCTGAGGATTACAGCTCAAATACATCCTGGGTAAGAAAGCCCATGAGACTCTTGTCTCCAATTAACCATCAAAAAGTCAGAAATGGAACTGTGGCTCAAATGGTGAAATGTTAGCTTTGAGCATAAAAGGTCAAGGATTGTGCCTAGGCCATGAGTTCAAGCCTCAGGACAGACCACACACACCCCTCAAAAAATTACAAAGTACCTGAATGAACTTGGTCCACAAGTAAAAATTATATATAGAGAGAGATAGAGATAACATACAACATATTGTTTTGATACAAAGTAGCTACTTCACACATACAGCTCTCACATTCTCTTTGTGATGAGAACAATTAATATATAATCTCAGAATTTTTTAGCTGTGCAAAATATTGTTAGTAACTGTGGTTACCATCATATATAATGGATATCTTAAATTGACTCCTCCCTTGTCACTGAAATTTTTCTGCCTTGGGACAACAATAGAATCCACCTGATCACCACCATATTTCTCGTTCGTGTTATACGTTCAGTTCTCTTCACAGCAAGGTAAGTATGATGGTGTGGTTTTTCCTTCTGTGCCTACCTTAGATCATGTAACATACTCTCCTCCAGGTTTACCTGTATTGTCACAAAGACAGTATGTCCTTCTATTAAAGGCTGAGTAGTATTCTATTGTATTTTATTTATGCATTCATCAATGGATGGACACTCTATTAATTTAATATCTTAGCTGTTATGAATAACACTGCGTAAACTTGAAACTGCATCCAGTTATCAGTGGCTCATGTCTATAAGCCAAGCTACTCAGGTGACTGAGATTTAGAGGACCATGGTTCAAAGCCAGTAGGGGAGAAAAAGTCCTTGAGATGCCATCTCCGATTAACCACAAAAAGGTGGGCTGGAGGCATGGCTCAAAGGGTAGAACACTAACCAGGTGCATGCAAATGGAACAAACACAAGGCCTCTGGGTCCAAAAAAATAAATGAATAAATAAATAAATATGGTAGTGCAAATGTCTCCTCAATACACTTATTTTGTGTCATTTGGGTAAGTACCCAGTAGATGAGATACCTGTATCATACAGTTCTAGTTCCAAATGTAGTGGAACTTCCATATTCTTTGCTATAATTTTTGTACTAATTTTCACTAGCAACGTTAGTGAATGAAATGTTCCTTTTTCTCTATATCTTTTTTTGAAGACAAATTTGCTGCTTTAATTTCGACTTTACACAGACAAAAATTATATCATTATTCCAAAGTATGTGTTCTTTTCTTCTTTAAGAAGGTTTTTATTGTGAAAATACCACACAATTACATGAGCAAGAGAATGAGTGCATTTCTTATCAAGCATTGTTGCCTCCTCCTTTGTTTTTCCCCTACCATCCCTGCCCTCCCATCTCCACGACTCCCCCCTCCCCAATTTGTAAAGTTCATTTTTCGACATAGCATCTTGTACATCTCATTGTTGCAATGGGTCCACCTGTATCCCTATTTAAACAGTTTGTTTTTTCCCTTCCCCTCCACAAATTATACCAACATCAAATACAGTGAAAACAGGGGTTATACCATGGGAGAGGGACATACAAGATAACAAAAAAATATCACCTTTAAATATGTAAGAAACAATAGCAAGAAAGAATAAAACACTTGTGTCCTTATCGTGGGGTTCATTTCATCTAAAAAATCATTAACCTTTTATTTTTATTTTTAAGCTTGTTCAATGTTTCAATGTTTTATTTTATGGTCAGCAGTTTATGTGCAACATTGAAAACTGTATTACTTATTTTAAGCTTGTAAATGATTTTTCTCATGCTTTCTTTTTTAATATACATTTTATTATAAAGGTGATGTTCAGAGAGGTTATAGTTATGTAAGTCAGGTAATGAGTACGTTTGGTTTTGAACAGTGTTACCTCCTCCTTCCTTTTCTCCCACTTTTATACCTACCGATCTCCTCCCCACCAAGTCGTAAGGTTCATTTCTAACATAGTGTCTAGTGAGTATCACTGTTGAGTTCATTCACCCTTTTAACTTTTTGGTAATAGCCATTCTAACAGGTATAAGAGTGTATCTTGCTAAGTTGAAATTTGCATTTTCCTTATGACTAGTGATTATGAGCATATTTTCATATGTCTGTGTTGTCTTTGGAGTAATATTCTTCAGGTCTGTTGCCCATTGTTTAATAGGGTTATTAGTTTTCTTGCTACCAAATCCTGTTTCTTGTATATTTTGGATATTGACTCTTCATCTGATGTAAAGTTTGCAAATATTTTCTCCTTAGATTGTCTCTTCACTCTGCTGATTGTTTTCTTTGTAGTGTAGATGTTTTGTAGTCTACTGATAATAATTTTTATTTAACAAAAAATCTTCACTCTACAAAGGACGCATGTTTTCTGTCATATGTGGAACGTAGATTTCATTCACAAACATATAAGTAAACACTTTGAAGTGGGAAAAATAAGCCCTTCACTCTAGTATGCTTTTTCAAAGTCCTTGGAAATTTTACCTGCTTTAAAAAATGTTAGCTGCCATATCTTGTGGATGAAATCTATTGTTCTATTATAAGGAAAGGAAAGGAATTGTCTTTTCCTCAGTTATTCAGACCCCAAAGTTCCATTTGTTGGCATATAGACACAGATTGAATAAAAAATTTTATATTAATAATAATAATGGCTTCAAACATGTTTGGAGCTAAAGCATTCAACAGAAACAAAGAAATGCAATTTAAGAAACACTTCAGGTGTGTCACAGTGTTCTTCCCCAACACACCCTCATAACAGTGGTGTCCTGGGATTGAGCTTAGTCCTGCTGTGGAAAAGGGAGGATGGTGATTAGAGTTAGAGAGAGAGAGAGAGAGAGAGAGAGAGAGAGAGACAAGGGCCAGACCACAATTACTGAGGCACATCTTCAAACAATATGTTCCAGCGTCAAAATTCTAGTTTTATAGTATCTGATGGAATTACATTCTGTTCCACTCTTTGGACTGTCTTCCTGTAAGCATCTATTTGCTCAGCTAGTTGAACACTAAGAGGAGGCAAATTTTATTGTCTCTTTAGGCAATGATGTACCTAGATGATGGGCAAAGAGGACATTGCTTCCAGTAATCTTAACCCTTTTATGAGTGCAAATCGATCACTTAACATTTTTTAAAAAGTCCATTTGGTATCTGACCTGTTAACCTTCATATGACGCCATGACATCTTAAAATCAGAGAAACTATTAGAAAAATTATGTCTTAAATATAGGCCTTTGTATCTTTTTTACCACATTCTCTTCTCTGGTGGTTATTACCTAATAATTTTTGACACTGGTGATTAAACATAAAGTTTTACATTTTATGATTTTCTTTCAAACACACAATTGCTAACATATATATCAAGGCAAAAATTAAGCACCCTTAAAGAGTCTGTAATTATATTTGTACATTAAAATGTCAACTGGCTGAGATGAATAACTTCAAACAATATTTTAATCTAATTGTTTTAAAACAAAACAATTAATCAGTGTTTTATCATCACTCCTAAATAATCTCATAGTTATTTTAAAAAAACCAGAAAAGGACTCTGATGTCCTTTTTCATTATTAGTTGGAGAGGTAAGTATGAATAGAAATATTCAGCTAATTATTTGATATTTCCAAAACCTGACTGTATCTTTCTGATTAGAGGAGTCTCTCATCCTTAAGAACTTGATTACCAAGGCATTCATTATGCTATCACTGATTCTGTAATTTTGAGTGTTACTGAGGCTTCTTTTGAAGGTTAATTTAGTGTTGACTTTCAGACTTCTGATGGTTGTATATGCTGATAATCTGTTTGTACTCAGTTATGAAATACAATGTATTGTATAGTATCTGAGAAAGTATCCTATGGGTAAAGTTATTTTTCCAAGGCTCTCAGCCTCTATCTCCCATGTTTTGTTTTGGTTCTGGAGATAAACATTATCCAGGGGTTCTGAGATTTTTCACGATTCTTTTCTATTCCATGTGTTGTCAGCTATACCCATCTACCTACTCCAAGGAAAATACCTAATGAATTCACAATGAGATGCAAATGGCTAATAAAGTTACCATTTGCCCTTTGAATAAACCCAAGAAATCATTTGCACTTTGGAGTGTTCCAGCACCAGAAAGTCTAAAAAAATTCTTTATTCAACAAGCAAGCATCTATCTCTCACCCTCTTGGCAGAATAGAAGATGAAAACAGATGACTAGGATATCTACCTGGATTTCATGGGTCTTATAATCTAGTTAGACTGATGGATTACAAATAAAAAGATGCTTCATCCTTCTTTACCAGCTTCCCTTCCCATGAGTAGCTCAGAATTCTCCAATCATATAAAACTTCCATGGTAGCTACGGTCTCGCTTTTCAATGACTCCCTGTGATGGCCGAAAAAAATTATAGACACCTTGAGGCTAGTGACTTTTATTCCTTGAATGTATTTACAATTTCTGCATAGATGTTGTGATATGCCTTCGATACGTCTGTCTTAGATAAATGTGTGCATAAATATTTTAATCAGTCATTACAAATCCTTAATTTTTGTAGATGCTACTTGGTAAGAGGCAATAATTGAAGGTGTCTAAGCTAGAAAGAGATGAAGCAGCTAAAGAACAAGAGGAGATACCAACCTGAAAATAAGGGGCAGTTAGAGGAAAGAGGAAAAACCTAAACCATTGATGAAGAAGGAAGTCAACTGTCCCCTCAGAGATGCCAAACTCATGTTACACAGTGCTTAAGACATACCTGTAGATAGTCAGGTGCTGATGGCTCCATGCATGTAATCCTAACTACACAGGAGGCTAAGATCGAGAAGATGGTGGTTCAAAGCTAGCCTGGGAAGAAAGATCTTTGAGACTCCATCTCCAAAATAACTAGCTCAAGTGGGGCCTAGAGGTGTGGCTTAAGGGGTAGAGTACCAGTTGAGCAAGTATGAGACTCTGAGTTAAAAACCACAGTATTGCCAAAAGAGAGAGAGAGAGAGAGAGAGAGAGAGAAAAGAAAGAGAAAGAAAGAAAAAAAGAAGAAAAGAAGGAAGGAAGGGAGGACGGACAGAAAGAAAGAAAGAAAGAAAACAAAGAAAGAAGGAAAGAAAGAAAGAAGGAAGGAAGGAAGGAAGGAAAGACAAAGAAAGAAAGAAAGAAGGAAAGAAAGAAAGAAGGAAGGAAGGAAGGAAGGAAGGAAGGAAGGAAGGAAGGAAGGAAGGAAGGAAAAAAAAGAAAGAAAAAAGTCTACATATAAGGTTGATTTTTGTGTATTTTTGTGCTGGTCCTGGGGCTAGAACTCAAGAGCTGGGTGCTGTCTATCATCCCTGAGCTTTTGTACTCAAGGCCATTTGAGCCACAGCTCCACTTCCTGCTTTTTGGTGGTTAATTAGAGCTATGAGTCTCATTGACTTTCATGCCCACAGCGGGTTTGGAACTGCAAATCCTCAGATTTCAGCCTCCCTGAGTAGCTAGGATGACAGTTGTGAGCCACCAACACCCAGCTAGGAGGTTGATTTTGAAAGAGATTTATACCTTCCTTTCAAAGGGTTTGAACCTATTTCTTTAGACAAGTAAATTACCTAAATGTGATATTATGAGGGGTGATGGGCAGAATAAAATCTTTGGTGCCAGATGGGCAAGGAGGAACTTCTGAGCTCAGACTTTGACCTAAAAAGATAATTCCTTAAAAGTATATGCCCTTGTGGAGCTGGGAAGATGGCTCAGTGGTAGAGCACTTGCCTTGCATGCCTGAGGCCCTGTGTTCGATTCCTCAGCACCACATAAGCAAAAAGAAAAAAGCCGGAAGTGGCGCTGTGGCTCAAGTGGTAGAGTGCTAGCCTTGAGCTGAAGAGCTGAGGGACAGCGCCCAGGCCCAGAGTTCAGGCCCCACAACCGGACCCCCCTCCCCCCCAAAAATGTATATGCCCTTGTACCATCCATTGTGTTTATTAAACAGGACTCTAGACATTCACACAGTGAGACCAAAAGAGGATATTCTTAGTGGAGTATCACAAAGGCTCAATAGCTATGTGCATATGATCATATAACATGATGTTTATCAAAATGAACAAGAAAGGGAAACAAGAGTTTATTTTTAATTTTGCTTTTTGTTTTTGTTGTTTTCTCCTTTGTTGCTGTTTTTATTTCTATACCTTTTGTTTTGTAGTAAGTTTATTGGTTTGGGCAGGTTAAGAGGGGACCACAGAAATGGTGGGACAATGGGCGAACTAGTACAGCAGTGGTACTCACTAGACACTAGGTAGACAACTTGTAGGTGGGGACAGGAGGGAAAAACTGGGAGAGAACAGGAGAAGAGGTAACATTGTTCAGAAATAAATGTATTCAGTACCTGGCTGTACATCACCTTTGCAATGAAGATAAATAAATCAATACATATTTACCCTCATTTCAGAGACAATGATAATATACTATCTAAGGCAACACCCTCAAATTTTCTACTTTTTAGTTCTGATGCTGGTGATGAATCATTATAATCAGTTATCAGGAAAAAATGTTATTTTGTGTTCCATGACATAATGAATACTATGGCCACATTCTACCCAGTTATAAAAATTTATCCTTATGGGCTTTTTTTCTGATAAACTTTATGTATAATGACAAATTTGTTCAAAGGTATATTTCCCTTTAGCATTATTCTATTTTAAAGCATAATCTTTAGTACTTTGTTGAGAAGATCTCTACACATAAAAAATGTTTTGTCAGCCCTTATTAAATAGTATATAGTTTATGTATGACTAGTTTTAATCTTCACTCTAGGACTTCAAGCTCAATATTTTTGTGTGGTTTTTCTGTTATCCCCAAATTGTAGTTTGGCAAACCAAAGCCAAGAGAGTGAATCACTCGCTGACGGTGAAGATCACATCATTCTTTACTGACTCGGCCTAGGCTTAAGCTCATCTTCAAATTTAAACCACAAGTTCAAGGTCCTTAACCACAAGCTATATGGAAAAACTTAGCCTTTGGAGGATGGTTGCAATCCTCTAAGCTACAGTACTACTGGATTATTTTTTATTTATTTATTTTTTGGGGGGGTCCAGTTGTGGGGCCTGAACTCTGGGCCTGGGCACTGTCCCTCAGCTCTTCAGCTCAAGGCTAGTGCTCTACCACTTGAGCCACAGCGCCACTTCTGGCTTTTTTCTTTTTGCTTATGTGGTGCTAAGGAATTGAACCCAGGGCCTCATGCATGCAAGGCAAGTGCTCTACCACTGAGCCAACTTCCCAGCCCACTACTGGATTATTTGAAGTATAACGAGTTATATTTACTGGCGAACTAAGAACAGCCTAAAGGGTAAAATTATAAAAACAGGATACTAAGCACTATATATATGTACACATATATATACATATATATATATATTTATTCAGCATCTCTTAAATGATCCTAAGAATGTGTATTGAGTGTCAAAGTAACTACAAGTACCTACTATGACTCCAACTGCTACTCTGAGTACCCCAAATGCAATCATTAATTCATCTGTGTTGCTATACCATCGCTTGGATTATCTTTCAAATTATCAGCGTCTGGATATTATTTATGGAAACCTTTTGAGCTGGTAGACAGTAACCTTTGAGGTAATCATGAATTTGGCTCTGTGCTCTCATTCTTACCTCCTTTACTGCCTTTCCTTTCCTCACCTCCCTATAGCAGAGACTGGTGTTTACTCCATGGCTACTGCTCCTCTTCATAGTGGACTAATCTCCATCAACCAGAAACACTTCCTTTCCATGCTTCCCTGGCAACCAAGGAATCCATGTGCTTAAGATTTGGTCAGTGACATATGAGTAAAAAGGCTATATAAGGTATTCTAGAAGTCTCTGGAGACAGGGAAGCCTATATTGTATTTCTTTCCTTCTTCCTACTAATTGGAGCTCCGCTGTAATGGCTGGGGATCCAGCAGCTATATTTTGCAATGGGGAAGTGATATACATGTATAGTGGACTGAGAGTTCTAGATGATTTGAGGAAACAGTTGTTCTGGTCTCAGACTATGAACCTCTAGCTTCTTTATGGATTATTATAGATGTGCATTCCATTTTGTAAAAGGCAGCCTGAAAGTTTACCTGCACTCATACCTCTAACTACCTCTATCTTCTGGATTAATAATAAGCAAATATTGCTGATGGTGTTTTACACCTATAATCCTCAGTACTTGTGAGTCTGCGATGGGGATGATGGTGGTTCCAGGCTAGCCCAGTCAGAAAAGCCCACTAGACACCATCTCAGTGGAGGAAAGCTGGCAGTAGGAGCTTATATCTGTCATCCCAGCCATCAGTGGAGGCCTAAACTAGGCAGACTGAGGCTCAGGGCCATGCTTGGTTAAGAAGTAAGACCCAATTTCTGTAAGTAGCTAGCAAAAAACAAGACTGGAGTCGAGGCTTAGTAAGAGAAAACCTGTTTAGCAAGTGTGAAACTATGAGTTCAAAGCCCAGGACTTACACACAGACACAGACACACAGACAGACAGACACACACACACACATATTCCAAATCAAATATTCAGTATGAACCTGAAAATACTTCCCTGCTTCTTTAGATCTTGGTGGAATTTTAGTGACATTGCTGAATTCCTTTATGTTCTAATTTGTGTTTGTTTTAGAGAGTCTCTGCTCCCAACATTTTTATGAGAACATGGAGCGCAGGCTTGATGCTTTCTTTGAAACAAGATAGGAGATAATACATGTGAAATTGCTGGATTAATGATGCCATGGTACACTGAGTTTCTGGGTAATTGTTTATAAGTCTCTTTCCCACCCATTGGAGCTTGAGGACATCTGACTGGCTCTCCAATCCTTTCCAACTTCTGGAAGGGAGTGAACTGTACACACAGTATGGAGCCAAATGCCCCATTTGTATCTTATGAAAAGTTACGACAAAAGGCAGAAAACTTCTGATCAAGCTCTAGTGGAAACTCCAAATTTTTCAGTCCTCTGTGTGTGTGGGGGAGGGGGATGTGCGTGTGTGCATCTGTGTGTGTGTGTGTCTGTCCTGGAACTTAAACTAAGAGCCTGTTACTGTCCCTGAGTTTTTTCTTTTTTCTTCCAGTGATAGGTTCTTTCACTTGAACCACAGCTCCACTTCTGACTTTTTGGTGGTTAATTGGAGATAAGGGCCTCATGGACTTTCCTGCCTGAGGCTGGTGTGCTCAAAGGCTGTCCAGAGCAACATTTTAATAAATTATAAGGTGGGTAAGTGCTATGAGCTTTAGCTAGCATTTCCTGATGTATTACACAATAGTAAGAGCAAGATTTGGGCTATCTTAAAAGGTCTAATAGAAATATACTCACCCACACAGAAGAAAAGGGAGAGAAATCACAATATACAAACATGGGGATTTTCTTATTGTTGTTGTTGTTGTTGTTGTTGTTGTTGGTGGTGGTGGTGGTGTGTGTGTGTGTGTGTGTGTGTCTGTGTGTGTCTGTGTGTGTGTGTGTGATAGTCCTGGGTCTTGACCTCAAATCCAGTCACTGCCACTGAGGTTTTGTGCTCAAGGGTAGTGATCTACTATCTGACGTGTGCCTCTACTTTGGGCTTTTTGTTAGTTAACTGGAGATAAAGAAATTTGTGAACTTTCCTGCTCTGGCTGGCTTCGAATCTCCATCCTCAGATCTCAGCCTCTGGAGTAGCTAGGTTTACAGGTGTAAGTCACTGGTGCCTGGCTACACGTGGGTAGTTAACACTGTTAAACTGTAGTTGGCTAAACAATGTCCTGATATCACCAGAAAAGAAAATGAATGAATCATTCACACCAAAATGGGAATTGCTGTGATTCATAAACAAGAGATTAACTCTGGGGGTTTACAATATCTACATCAGGGCCCTAATTATGACAGAGAGAACAAATACATTTCATTTCCACAGTTTATGGTGGCAAAGTGCAAAATGTTTTTGCAAATGGCAAAGATAATTACATTTTAAAATTCCTCTTTAGTAAGTTCACTAGATTTTTCACAGGAAATCCTAAATTATTTTAGCAAACGATAGAGGTAAAAGGGAAGGAAGAAAAGTAGGGAGGGGGAGTGAGAAGAAACTCGGTGAGAATAAAAAAAGAGAAAAATATAGGACATGATTTCTAAGTAGACATAAAGGAGTAAAATTATGGAAAAGGAGGAATGAATGAGGAGTAATGTTGTAGATAATCTGTCAGATGTTTCAGTGATTTCCTCAAGGTTACTACTTGGTTCACATATTTTGTTTAGTTTATTTCTCTTACCTTTAAAACACAAATTGTAGTGGTAAGGACATTTTTACATATTACTTTCATTGCCAAGAAAAATGCTTAAAGATGTAATGTTAAAGGAGGAAGAAAGAAAGGAAAAAAGAAAGACAGAGAGAAAGAAAGGAAGGAAGGAAGGAAAGAAGGAAGGAAGGAAAGAGGGAAGGAAGGAGGGAAGGAGGGAAGGAAGAAGGGAAGGAGGAAGGAAGGAGGGAAGGAAGGAGGTACTAATTAAATGTAGGTGCGAAAGAGGAGTGGAGAACAAGAGAAAATGTCTTGGAGAACAAACAGAAGGTATTTCTCCATGACTTATCATTATGGGGCTCATATTCTTTATGGGACTAATGCTTTCAAGACTTATTGATTTACTATACTGGTAATTACACTATCATCGACCTGCATTTTTCTTTCCTACATAAATGTTGAATTTGTTTGAAAGCTGGCTATGCTCAGATAGCTGCAATGTCTCCCTCTGATGCCGGCAACAACAGGAAGTCCTACTGTGTGCAAGGCTCAGTGTGGGTATTGGAGGTACAAGGAACTCATTAGGCCTCAGTGTTTAATTGTAGGAAGCTACCAGACTGGTTTGAAAGTTAATCACTTTTTGAGCAAACTATGATACAAAAACACAAGGATAGGAATCTCACAGAATTGTGAACATTTGCTGTGAGAGCTTTAAATAAAAGAGGGATTTGTTATTCAGAATTTTTTAAATTGTTTGGTGGTACAGAGGCTTGAAATCAGGGCAAGCTCTTTCCTATTTGAGTCATGCCCCAGCCCCTTGCTTTTTGTTTAGTTTCCAGATAGTGTCTCTTGATGTTGTCCAGGCCAATTTCAGACAACGATCTTCCTACCGCTACCTCCTGAGTAGCTAGGATTACAAGTCTACATCACGATGCCCCTGCTACTCAGCAGGCTTTTCAATAAGTTTATGAAAAATGTGGTATCCATATTACATAGCTTGTGGTGTGTGTGTGTGTGTGTGTGTGTGTGTGTGTGTGTGAGCACGTGCGTGCGTGTACACACACTACAGTGCTGAGAATTGAATTCAGGGCCCTAAGCTAGCTAGGCAGGCCCTCTTTCCCAGAACTCATTACTCCATCCAGAACCTATGACAATCTCTCCCCCAGAAAGATCTCCATATTAGTGTGGATTCCATTTGCTTCCATCCCCGCAGAAATCTTTCTCTTTTTAAAAATTCATTTTCCCCTACTCCATCCTCAGTCTCCCCTTTTCCTGGGTTCTTACCTCCAACTGTGAACCCGTGGCTCACACCTGTAATTCCAGCTACTCAGGAGGCGGAGTTCTGAGGAATGCAGTTGGAGACTGCACCGGCAGAAAAGTCCATGAGATTCTTCTCTCCAGAAACTACCCCCCAAAAAAGCCAGAAGTGGAGCTCTGGCTGAAGTGGTAGTTTGCTAGCCTTGAACAAAAAAGAAGCCCCAGCCCTAAATTCAAGGACCAAAACACACACACACACACACACACACACACACACACACACACACACACACACACACACACACTTTCTTGATTTTTCTCTTGTCTAGTTCATGCTCAGCTTCTCCATTAGGTTCTTCTTTTCTTTTATTCGTTGGCTTTACTCTCTGTCCTCACACAACCCATTGATGTGTTTATGACTCACGTCTCTGACACAAGCACCAGTTTTTTTCCCAATTGAGTTGCTGGAATGATCCATTGTTTCATGTTCAGGAGAAATCATTATTTCCTCCTCGACCCTGGACTTCTGTGGAGCATTGGATGGCAACAAACCATTGTCACCTGCCCAACCTCAGAACAATTGAAGATCCCTTTTTCCTTATCTTTGTTAACTTATCAATTTTGTATTTTTAGGAAATGAATTCCTGTATCAGCTGGGATTTGTTGTTGCTTTGGTTGAAAACAACCTATAGAAACAGGTGTTTATTGGAAGCGTATGAGGAGACCACTAAAGATGATCAGAAGGCTGACAAATGAGCCCTAACAGCAGGCAGAATACAGCAGCTCTAGGAAGCTGGGGGAGGAGCTGAGCCACAGTGATGTTCTAGGTATATAGGGAACATTAGAGAGGTCACAAATCCTTTGGCACTGAGATCTCTTCTCCCCTTCCATCCCTTCTCTTCCTCTCTCCCTTCTTCCCCCTTCTTTTATTAGTACTAGGGCTTGTACTTAAGGCCTGGGCCCTGCTCTTTAGCTTTTTCACTCAAAGCTGGCACTCTTCCTCTTGAACTGTAGCTCTACTACCAGATTTTTGGTGGTTAATTGGAAATAAGAGTCTCATGGAGTTTCAAGCCTAGGCTGGCTTTGAACTGTGATCCTCATATCTCAGCCTCCTGAGTGGCTAGGATGAAGAGTGCATGCCCACTAGCACTCCTCTTGTATCTGCAGTGTTCTGTGATTTCAATAATCAGTAGACTAAAGGAGAACCATGATGCTGATTCCAGACCTCACACCTAAGAGGACTGACTGGTTCTTGGAGCTGTGGGTCCCTACACCTCTGTGTCTGAGTTCTCTGCTAGAAGGAGGGCATGGGGAAGAACTGAGAATACAGACAGAAAAGAGGCACTAAGCTGAGCTTTCTGGTCAGCCTTATCAAGACATGAGGCATATGTGTAAATATATGCTTCAGTTGATAATTTCTTGGGCAGAAGAACTTAGCCCTGCCCAAACCTCAACCTCAAAACCATAAGGTACAATGTAATAATTATTGTTTTCCACTATCTTCTCAAGTAGTTAGGAGCAATAGATCGAAATGAAGGCAAAGAGGGGGGTAGGGCCAAGGGGAAGGGACAGACTACTGAATGGGGAGAAGAGGGAGAGGGAAAGAATGCAGTTAAGAATTTTTTGTATATACCACAAACTAAGTAAGGGAAGGTAGAAGGACGTGGGGGGGGGGTAGGACGTGGGGGGGGTGAGAGTATGGAGCGGGGAAGAAGATTGAAGGGGTAACACTGATCAACATGCATTGTGTTCATATTCTGCTTTAGTATATGGCATCTCCTTTGTACAACTACTTAAAGACAATTTTTTTTAAAGAAGAAGCATCTGGTCAGGGCTGATTCATTGGGAAGAAATAAGTTCAACAGTTCAGTCCATATTTCGAGTCCTTTGTTGAAGAATCAGTGTCCTAGAGAAAATCACTGAAGATCAAGCAAAAATGCTACAGTTCACTTCTCTCTGTAGACAGTTTATGAAAGTCCTACTCAGGAAAAAGTTTACTTATTTTATTTTTTTGCCAGTCCTGGGACTTGAACTCAGGGCCTGGGCACTGTTCCTGAGCTTCTTTTGCTCAAGGCTAGCACTTTATCACTTGAGCCACAGTGCCACTTCTGGCTTTTTCTGTGTATGTGGTACTGAGGAGTCAAACCCAGGGCTTCATGCATGCTAGGTAAGCACTCTACCACTAAGCCACATTCCCAGCCCCAAAAGTTTATTCTTATTTCTGCAGTAGTAGTAGTAGTTTGCAATTGGGACAAAAACCATTTTCCAAAAAGGAACTTAGAAGTCTGTTTAAAGTGGGGGAAAAATACTGGACAATGTTCTCATATCACAAACATCCACCGAGAGTTGAATTCTACCTCAAAACATGTCACTACATAAATCAGCAGCTATACACTAAATCAGGTGAGAGTCTGTGACTTTCCTGAGCAGTTACCAATTTCTGCTCCATGCTGTCACAGTTTAAGACACCAGCACAAATTAAGTGGTTGTAACCATATGATTCCATGCCTTCTTCCCCACCAGGTACTAAGTCTGGCATTGAGACAAGAGAGTCTTTGTTAAATGAGATAATAAATGAATGAGGAAGACAGATAAAGATGAAAGGCAAATCTGGTAATTAGGTGGCCATCTCCATTTTATGCATAAAATAGTGCAGTGGTTTTCTCTTCAATGATTTTTTCCTTTTGTATTTATTCATGTTTGGTTTTGTGTTTTGTTTCACTCTTTGGTAAATAACAGATGTGCTTGTACAAACACCCACGTTGGAGCAGGCTACTGGTCTACCTATCCTGCAATTTCATTTTAATCTATTCAGCAGACATTGTTCTACAGAAACCAATATAAATACAGATTAGATATAGGTATGTAAGCTAGTATCTTAGATTATAATTTCTTCTTAAAAAATGGACTAGCCAATAACTTTGAGTCCCCATTCCCTTATGTCAACACCAAGCTGGATGTGAGATCCTTTTATTTCCCTAATGTAGAGCAGGTTCTTACACTAATACAGTGCTCATACCCCAACTCGACTTCCCTGCTAGGCTCAGGTGGGCTTTGTATTCTCAGACCCCTAGAAACTCATAAGAAACTAAAGGTCATTTCTAGGATATTCAAAAAAACCTATTGACTATCCTGTTGATGCAAGAATTCTCCTTTTTAGTTGGAACTTGATCCCTGACTTCACATATCATGAATAAAGTGTGAAAGTTAAAAAAAACACCAAAACCATCTGGGTAAAGCACTTGTTATATATTATTCTGTAATGGTCACTGTCTACTAAAGGTGCAGGCGATTAACTTTTACTTGGTGATTTCTTCAATTTTAAGGAAACATTTTTGATTTGGTCTTGATGTAGTTTAAATGCATTGTATGAAGTTCCTTTTTTTCTGGAAGAGTATAATTTGGTTCATAAATTGCAGATGGTAGAATCATGCTAAATGAATATCCTCATTGCTCAGAAAATTAATTCTTTTGACAGAATCATTCACTTAAAATGGAGTGAATATTTAACTTTATATATTAAGGGGTTTGAATGAAGTATCAATGCCTTCATTTTCATATACTGCCTCCCTCAATAATTTCATACTTCATTTCTCTTTTATTGAAGTAAGGGGTATTTGAGTCATATTTGTAAGTTCCCCTTGCCAAACATTTTTCTTTCGTTCACATTCTATTTTTTTTTCCTTCTCAGTGTAGTGTTTCTGATTCCCATGCATTTGCTATCAAGTGGAAATAACTGGTCATAATCAATAAATTTCAGCAAATTGATCTAACTCTATGCAAGAGAGTAGTGAAGAGAAAGTACTTACAGTGGGGCTCAGCCATATTCACCGCTATGGAACTTAGGCAAGAGATGGATGGCATGGAGAAATCTCCTTAGGTGCTGAATGGCAATAATTAGGAGTTTTCCTAAAAATTCGCTCAGGAAATAGTCATATATCACTACATACATGGTCATACACGCATATCCCAATGGCTTAGCTACTATTTAGATGATGAGTACAATTTCAATTACTCACATAAACAGACTTCTATGTATGTTCAAACCTTCCCATTCAAGATTCCCTAAGTACAGTGTCCATAGAATGAAGTCCAGTCATTTTCTAATCTGCTGTAGCCACGCTTCTCTGGGCTCACTGCTTCTGTGTTGTCTCTGCCTCGAATCAGACCATAGACTCTTCTACCACTGTCTCATGCTTTTGCCATTCTACCTGACTAGGGTGATTTTCTTCTTCCCTATACTTAGCAGATTTTTCTTCTGGTCACCAATAAAGCCTTCTTTTACATTGTTTTAAATGTCAAACTCTCAATTTGAGAAAAAAAAGATGTTTGATATTTTAAAATTGCCCTTTGTCTTTCCATAATAGTTTAGGTTTATAGAAGTTATGTGAGGAGGAGATGAATGGGTTTGAAATTCATGACTTAAGATTTGGTTGAAAGAACAAAAATATCTTGGAATTATCCAGGATCGGATGATCAGTTTGTACATCCCTGGGAGGTTTTTGTTTTTTTTTCTTTTAAGCATTCCTGGCAGTATGAAGGACAGGGCTACCTTGGCATGAATAGTGACTTAGATATTTGGGAGTTGGAGAACATAACAAAGCATATTTTCAGCGGAGAAGATAAAAGAAATGAGGGGAAACCGAGGCTCTTGCTGACTTCAACTTGAGATAAGTTTCGAATCAACCCCTGAATAAGTAACAGGGTCAGCAAACATTTTCCAGAAAGTAAATATTTTCAGCCATTCCTCTAGGCTGTGACTCATCAACCTTAGTGCCTTTGCATAAAACCACTTGTATACAACATGAAACAAACAAACAAGGCTGTGTACCAATAAATCTTCATAGGCATGACAGAAAGCAGGCTAGAATGGGACTACATACAATTTGTTGACTCCCTGACGCAGAATTTTTATAAACAAAATTCAGATTAATAAGGACAAGGGTGTGTCTCTCTCCTATACCTCTAAACTGACAGCATAATGCTTATATATTTTAGATCATTAAAAAGTATATATTAATCATTAACAAAGATCATTTGAAGTATAGCATGTCTCATTTATGTTTTTAATATATTTGGAATTATCACTGTAAAATTGTTCACAACAGTTAATTAGATTAAAAAGTAGACAGGTTAGAACTAGGCAAAGAAATATATGCAGATGAAATAGTTGCTTTTCTGTCAGGCAAAAAATAATGGTATATATTCTGAGCTACATCAATATTAAAATCAAAACAAACCCACTCACAATAAGAATTTCTGTTGAAGTAGAATGTTTGATAGCTCTAATATTAAGCACACACAAAGATTCAAAAATCAATCTTAAGATTTTCCAGAATTTTAATCTCTTCTTGTTCTTATATCAAATAATCTTGTCTACTACCCAATGGAAAAGATATTTTCTTAGTTATCATATATTTCAAATGACAGCAGTGGAATTTTCTTTATAATAACCAAGCACTTATTTCCTACACTCAAAACTGCTTGATTTGTAAGCTATTTGATAAAATTAGTAAGAAAATAATTTTGACTAAAATTACAACAGATAAAAGCTTCCACCTCACACCATCTCACCAAACAGATGGTTTCAAATGGTTGGAATATTTGGTCTCTCCATGGTCCAGTAGCTACTGAAATAACAGGTAGGCCCATAAATATTTTTTAAAGCAAACAGACAAATCAGATGCAGTATCAAGCTTTACTTATGGGTGATAACATCCTGCCCCAATTTCAGAAAAAAGTAGTTCATAATCAATAGCACATTGTTTATTTTTGCTAGATTTGGCTTAGAGTATTATGGAGAGAAAAATATATTGGAATAGTAATATCAGTAGCTAAAACCAAACATTTTAATTATTGAAATTTTACAGAAGAAAGTATCATTGAAAGGAAATGCAAAGTCCTATTGAAATCCAGAGTAAAAATACTTGCCATTCACTTATTACTATTGTGAAATTCTAACAAAAGGTTACTTGTTTGCTAATTAAGCTATACCTTAATCATCACTGATTTTTACCTAAGATATTTTGGTCATAATGTCTAAATTCACAATTTTTGAACTTTTACTAGGAAACCAAATAATCTCATTTTTTTGTAAAAGGAAAAATATCTGACCAAGATATAAATATAGCACTTCAATTTGTTTTTTGGTCTACTTTGGGCTTGAATTCAGGGTCTGGGAGCTGTCCCTGAGCTTTTTTGCTCAAGCCTAGTGCTTTGAGTCACAGCGCCATTCCCAGTTTTCTGGTGGCTAATTGGAGATCAGAGTCTCATGGGCTTTTCTGCCTATACTGGCTTTGAACTGCCATCCTCAGATCTTAGCATCCTGAGTAGCCACCCTGCACTCAGATCACTTCAATTTTTAAGAGAAAATGAAGGTAAAGAAATACACTATATCTATGTTATGTTTAGTTTGACTACAATAGTTGGAATTGTTCAGTCTGAAACAGATTTTTTCCCCTTTTCTTCTTAATTTAACTATTGAGGATTGATTGATTCGGTTCTCTCCTTTTTGCTTCTTCTTTGAAAAAAAAACAAAATTATTCTAAGACTTTTAAGAAGGAATAAGTAATAGGAAAATAGCCGAGAACAAAAACTGAGGACAGATCAGAAATATTAATAAAATCTGAACTTATTGTAGAAAATTTAACCTCTACAAATTCCAAATATCACTGATTCTTAAGATTATGAGAATTAAAGTTTTATGCGTAGGAAGTATAAATATTTTCTATCTAAACCAATAAGTCATTATAATGTATCTGTATGAATACCTGAATTTGAATGTGTGTATGCACATGTGAAATAATTATTTTCTAAAGAATCAATGGCTATTTAGTTCAGTCACATAGAAAAATGTGAGGGTTTTATGGATGTCACTGGTTGAATAGATGTTGTTTTATAGCCAATGTGTATTTTGAAACAAAACAAAGGAATTTAGCAAAAGTCTTCACTCATTCATGCATGTTATTGAATATGCCCCAAGTAGATTGAAGTAAAAACTTTTATTATTCCTTTTATTCGTATAAATATTAATGACATATAAATTTACACTACACACATTGGATTTTATTTGCCAGTGCGCTATAGACTGAAGTAACCTCCTTGAAACAGGACAACCAAAACAACATGTGTCCTTAATGATCACCACACATCTGTTCCGTGTAAAGAACACCTATAGAAATCACACCTGGGGAAAAAAGTATAGAGACTGGATTAAACTATGGCATCCCCAATAATCCTTTTCTTGGACAGAAAATTTCGATGTTAATCTAGAAAGCAACAGAGTACCTGGAAAGTATGTCAGCTGTTCAAGCTTTTAGAAAGATTGATGTTCTGCATCTTACATTCTAGGTCAAGTGTGGCAATGGCAAAACATAGATAATAAAGAAAGAAAACCAGGAGTTTGGAAGAGAACAAAATAAGCGTGGGATATCAAGACAATGAACACATTTAATAATAACTGTGGTGGGGTAGAGGCCTCCCTTCCTTGTTTTGCACAGAGGTCATGAGCTACATGAATATGTCGTTGCAAGCTGTTCATTCACCGTCGAGGTGTGTATTCAGAAGTTAATATGTCCCATGGTGCTGATTAACTCTCAGCAGCTCTAGGCCAAGGATTTTATGCTCCAGTGGAGACATTTTTGCCAGGTACACGATCTTGGTGCAATCACACCCTAAATGTGACTTTAAAAGCTGAACACAATCTGTGGCATTCATTTTTCCAAGATGGACAACTGTGTTTGGTTATTATCAATATGTTACAAAAGAAGACCTTGAGGAATCTCAGGACTTAAAAAAAACACACACAACACCCTTGTAACATATAAAATAATAGCCTACTATAAGTACTAGGCTTTCTTTGCTTTTAATCAAGATGAGGTATGTGTAATAAATAAATGTATACAAGCTAATGGATTTTCAAAATTAATTTAAGATTTTAAAAAATAATTTAGAAAGATGACTAAATTTGGCATCGGAATCATTTTCTTCTATTGTAGGGCAACTTTTTCAAGTTCCAGCCTTTAGATTTCTTACCTGTAACATTACAACACAGAACTGCAGCAATAATACATAGAAAATGCTTTAGGGACTGTAATTGGATATAAAAATAAAACTTTCCTTGTTATACTATGTTTAACTCTTTGATATTTAAATATCATTTCTAAAGTACTGTTTAGAATATTATGTAAAGATTCGTTATTGGAAATATATCATTATCATAAAACAATCTTTCTAGCTACCTCTTAAAATACTTTTCTAGTTTTTGTGGATTTCAGTTTTGATATCTACCAACCAGAGATAGAAGAATATTGTTTTACCTGTAGGATTTTTTTTGGATGGGTAAGCACTGCTGGGATTGAACATAGAGGCTCCCACCTGCTAAGCATCTGCTTTGCCACAGAGTTATGCCCTCAACCTCATGGCTAATTTCTATTTGATTAGTTGAATTTGTTTCAGTTAAAGGGAAATTTAGGTGAGAAGAAAAACCTAACAAAGTCATGCATTTTCAATTTCTATTAATTACTTTTTTCCCTAAACAAACAGAATTCTAATTCTTACAGTTCTAGAGGTTACATTACCATGATTAGGGCCGGAACAGACTCATTGTCTAATTCACAGATGGAACCTTCTTGCTGCATCCACACATGGTTGAGGGAAGGAGTATAGTTTATAAAAGCTGTCTGGTTTATCTTGACCCAAGTGCTTTGAATGTTGAAAATGTGACAAGAACTGCTCAACATTGCTAACGGTACAGGCAATGATTCCTTTGCTGAACTTGATAGAGGAGTCAAACATACAACAAATTGCAGCAGACACTAAGAAAAGAAAGACTTCTTACAATTAATACATGCACATACAAGAAGAAAGGAACACAACAGAAATGGAGTCATGGGGAAAGATCTTCTCATGTAGCCTAATGACCAGTTGATAAATACAGGTTAGCTTGTTTACTTGCTCTCTGCAAAGTGTCATCTTGCTGTGAGCTTATCCATGTAAGGCCCAGCATCCATACACTATGGAGTCACAGGTGGGAAAATTAGGAGAGGGCATTTGCAAAGAAACTGCAGGTTTGGCATTAGCCGATACATTAACAACCTTACCTGCCCAGTCTTCACTGAATATGTTTTATGTCAAATAACTCTATACAATTTATTTATGCATAAATGGTCAGAGTTTATAAAGAGTGAATGTAACTGAATCATTTTTTTGTCTAGACATTATAGAGTGTTTCTGGTTTGGATTGATTAGGATATAATAAGTCATATATTTCCTAATAATTTTAACCATATGTTCTAGATGGCCATTCTGGTGAGACAAGGGATTTAACAAACTAAAGAAATAATTCCTGAAAATATCCCCTCACAAGAATTTAGAAGATAGGATATTTTCTCCTAATTTCTACTAAAAAAATTATGGGAAAACAGTGTTAATATTGTGGACCTTACTTAGCATAGCTCTTTATACAATAAAATGTTAATCACTTACTTTGGTATGTGAATGAAAATAGGTACTGACAAAAAAAATCTTAGTTCTCTACAAATATAAACAATGAAAAGCAGCATGTGCAGAGATTAAATGCAATCACCCATGTAAGCAAAAATTACTCTTTCTTATCATGTTATGACTTTAGGAGAAGAAAAAATGTTTTGATGTAAAAATCTGTCAGCTATCATGTAATTTAATATGTAGTGACATATACTGCTAAAAGGTATATATTAACATTAAAGACCCAAACTCCAATGATTAATATCACAGCGATGACAGAAGGAGAGTGCCTAATTTTAATCCACTGTTTATCTATGGGGGTAATTTATAGATCACTCGGCATGTTTTAATAGTAGACATAAAAAGATGTCCTCTAATACCCACTTGCTTTCAAGATCTGACATTTGCAATTACAAATATAAAGAAATAGCAAGGGTTGCCTTCACTGGATATGTATACAAATAGCTATTCAGCCCATGCACAGTTTATAAAAGTGATCTATTAATAACAAAACTGCTCCTAAGACCCAGGGTCTCTTAATATTCTAGTTGAATATCATGGGGGTTGACTCAAAACGAGGCCAGAAACACAAAGAGTGGTCAACGCATTGATTTGCCTGCCAAATATAGTTTTACCATCATAAATCTCAGGCTGACAACCGCACAAAGCTTTCTTCACCCAAACACTGCCAAGTAAGGGCGTCTATTCACTGATTGGCTGATAGTCTCCATGACAACTGATGCCACAATTAGACAAGTACAATCCCACTTTCAAATATGCACACAATTCATTAATTCAGCAGGACTTGGTTGACGACATATTATGAGGGAATATTTAATACTATTTGCAGGCTGATCTATTTACCTCTTATCTAGAGTAAAATAAATGATAAGTAGTGATGAAAACAACTGTTTAATTAGACTAAAGTAAGTTTGACAAGCAACTCTGTGAATTTAAGTGATTTTTAAAAATAATTTCATAGGTGTCTCTTTTTGTACACTCAACGGATATTGAGTTAATCGTCAAGTTATTTTCCTGTGGGCCCTTTTTCAAAAGGAAAAAAATGTGCGTCCAATTTTCTACATATAAATAAGATAGTAACAAACACCTCTCTGGCACTTAAGAGACCCCAGTGAAAATTTTCAAAGGAGTCATTTACTGATCCTTTGTCTACACAGAAACCTCATTTACCAAATATGCTTCCCACACAACACTGGACACTTGGATTCAGAATCTAAATCCTAACAATATAAGCTCTAATAAGGAATTGAGGACAAATAAAACAGTGTTTATCAATTTTTTCAAGCTTAGCTTGCTAACTGGATTAACCAAACAACTGCAGCACCGCTGTTTCTAAATGACGGGTATTTTGAAAGAGTCAGGATAGCAAAGTAGCATGTTTAGTACACTTGATCTCATATTACTATCGATGTAGATACACATGAGTCATATAAATCAATGCACATACTGATGTGCATTTAAAATATAATAAATAAAAGAAGAGATATTAAATATTTATAGTTGTTTATCCCCAGGTCTTGGTAGTGAGATTGTGATTTTTTTTGTTTTTTTCCCCCATATTTTGTTTACAGTGAGGATGGCATAATTTCTTCATTAAAGAGAGGTGGTACATTATATTTGATAAAAATGAATGAAAGACAAAAGAAATTCTCCCAGCTATGAGAAAGCAACAGAAAATCTGAGATGTAGTTATCTTTAATTTCTTGTTGTGAAGCATTACCACAAAGTAGAAAATTGGAATAAATAAATACTTATTTTACCTAGAAATATCAAATGCACAACCAATAAAATTTTAATATTTGTGTAATAGAAATTAAAGGGAACTTTGTGGAATTAAATATTCAATTTTGTTTTATTTAAATCCTACCTTGTATTTTGTTGTGTAGAAAGCATCTTGTATATAATAGAAGTGCTTAATATTAGAAAAATCATAAATGAATAAGTGAAACAAATTTGTCATTTTGTACCTTCATACTCATTGTTAGGAACCAAAAGAGATGAAGAATAAGAGTGTCTGTATTCAAGGTCATTGCAACTTAATGGGGAAGCAATATGTAAATATGAAAAATTATAGTAACATGGTACAGAGAATACAGATGAAGGTTGTGTAGAAGTTCAGAATAATCAGTGTTTACCTACTTATACCATATTTACATCACCACCTTTGGTAAAGTTTAAAGACTATATTATCTGAGCCATGTATAGACTGAATATCGACTTTAAAAAATAACTACCAGAATTTAATTTGTGCATCAAAGACAAAGCGAAGGAGTCATTTGAGAACGAAAGTAGGACAACAATAAGGAACTCAACGGTTCCTGTTAAATGGACCCAGTTTAGAAACAGCCCCGGAACATAAAATATTTTATCTCATCCTTTGAGTACAACCCAGAAGCTCATTTAAAAATGTTGGCTCAGCCTTTAATGAGGTTGTATAAATTAACACCCATATTTACTATGACTTTCTCATGTGTCTTCCCAAGAATATCTAACATCAATTCCACCCTGGCTGGAGGCCTCTCATCCCATCACAAATCATTATGGTTGCTCTACAGTATGCGGAGAAATATTTTCCATATATGTTTGCCTAATCCAGGCTCTACCTAATAGTTGGCCTTGTAATGTAGGATTTATGGAAAGAATCAGTCCATATGAAAGTGAGGGATTTTGAAGTTCACATGCAAATGACATCTTCTGAAATGACAAGTTTGATTTCTCCATAGGCAACTGGTGATGAGCCTGACATCAATGGCTTATGGTATCTAAAATAGATACGTTATCTTTTGTCTCACAAAAAAAATTATATCTATACTCCTGGGGGGAAATAAAACCAACTTCCTGCTTTGGACCCAATTCTCTCCAGAAGGCAGAATATGAGCTAAGAGGCTGAATGAAGAAGTTGTCTCAGGGAGAAGTGGAGGTGAGCGGACTGGAACAGAGGAGAAAAAGATGTTCAGAGGGCGTGGTTCCTAAACTGGTCACCACCCCAGTTGCCTGTGCCTAACTAACTCCATTGAGATCTTCTGTGGGATCACAGCCCACCTGGCAGAAGCTGTGCCCTGGGCCAGAAAAGAACAGGACCTGTCCACAGCACCTGCATGCTAGTGAGCCAGAGTGGTCCCATGGGCTATTAACTATAACCTCTGTTGTAATTCCTGATTTTGGAGTGGGATTTTTTCCCGATGACATCTCATACGCAGCTTACACAAACCCCAGAGTTGAAGGAGCGAGGCAAAGTCACAGCTTATGACTGCTGCCCTAGCCATAGCAGTAGATGTGAGGTGTGTGTGTGTGTGTGTGTGTGTGTGTGTGTGTGTGTGTGTATGTGTGTGTGTGTGCTGGGGGGTGTTTAAGGAGCACATGTATTTCATGGACTGCTGAGGTGGGAAATAGAATCGGGCTTCCAGTGGCTTTTTAATGTGTTTTATGAGGAACAGTACTTGTGACACAGCCAAGAAAAAACAGGCAAGCAAAATCATCGTCTTGATTCTTGCAGACTGGCCTTTGATATTCTGAGCTGCTCTGATATTTTCCTTGTCACGAGAGTGAATTCATTTCATCTCCAAATTTACTGCTGGTATGAGCTATCTAGTTTGAGTTGGCCTTTAGATACTTTTAACATAGTAGTCACCAATTTACTTTCTAGTATAGGAATTGTGTGTCCGTTTGTGTGGTTGGTCTAGCTACTCATTCCCTCCCTCTCTCTCTCTCTTCTTCCTTCCCTGCTTATTGAAGAACTAGAAGCTGACTCACAGTCTGTTATTTTCAAGTCATATGTATACAGATAGATCAATAAATACATGAGTTTTACTAGTTTTATTATTTTAAATCTTTTCGTGCTCACTCCTAATTCTTCTTGGAATCTTGTACAGGAAACAACTTTCAGCTCCTTCGGCTATTTTCTGTTTTGAATTTACTTCTATGATTCTAAAACACATACTCATGCTTTGCTTCATGATCAACCACTCCAATCTGTCTCTTAGTTACTGTTGATAAATTCTCTAGCATTCTGGTTCTGCTGTGACCCATATATTTCTCTCTCAACGTTTTTATATTCCTTTTTTGACCCCAGGAATCTGAGATAAAATGTACTTTAATGTAGTTCTTCTATTATGCTGAACGGTTAGTAGACTCTTTTAATTTGGAATCCCAGCTTCTTTACTTCTGCAAAGAATATTTGGGTATTGAAATTAGTGAAAGGATCCTTCAAGTACTTAAGATAATTACAATGAAAAGAACTTCTAAAAGCCAGGTGCTAGTGGTTCACACCTATAATCCTAGCTACTCAAGAGGCTGAGATCTGAAGATCTCAGTTTGAAGCCAGCTGGGGCAGGAAAGTTTGTGAGACTCTTATCTCCAATTAAACAGCAGAAAACTGGAAGTGGAGATGGGGTTGAAAGCCACAGCACTAGCCTTGAGCAAAAACATTCAGGGACAGTGTTGAGGTCCTGTCTTCAATCCCCATGATCAGAAGAAAAAAAAAACACCTCTAAATTATCCTTCTGATGGTCTAACTTTATATCTTTTGGCATCCATTTCTAAGGAATTCTCTCAGTCAAGTCATTTAGTTCTATTAAGATTTTTTTTATCTTTTCTACCTTCCTTTAAACAGTTAAGAGCTCTATTTCCTATTATCTAATTTGTTTCTTCAATATTCAATCTTAACCTCTGAAGATATGGATAGAATTTTCTTTTTAAGTTTTCTATCTCAGGTCCCAAGACTTCACTTCTTTTCTATTCATATCTTTTAGGCTATTTCTTTTCGTGGAGGCTTTGCTAGGATATAGCTAATGGAAAGCTGCTTGGGGAGGAGCAGCATCTGCAAATGCTGCTTCTCACTGTAATTAAGTTTCCTGGGAGGGCTCAACCACCATATTGATAAGCTTTGGCTTTTGAATAAGTCCAACCCATTAGAGAAGAATCTCTCAATTTCTAGGTGGTAAGGTGTACAACAGGTTGTCCACTGAGCAGTTTCTGCTGGCTACATGGATGAAGACCGCTTACAAAGAGCAGTGGTCTCAACATTCATGTGTATACAAAGATATACCCCTGTTTAACATCTCTGTTCTTAATACCAAGGCTAACCTCCATACTGAAAAATAATCTTTTGGTACAGTTCCTCTTTGGGGTGTCTACATGATATATAGGTTTGGACACTAGTAGTGAATGCTAGCCATAGAAAATAAACAATCAAAACAATAGCAACCACCAAATCATCTCTTTTCATGTTGCTAGACAACAAGAGCATGATACTTAACTAGCTGGAGCTTTTGGAGTTTTCATTCTGTGCTAGTGACAGCATGTGAAGACGCTTGGGTCACATTTATGACCAAGCTAGGCAAGACTTACCAGTGCTTTCGTGTGAATATTTTCTCTAGTTCTTGCTGTATTGCCGTTTGAGGAATACAGAGTTATATTTTCATTCTGAGACTGGCCCTCTGACCCTACTATTGTTTTGGTGAGCTTTTAAGATGCTGGCCATAAATCCAATTTTTGCCTAAAAATATCAGCATCTGCTTCTGCTGCTTACAACCAAGACTGCTAACTGATACAATTGCCTTCTCTAAACGGCATGATGTACTCTAAGAGGCCAAAGTTCCATGTGGTTATTATGTGTCTTCTAAGTAGTTACATTTCACCAAAAATACAAGCATCACTCATTGGTTTAAGAAATTGTATGTTGCCTGTGCAAGCAATAGAAATGAACAAAATTAATAAGCCATCTTAGAAATGGCATTTGTTGGAATCTGTGTAAATTATCTTCACTTAGGAAGACCAGGATAAAGGATTTCCAATCCAAAATTTTTGTTCTAAAACTAAAACTCAATTGTTACCCAAGCTCTTATTTTTATAAATGTCTTCCTTAAGTCAGCAATTTAGAATGGGTTACTTTTTTTTTTTTTTTAGTAATTAGCAATCACTTTTGTTCAATAATGCAGGAGAAAAGAGCCTTTACCTCTAAAAATACACCCCATACTCGACTTAATTGGCTCATGGCTCTTGAAAAATAGTGCTTTAAAATATTGCTGTCTTCTGTACTAAGTATTTTTTTGTCACTTAGTATTTAAGGGAGTGCTGGAATTTAACATTTTTCTGAGGCCATATGAGTCAGAAAAATAGTGCTCCTGCCCCTTTCCAGTGTTCTTTTTCTCTTTCTCTTACTGAAACATGTATTCTAGTTCAGACCTGGAAAGTCTTCAGTGTCATATAGGACATGGCAGTAGCCTGTTTGCTCATTCTTCAGTACAGAGAGCAAAAGAAGCATTGCAGAGTCACCCTTTTTCCTTTGGACTTCATACAATCTTTAGTTTTTCTTGAAAGTCCCCGAATCTAAAGCAATATAACATGACAAAAATAAATAAATAAATAAATAAACGAAAGTTCTCTTCCTGCATGATAACTGGGCTCCTTAACTAATTTTTGTCTCATCCATACTTGTCTTATTTTTTAAAAGGGAATTAAGATTTCAGTGAGGTAATTATGCATGTGACAGCATTTTATCCATTGAAAACCACACTTTTTATGAGGCTGATACTCAAACAGGCATAGACAACATTGTCTGTGTAAGTCCACCCTTACCAGTAGCAATTCAGTGACTCTCACAAAAGCCAATGCTGACATGGAAAAATATTCATCCTCACCAAGAATTAAAGACATGGACTCTCAAGCACCAAGGAGATATCTTCTTTCACTTATTCAAAGAAATGTAACAAGGTTACCCAGTGGCAATGAGACTGGGTTGAAATTGGGACTCTTTCAATACAGGTAATATGGTAATAATAGTTTTGGCAATTGGATACTATGCTATTGAGTTGCTGAACAATCATGCCTTTCCTCTATGTAATTCATTAACCAGCTATCACTGCAAATACCTTGCAAAGAGAATTATTTGTAATAGCAAAATATGAAAACCAACTAAATGGCCAGAAATAACTTAATGACTCAGTAACTTTATTGTGTGGACACATTGGATATCCAGACAATGGTACCATTAAACTAGGCAGAGGAAATGGCTCTGATACATGGCATATATGCAAATAAATGGAAATTAATGGTATATCATGTTCATGTATAATCCTATCCCAAGCATTTTAAATATTACCTCACCTAGAGCTAATAGAGTGAGAAAAATATGAAGAGGGAGGTGTCAGGGTGTTGGCAAAGTATGGGAACTTTATTTCCTATTTGGTTGTATCTTTCTGACTTTTCTATGTCAAGTGTGTATTTTTGTCATCAGAAATTTAGAAACAGTCATCAGGATAATGGTATGTAACCAGGGTAAAATAATATTGCTTCAAATCTTAAATCATGGACTTACTTAAGAAACACAATGATAGTTTAAGGACTCTGAAATGTAGTGGCAAGCTAGTGGCTTCCATCATGTTGGCTCCATTCCTGACTGTCCATTACTGTATGCACTCAGACAGCATACAGAATTTCCATGTTGGCACTGAGCTTTGTGACAGTCCAGAGAATCATACTTTCATGGAAGTCTTGGGAAATGTTGTACTTCATTTAAGAGAAACTCTGGAAAAGATCCTAGTTTATACATCTTTGCATCTAATTTATATTGCAGAGGACACAATCTCACAGCGAACAACTCTCTAAGCTCGCAGCGTTTGTGCCCCCCTTGGGAAGAAGCCTACCAAAGAGACATAGGTGTTTCTAAGAGATAACACCATTATGGTTCAATCCCTTGATGGGAAGTTGTTCCTTCTAGTTCTACTATATCATTCCTCCAGGGAACAACACCAGTTGGCTAGTACAACTGACATAATGTTACAGGCAAAAAGAAAAGAGAAAGACAGAGACAGAAAGCAAGGTGGCCCAGGATTTAAAAAAAAAAAAGCCTTTTTAGTAGTTGTGACATATGCAAACTAAGACTCCAGAATAAATTCTTCATCATATTCATTGTTTGATATTCACACAATTTTACTAAATTCAGTGCTGTGTGTTTTATTTTTCTACTTTAGGTTTAAAGCAGAGCAGAAATGTGTCAGCACGTCTTCCAAAAATATAAAGATTGCATTTAGATTATATTATGGCCTATTTTGTAGGAAATACACATTCAAAAAAAACAGTGGCACATTTATTATGCTATGGATCTCTCTAAGAAATCAGTTTAAATGGAAGTTTTAAGAACCCTATTAAGTGGAATCAAAATTTTGTGCCTAGTGTTACTAATGAATATCAGCTTTATATCAACTGTAACATTGAAAAGGGTTCGCTTCAGCAAATGGGCCAGAAGATGCCTCTTCCTCTTCTTTCGCTTCCTCCTCTTCCTCCCTCCCTTCACTCTTCCTCTCTCTTTGTCTTTTTCTCTTTTTTCCCTCACTCACTTGCTTTTTCTTTCTGTGTCTCTCCTCTTTTCTTTCTTCCTCTCACTCTCTTTGTCTCTCTTCTTTCTCTTCTCTCCTTTTCTTTCTTTCTCTCCTCTCTTTTCTTCACTCTCTCCCCCTCTGTGCTTTTCTTTCTTTTTTCCTTCCCTCTCTCCCTTC
The DNA here is from genome assembly GCF_000151885.1 of Dipodomys ordii. Lineage (NCBI taxonomy): Eukaryota > Metazoa > Chordata > Mammalia > Rodentia > Heteromyidae > Dipodomys > Dipodomys ordii. The sequence goes on from NW_012267228.1 coordinate 13,574,116, forward strand.
TTCTATCCTTTGCTCCCTTCCTTTCTTCCTGAGACAGAGTCTTACTATGAAGTCCAAGTTAGCCTCAACTTCGCAATTCTGCTGCCTCAAACTCCAGAGATGCTGGTGCTTTCTTTCCTAGGCTCAAATGTTTCCACACCATTTTTAGTCATCTAAGGTGCTCAAAGGGCAGGTTTAGCTTCTTGGCTGTAAAAGATCAATGGCTAGTGATGGGATGAGAAGTGGTCAGAGTGAGAACGTTGGGTTGGCCAGTAGTGGAAAAAAAGGAGTTCCATTTGGGGTGGACAAGGATGGTTGTTAGAAGAGAGATTAAGTGAAGAAATTCCAATAGGACAATGCCATTGAATTTATGAGAATTGAGTGAGGAACACATGATATAACATAGGTAGGGATTGGAGGCATGGGGTTAGAGGGATGGGGGGGGGAATGATGGAAGAGGTAGCATTGATCAAGACGCACTGTAGTGACAAACTGACATGGAAACCCCTTTGTACAACTACTTAAGGATAACAATAATAAATAAACTACAACAAATGGGATCAATAAATCATCGGGTCTTAGTTTTAGGGAAGTTGAACAAACACAAGAGGTTTGAATTGGATATCCAAATGTTAGTAGTCTACTTAGTAGACACTGAAAAATGATGAAACTTTCCTTAGTGACCTTAGAAGGCCTTCATAGACTACTTTATACACTACACTTCAGAAATGTCTTCATACACCACTGCATTAAGTTTTATTCCAAAGGTTTAAAGTAGGGGTGCAGTGAATTGTGAGCCACAGTTTGGAATTTCTGTCCTAAAGACAGAAGCGGCTCTTTGACTATCAATTAGGTCATTAGAAATTACATAACTGCTATACAGAAGAGCGTATAATGCAAAGGTGACAGATAAAAGCCAATTGCAACATAAAACATATATAACAGTTCTATCTCACATGAACCAGTGGTTCACACCCATAACCCTAGCTACTGAGGAGGCTGAGATCTGAGGATTTTGGCTAAAGCTAGCCTAGACAGACAACTTTGAAAGACCTTTACCTCTCCAAATGTAAAAAAACTGGAAGTGGAAGTGTAGCCTTGTATAAAAACCTAACAAAGAGAGACAGACAGACAGAGACAGAGAGAGTGAGACAGAGACAGATAGAGACAGAGAGGAGAGGGGGAACAGGCTCTGAGTTCAAACCCCGGTACAAGCACACACACACATACAAAATAAGAAACCTGTAAGTGTGTGTCTTATAGGAAATACAAAGAAAACTATTTACACAAGTTTCCAATGACAGTGCATAATTCATTTGAATAATGTGTGTTGCTTGTTTCTTCCCAGCATGTATCACATGACATTAATCCAAAGATGCATTTTTTCTATAGCTCTCAAAACTTAGATTAGTCTCACAATTGTAATTCATAGTGATATATAAAACAATGCAGTATTATATAATCAATGCACGTTAGATTCACTGAAAGATGATTTTTAATAAGTTAGAAGCAAACACTTAGGAAATTTGTGCAACTCCAATTTTTTGACACCTAATACCTATGGAAATGAGTCTGTTACTTCCACTTCTTAGATTTATTCTTACTCATAAAAATATTTTTAAAAATTCAGACAGAAATGGAAAACTCAGTTACTGACTGGAGGCATGGCTTAAATGATACAGCTCCTGCCTAGAAAGGGGGAGGCTCTGTGTTCAATCCCTGGGACTGGAAAACAAAGCATAAAACAAACACCCTCATTCAGTTACTTTCTTGTCCAACTCAATACCATGATGGCCTGTTTATCTACGTTGTTAAGGATCTGAATTAATTCATTTTCCACTTTAATAGTTGAGGTGTTAAACATCAACAACCAAGGAACAGATGTTGGGTTACTAAAAATTTCTTAGTTTTAAAGATATTATGGCCTAAATTATTAATCACTAACTTTTCCTAGCCTAAATTGCTTCAAACAAAGCAGAAAGCTCTTTATTGCAGGTTGCAGATCAGGGCATAATGTGCTCCATATGGCTAATTGTATTATGTGACTTGGGCAGTTCTATTTAGCATGAGCAGAAGCATCCACAGTGTCTAAGGTCTGCAATATTGTTAGATGAAATTATAAATAATTCCTATGAAATTTTATAATGGACAATTTCTTTTTTTTCCTCCTATGTGAAAAAAATAGCATGACCATAAAATTAATCTAATGAAAGTATAGACTTTCTTTTTTCTTCATTACGAAGGACTTTGTGTATGTCATTGATGTCAAAAGAAAACAATAAACTTGCAACCAGGTAGACTGTACGAAGTATCACAACAGTGCATATTGAAATACAACGTACCCACATCTAGTGATGTGATATACTTTTGTTATGCTGTAGACCATGAAATTATAGAATCTCCCATAGTTCTGACATATTATTCCTCCTCTTAAATCATTATAATCACCAGACCCATCATATGCCTCAATCTCTAAATGATAATGGAACAGAATCACAGTATAATCAAGGAAGCTCTCAAGATTCATTTTCAGAAAAATATGATGCTCACCCTCACTAAGTAGAATTCTTCATTAATTAATAGTGTCACTGATGGCATTATGTTACCCATCACCAAGTTTCTGAAAATCTTACTTTATGGCACCATAAAAATCAGAATCTGTGGAAAGTACTATATGAATAAATAGTCATATTATAGTCAAATATATAAAGAGTGGTCTGAAGAGACTCTTTAAGAATCTCTCCATCATCCTTATCTTCTGTGAACTGAACGCATGGGCTGACTTCTGCCCTCCAGCCCTTCTTTCAATGGTGCCATGGAAGGGCTCAGTGGAGAAACATGTATACTAGTCTCCACCAGAGGCAAATGGGATCAGCATCACTCTCCCCTTCCCCTGTACATCCAGGACGATCACCGTGGTATAGGCTGTCAATCAGCTCATCCCTCCACTGGAGCTGAATGCTAGTGAGACAATGTCATATGGTGCATCTTAATTGAGTGGTTCCTGACATCAGCAGGCATGCAAGTCTGTATTTTAGGTATTGCAAATTCATGTATATGTGTGTGTATGTGTATATGTGTATATGTATATATGAATAAAGACAGCATAAGCACAAAGTAAAAGTCTTATCAAGAATAATTCACTCCATCCCATATTATTTGTCTCGTTTATAGGAACAATCCGCAATCGTTTGTACAGTTTTGACTGGAATACATACAGATGCACATACATACATGTCAGCTATTACTTATCTTCATGTTCATAAAGTCATCAACTTTCAAAGTCAATGTAAAGAAGTCTTTTTTTACTCTAGTGGTTTTCAACAACTCTATGTTACTTCACCAACTTTCAAAGGATACTCTTCAGAGTCTATTTCAATGACACGCTATTGTAAATGGTGCTCTAATGTACCTTACAAAATATTTCCCTTCATTTCTATTTCTGTTTCTTCTATCTTCTATTCCTAAGTTATTTCTTTTCATTTCTATCTTGTATTTACCAGTCCTCGATCCCCTTACATGCTTATACATTCTCTTCATTCTCCAAATTTGCTAGGACTCGTTTATTCACATGAAATTCAGAGGCTTGTTTGTTTTTTTTAAATTGGTTATCTGTGTTCTTTTTATGGGGCTGGTGATGAAAGCAGAGCCTCATTTTGTGCTAGGCAGGTGCTTTCTCAGTGAGCCACATACCCAACTCACCTGTTTCTGAATACTAGATTTTCTACATATGTGTGTGACTCTTAATTAGAGTAGGAATGGCCAGAGCTTACCTGACATGCAAAAATGCTCTACATTGCACAGATGAACATGGTTGGTGCCAACTTTTACTACAAAAATAGCTTGTGAGATGATCTGATGGTGCCAACCGGAGCCATAACCTAGAACAAATTAATTCCTTAATTAAAAAGAAAATAACTCTGTCTCTCAATCAATAGTATCAAAGACAATATAAATGTAACCAGCTGAATCCATGCAATACCATCCTATGCAGTGCTATCAGACTGTAATCATTACTACTACAAAATGTGTGTGTGTGTGTGAGTGTGTGTTAATCACATACTTTCACCCATAGTTATTTACTGCTATCCTACTTTTTGGTCTAGAATATGATAGTCATTTACTATAGTCTGACCTGACTTCAACTCTACCACCCATAGCTACTAAAGTACGCATTTTCTACTTTATTAGATACAAAAGGAGAAAGGTTTAAAAAGTGAAAGTTGCAAATAATAAACAAAGGGCAAATGGTTATTGCGTTTTTAACAGATTTACTGAGATGGAATCCCCATGCAGAAAGTTAATCCTTCTTCTTATTATACCTTCAATGACGTTGAATGTATAGGTTATATAGGTCGGGAACTTTATGGGAATTCTCATCACTTAATATGTACTTGTTGATAGCCTACTACATGGCAGACTTTGTCCTGGATACTGAGGGTAAGGGCAAATGCTGTAAGTCAGTTTCCCAGCTTCAGGATCATTGACATTTGGGACTGAAGAGTTCTTCACTGGGGAAGCCTGCTCTGTATATTATATACGCTCAACTCCACCCTTTCTGTCTCCCTGCTAGGTGCCAGCAGCCTCTTTCACTCTACTTGTGACAAACAACTTTTTCTCCAGACAATCCCAAGTATCTGGATATCAAAATAATTCCTCTTGAAAATGATTGCTCTCAACCATGTAGTCAATTGCTACCTTGTCTTGAGGGGCCCTTGCTTATGATCACATTTTCCAAATCGACTCTGATATAATCTTATACCACATGAATCATTGCCACCACCACCGTGCTAAATGCAGCCTTGCACCTAGTCCTACTTAAATATGTGTTGACTCAAATGATGCACAGCTTTTATAGCCAGTTCTTTATCAGTGGTTCAAATTATTGCTTTTAGTGAACATGTAAAGCATATGTGTTAAGCACTGTACTCAAAACCCATGGTACTCTCAGAAGTAAAAAAAAAAAAAAGTACCTTTCTTGATGTGTATAATTTGTGCTTTGTCCTATACCAGTGAGTTAACTTATCAACTTAACTTTTAAATGTATGTATGAAGATGTGATCTGTGGAGCTTCCCTACCTAACATTCATGTGAAAGAAACAACAAATGATTCAACAATTCAACAAATAAAAGCTACTTTGCCAGGATAAATTTTCTTGTCCATATGGTGGATGGCACTGATTGATGTCTGCCTGCTGGTACTGTTTAGACAGCTTAAAATTTAAGGCCACTTTGTGGCCTCTGTAATGCCATTTCTGGTTCTAAAATCCTGAACGGATGATGTGTTGCTGACATGGCTGGTCTTCAGAGCTCTCTACTTGTTACTGGTCACAATTCACACTAATCTTTCTTTTCCTGGCTGTGGTCAAGTGAGTAGAATGTGACCAGAAATGCTTGTATGTCCTTCTTTCTCTCAAGACTGAATGACCAAAGTCAAGAAGGAAAATTCCCTTTAAACTATGGCCAAAGGAAGCTACATTATTCATTATTGGCTAGTTAGAAATGTCCCTGGTGGTGTTTTGTACAAATGTTCACGCAATCAGATAATCGCATACCCAGGGCCCAGGATTCCCACTTGACATACTTGATAATAATTCCTATCTGGAAATTACACAAGAACTATAATGAGACACCATTGCCTAACAGCTACTCTCCTAAACGATTGCATTTGCGAGGTGTAAATCAATAAATGGTGATTAATGAGATTACATTTCATTTGTGTTAATTCAGTGGTACTCAATAAACTTCTGTTGCTTATATAGTTAATGGAGAAATAGCCATAAAATATATTTCTTTTTCTCTTTTAACCTTTTCTTTTGTTATTTGTCCAATTGTCTGGTCGTCTAGAGCCCTTATTTTTTTTTTTTTTTGCATTTTGAAGAGGCAAAGTGTCATGATTATTAAAAGGTAGCCATGTGTAATACTGAGGTTGTACTATAATCCTTTTCAAGTAGACAAAAGCATTAGACATATGAATGCTTAGCTTTATTGAGCATTTGCTATGTGCCAGATACCCTACCAAAGAGCTTTACATGAATTATGATTTGTAAATTTCCAAACAACCATAGAAGAACACATGAAAGTCTTTCAACTGCACTAGTCATTAATGAAAAAAAATTAAAGCCACCAGGCAGTATCCTGGACTGGCAGAATGGCTAAAAGAATAAAAGACATAATAACCATTGTTGATGATAATATAAAACAACAGAGACTCTCATGTACTTCTTGTGGGAGTGTAAATTCATATAGGCACACAGGAAATCTGTTTGGTAGCTATACTAAAGCAGAACGTACACATACCTATCACTTATAAGTTCTTTTGTTAGAGACATAATGTAAATTTGTACATAAATTGCCTAAAGACATGGACAAAAATACTTAAGGTAAAATATTTTAAATAGTCTTTACCTAGAAACTACAGAAATGTCTATCAATAACAACAGATAATAAATTGTGCAACATTCTCAAAAGGAAACACTACAGAATCATTTTATCGGATAAACTTGGTCTATACATCATCAAAGATGGATTTCCCAAACACTATATTAGGAAAAAGAAGCCAGGCACTAGGCTCCATATTCCATGGGGAAAAAAATAGTCAAATCCAATCAGTGATGTACATCTTGAGCATGGTAAACATTGGTAGGGTCATGAAAGGGTAGGAGGAGAAATGACATGATGTTGTTTCTTGATCTGGGTTCTATGTACATCAGTGTGTTCATTTTGTTAATAAAACAAAAAACAAAATCAACTCATTGCCAAGCAATGGTGGCTCACACCTGTAATCCTAGTGACTCAGGAGGCTGAGATCTGAGGATCACAGTTTAGAGCTAGCTCTGGCAGGAAAGTAAGACTCCTATCTCCAATTAACCACCAGAAAATCAGAAGTGGCACTGTGGCTCAAAGTGGTAGAGTGCTAACCTTGAGCAAAAGAGCTCAGGGCAGCACTCCGGCCCTGAGTTCAAGTCCCATGACTGACAAAAAACAAAATCCTCATTAAGTTATGTATTTGTGCACTCTTCTAATTATATTATACTTCTGTAAAAACATTTCCTAAGCCTTTTTATGTGTATCAGGTGCTATTGTTTACGGAAATTCATAAATGCAAATACAGAGAATTGATAAAGTTAAGACATCTTGCTTGAACACAAATGAAGATTTGAATCTTGGCAGTTTCTCCACAAATTCCTAAATTGACCCCTCTGGATTATGGACAAAAACAAACTTAGTTTTTCTCCTGTCTCTGTTCCTTGTCTGTGATTACCCAAAGTTGAAGGTGTGTCCAGTAGTAAGCAGGTTTACCAGGGACTTCCCTAGGCTTGACTTCCAATAGTCCCATGTGAAGCCCGGCTTGACTTCCAATAGTCCCACACGGTTAAGACCAGGTTGACTTCCAATTGTCCCACAAAGTGAGACCCCGGAAGGTCTGACACCACAGTGGTAGCCCCAGCATCCTGAACTATCGCAAGCCATTGTGTTTGCAGATGGTAAATGGCAGGCCACCTTCCAGAATGCATCTCCCCTCAGGTTTGATCCCAACGGAAGAATATTGAAGCTGGAGTACTGCCCATAAACATAGCTGAATATCCTAAACTACAATATAAAGAAGATAAGAGCTAGCTTGTGTTTGTCATGAGATCTGCACAATGGAAAATGAGTCGCTTGATGAGGAGACTCCAGAAACAACAACAACAACACAGAAGGGAGGAAGAAAATAAGGCATGTCCCTCCATACTCTCCTGGAGGGAGCTGCCACGGGCATTTAAGTTAGAACCAGTGTGATGTTTCTTTAAATAAATGATAAAAAATGGTGCAATGCTCTGCTATTCTCACAGTGTAGCCACGGGTGTTGGTGCTTGTCTACAGCATGCATAAGGTCCTTTTAAAATGTAGCTTCGGGGGTCTACCCTCTGTGAACCCCATCTGAAGTAGGTCCCACGAATCTGAATGTATTTAATAATCTAACTTTGATGCAGATTGATGGTTGGGGACATTCTGGCTTTGTAAGGTGCCATGTGAAATAAAATGTCTTCTTTGGGTCATACCACTTGTTACAGGCCCTTGAGGGAAAAGGGCAAAAGACAAACAGAATGACAGAGGGAGTTAATTTATTTCTCCTGCAACTCTTTTTCAGGTTAAATTTTAATCTAGTTTTAAATTGCTTTATAAATATGACTCTGATTAAAATATAAGAAATATCAATAATGAAAGAAAGAAGAAAATAAGTCTAAGCGTTGCAAGGTATGCAAACCAAATTCATTTCTTAAGTACACTGTCACACATACATAAACACAATTTGTTAAGCCCTCCCTCCAGGCTTTCTAAAAAATTTAGTCTGATGACTCTCCTGGATTTAATTGAAGAACTAATTTTAAATGAATTTTGATACAGTCTAGGATTTTGGGAAAAAATGTTAACAAGAGCAATGGCTTAGAATTTCAAAGTATAACATAAGCAAACATACTATTCTATTGCACTCATATAGTAGTATAAAATATCACTGTTATGCCAATGTACTGTTAGTGGTTGCTACATAGTTATTTCTATAGCCTAGAAAATCAATATCTAACTGAAAGTTAATTCTTCTGTATAACTTAAACATTTTTAATGTGCTTGTACAATTTCCCTTCCGAGCTAAATTTACTGACTTAGATATACTCATCAGTTGTTTTTCTGTAAGTAAATTTAAGTCCAAACTATTAACATATTTGTTAATGGCACCTAATTTTACATAATCAGGGAATGTGCCACCCTTTTACAAATCATCTAGAGGAAACCCTAGAAACATCTGTTCACAGATAACAACATGGGCAGTGTGAGAACAGATATTAAAATCTTGAGAAGTTCTCCCACGGGGCTGAGATTTTAACTTCCTCAAAGAGTAGATTGTAAACTCCTATTTCTGAAGAGGATTGAAATAGATGGCTATAAAAAAAATCACTCTTGTGTTTAGACCAAGCTAAGTGCATTGCAAATGTCATATTTCAATAGATACCAGAACACAACAAAATTCTAGATTAGAATGCACAGAGAAAAGTGAGAGGTGAGTTGCTGAGGAGAGGGCAGATTTTTTTCCCCTGGGATATTTGTTGTACTAGGCAGTAGGTTGCAATCCCGGTACAAGAAGGTCAGTGTAGAAGACACTACCCTGCATCTCACACAGAGAATCTGAATATGCAGAAGTTACAGCCCAGCCCAAGTCTAGTCCAATCCCTGACCGTCATGTAGCCAATTGGAACCATCATAAACACCAGAAAGAAGAGCTTTCTCGTGTGGATTTCAACATCATTTGAAGTCTTTCCATTTTTATTCACATACGGTCAGAACTGATTGTATGCAAAAAGGAGGATGGCTCAATAAACAACAACTAAGAGGACATAAACAACATAGAAGCAAACCCATAGATAATCTCCATATTATACTGAATTAATCAACCAAGCCTAAAGTAGCTATGATTAGTGTACTCAAAGAGGTACAGAAAAATATGGACACATTAGGAAAGGAAAAATCTAAAACACAAAAAAGATCATATCTGACTCTATAAATGGTGATTCAAATGAACAGCTTAGCCCTCAAAATGTAATATCTGAAAATTTGAATTTGGATGGGTTTAATAGTAAACTGTTCACAGCAGAAGACAGGATTAGGAAACCGGAGACAGTTCCATTAAAGATACCATAAATCAAAATCCATTAAGAAAAAAAAATCTGGACAATATAGAAAAGAGCAGAGATGTAAGAGGGCCTAAAGTTCTGACACACCGTGGAACCAAAATCTCACAAGGAAACATGGAAGAAACAAACAATGGACACCAACTGCAGTGGTTTGGATGACAAAGAAGGTCACCCAAAGCCCTCCATGTGAAAGATTTGGTCTCCAGTGTAGGAATGTGGGAGGTGATAGAGTCTTTAGAAGGTGGAGCCTAGGGCTAGGCTCTTAGGTCACTGAGGAATGTGTGTGTGTGTGTGTGTGTGTGTGTGTGTGTGTGATTATTTCATGTTCACCTTCTTGGCAGTTCTAATGGGATCCCCTTCAGTACTCATAGAGCAATGAAGTGCAGTAAGAAGGCTTAGCCCTGCCTTGCTTCTGTTGGAGAGGGAGCCTCATGAGATGCCACCATCACAGGGACCAAGACACAAAGGCCTGCTACATTTTGATTTGAGTCCCCCCACCCCCATCCTGTGAGTTCAACTTTTGTTTTTCATAAAGGTAGTTACCTCAGGCACTTCAACACAAGGCTCATAAATCTACCACCTCCCATAATCTAGATGTGGACACAGTCCTAAAAACTATTAGAAATGGAACTCTAACACAGCATGACAGTCTGAGGATAGCTCTGTATCTTGTTTCATTGTTGGAGGACAAGTACTGACTAAAGAAATGCTTAGTAAATCTGTGTTGAGGTACTGAAAGAAATGCTTAGTAAATCTGTGTTGAAGAACGGAAAGAAATGCTTAGTAAATCTATGTTGAAGAACGGAGAGAAATGCTTAGTAAATCTATGTTGAAGTGATTATTTCCTCCCCATCTTCACTACTGTTTTGGCAACTGTTGCCGTAGAAATTTTGCAACATGATTAAACCTGTAAGTCAATTACCTCCTAGAATTATGGGATGTTCTTATGATCAGGAACCTTAGGAATCCTACGGTTTAGTTTTCATTGAGCTTTCGTGACTCCCAGTGCTTTGGTTTAGTTCCATGGCAGAGGGACCCCTGGGAGAGGAAGGCCATGCAGGTGGATTGTGGGTACCCATTCCTGCATTACGGTTACTCTGTTACTATGTATCTGTTCTATTGTTTGTACAAAGGAAACAAGTGTCCTCCAGACAAAAGTATGATTTGTAGAAGCATGAATCAGTCCCCTTATACTAGAGGCGATGTAATGGAGTTCTGTAGACACAATGTGACATCTCAAGGTTATATAGCTAATTAAATGGCAGACCAGGGTCCAGACTAAATGTCTCTAAGTTCAGGTGTGTGGCCCATGCCAATATAGAGCATACTTCTTGTTCTCATCTAAGAGTTTATGCAGAAATGAGATGGTTCATCAACATCATCATTGAGATGGTGGTATTCCTCTGTTCCCCTGCCCCCCCTCATTTTGCTATAAACTTGCTTTTCATCGCAAACCAGATATCATTGAAAGTTACTTACAAATTTTCAGATAGTTAATATAGCTGGTACTTATTTTCATGTCTTAAAAGAAATGCCTATTTTTTTAATAAAGAGGCTTGATACATACTTGGACTGAAAAACTTGTTCAAAATGATCTTAGCCCTGTCTACTACAGAATTTCTTCTCCTGGGAGGTGACAAATTTTCTTAGATATACATCTAGTGACAGTCTGCACATATTGCAGCATATAAATGTTATATTTTTACTTTGATTTTTATCCAGGTAGAAATATGCTCTAACATAATACTGTAGCTTGGTGTTTTCATTTAACACTATCAATAGTCATAATGGCTTATTTAAACTCACAGAACCATTTCCTTTTGTTACTGGCTGCATAGTATTCCACTGTAAGAATATAGTGAAATATATTTACCTTTGTTCCTCTTAATGGGCATTGAGTTTGATTTAATAGAACAAGAAGAGCTGATAGGATTAGCATTGCCCACAAGCGAAGTCATTGAAACAAAATGATGTCCACTTAGTTTTACAGAAATTGCCAAATTGTTCTTTGCCATAATTCCACCCAAGTAATGAGTATAATAATTTGTATTGAACTATTGCTAACAAAGTTGCTTTAAAGGTTGCTATAAACCTTGTATTTTGACCAATGTGCTAAGTAAAAATGGGAAGACAGCAATTTGCATTTTTCTTAAAATAACAAAATAACAAGAACATTTTTTCAAGTATAAGTGCCAATTGCATTTCCTTTTCTTTTGTTCATTTTCTTATTATATTGTAGATATTTTTCTTATTAATTTGTACATGTAATGCAGCTTTTACAAATTGCCCTTTACATTTTCATGTGTGTGTTTGATGTCTTATGCCATTCTATCTCACATTTAGAAGAGCAAACTTTGTGCATTAGATGAATGAAGAAATCATTTTTAAAAAATCTGCAATTAGGAAAATGGCTACTGGAGTTCAAAAAAGAGAGGCTAGTCACCATGAGTAACTGGAGTCCCCCAACAGTAAACCTAACACCCATCAATACGCTATGCATGTTTTATTTGCCTATTTATTCCCTAATTCGATAAAAATTACATGTTTCTATGGCAACATAAAAAAATCACAGATACCTGGCTCTACGCAGAGGTATGGCATTTCACTTTCTTAATGAAACACACACATCACAGGGGCTTAAGCCTGGTATTTGGTCATAACTTTTGCAAAGTGGAATTTGTTACCCCGTGATCTGTTAGTGACTTTGGGTATTTGTTCTGATTTAGCCAAAGGGTTGCAAGCTTCGCATGAAAAAAGGCAAGCCTATAAAAGCACAAATCAGAGCAAGTAACATCTCTGTCTTCTTAAAAGTATGAAGGTATTCTTTGACACTTTTAAAAATAGCATCGAGGGGTAAGGCCTACCTGTGGGTAACATAAGATTCCTTTGAAAACACGAAGGGATTGATGATTCGTTTTCTATTGTGAAGGAGACCAGAAGGCCAACTTCATGAGACATAAAAACCCCTCTCTTGTGTTTTTAGAATCCATTCCAAGGGGACAAAAAATTCCACCCCAAGATTTCTTGGCACCCACCAGAGGTGCAAACATTACCTAGTGATGTCTGCACAGTGTCAGAGAGGTGGAGAAATCCTTCAAATCTGTTAAATGTAGAATAAAGAGGAGAATAACTTGAATTAAATTCCTGTCCCTACTTGAAATAGACTCTGACTGTGCCTCTGTAGCTAGCCCTGATTTTTGCATGAAAATATTCCTTTTGTCCCTATCTGGTGCGAGTCTTCAAAAAGGAATAGGGTTTAAAAAGCAGGAAATAATGTGAGATTTTAAGCAAACAGTTCAATATTCTTTTAGAATGCTCTCTGTATTCAAAAGCACTTTGATTTATATCTTTAGGAGTCTTTGAAACTGTACCTCTTTTAAAAGAACATCCCTGATTTTGGGGCCTTTGTTCCTTTATGAGCTTTGTGCCTGATTTCTAATAGAGAGACCCAAGGAGCATGTTGCTAAAGGAAGGAAAATAATTTTTTTAACAACGCCTGGCAAACTGTGTTAAATATGCTTTTGAAAATTAAGTTTAATATAAAGTTCAGTATAACCATCACCAATGGAAGTATTGTCTGTGCTAAATAACTCTTCCAATAAAAATACCCTTTGTTTTCCTGTAATGTAATTAAAAGCAAGCCCCAAAGAGCAGCCATAAATCAAGATGCACAAAAGCAGACAAAAATATTATAATTAATATTTAACATAAGTTTTGATTGCTTTTTAGAGTATTAAAAATATCAATTAGAATATATATTCAAAGTTTTCTCCTTTTTCCCATTACTGTACCAGGGACTATTTTTAATTCTGGATACTCCAAACCAAATAATACATAGTCTCTAATTAAATAAAAGACTGCAATTGAATTGCGAGTTTCTGCTGATGTCACACGTAATGAGAACACACAGCTCGAGCTGTGTATGAATGGCAGCCGAGCCCTGAGAATGAATTACAATGTTAGCATTCAATCAGGCACTAGGTATTGTTATTTGTAATAGATGTAAAATGATTATTATTATTTTTTAAATACAGACAAAGGGAAGGAAATTTGAATTCAAAAATCTGAGGCTAGGAGGCAAAAAAAAGATTAGAAAGTATGCGATTAAAGTGATTACACTGCATTGGAAAATGAAATGTACAAATTTACCAGTGAATAATTGCTTTCTATATTACAGATGGATAAATAGCTAGGTATAACTGTATCCGTATCTACGTGGGGATAGATTTGTAGAGAAAAACCTCTAAAAGGAATAAGAATTCCAGTTTGTAGACGTTTATTTTTAAATTTATATATACATATATATATTAAAAAGAAACTTTTGGTATAATGAAAGGGTGAGAAGTATGCATTTCACTCATCTAAGGTTCTGCCATGATTTACAGCCCTTTTTGGAATATATCAAAGATTCTTTTCAGGGTGGTATTTTCAGAAGCATATTTAGATCTCTACCTATGATGAATTGAAGTATGTGTGTCCAATATGGCTATTTATTGTTGTTAAGCATTGACCAGGTGCTTGGCTCAAGGTATAGTATGGAAAACATGGGCTTTTTTTTAATCCTAAAATGTTTCAACTAAAGCAGGTGATGGATCATGGAGGCTCTCTTCTCTCTTTCCCCTCTTTCTCCTCCCTGCTTTGGAGAGCCCATTAGTGCTTTAATCCCAGCACTAGAGAACAGCTTTTAGTTCTCCATCTTCCCCTGCCCCCAACATGTTCCAGTCTCTGCTGCTGCCTCTTGCCATGTGGGAATATCAGCCTCTATTCAACATAAGTTGCGTAACTACTATAGAAAGAAGTGTGGGGATGGCATTTAAAGCACCCAGACAGAAAGTCTGGAAGTTTCAGGGGAAACAAGAAGTAATAGCGAATTTCAAAACAATCTCAGAAAATGCATATAAAGACAGGATGCTGATTGATAATGATGAAGGAAAGGAATCCGAGGAGATAATTGCACAGAAGAATGCCTTCCCATTGCAGCAACAACTTGATCTCTCAGTGGTCATTTTGCTGGCCCTGTGGCCCATGCTACACACAGTCAAGAATTTAAATATAAGCAAAGGTTTCTGAAGGGCCAAATGCTCCATTGGAATTGAGCTGTGTACATCATGCCTTGTATTCTTGAAATTTAATAAGGACAAACATTGTGGACAGTGTGGATTCTAGACTATGCTCTGCTATGTGATCTCAGGTAGTTTTGCTAGCCTCTCTGTGCTTCAGTGCCCACAAAAGGCAAGGTGCTTAGTGCTGAGATGTAGCTAAGTGCTATCACTCTTGCTCATCATGCATGAGGCCCTGGGTTCAATCTTCAGCATTTCAAAATAAAAATAAAAATCTCTGCATCATTTCCATCCTGCTCATTTTATTTCTCTTAATAGTAACATCTTGGATCACCCAGCATGAAGATCAAAATCAGGAAAGTAACAACATACATAGCTATGACCAATTACTCGGCTTGAATGGATTTTCCTCTTCCAGGATCACATATTGCATTTATCTTTTTCTCATGTATGCCTGTCAACTTTATTGAAGCCTTTATGGGAATCATTAATCTGCCTTGTTTATTGTTTAAATCTATTTATTTATTACATTTTAAACCTTTTTTTAAATTATTCTCCAGTAGTTTCATAAAGTGGCTTTAATTCATTATGTCAGTTTGTGAATACAATGCATCTTGATCACCCCTACCCCATCTCTCTCAACCTAAAGCATCCCCTCATTCTTTCTCATTAGGACTCCATTCTCCCACCATCCCTCTCTTCATTCCTTTACTCCCCCCTTCCTTTGATCTCCTGACATCTCAAGTTCCAGCTTCCTGGTATTCATTTTGTCTTATTTTCAGAAAATACTATTCTCAGACACATTTCCCCCAAAAGCCTTGGTTTCAGTTGATAGGATATGATATTCGGGAACATATTTCAACTCCTTGTTTCTAGTCAGTAAGCTAGAAAATATATTTTTACACACATACACACACATCTGTGTGTATGTATGTGAATATACATATATAAATGAAAGAATGAGTTGATATAGGCTTAAATATTACATATATATCAAGAAGTCATATCTATAAAGATAGACTACCTCATAAACTCCTACCAATATTTTCAATTCCATCCAAGGATACAAGTTTTCATGCCATCTGTTATATTATTTCTTCCCTGCTGAGAATTTTGGACTCTTGCTTCTTGTCCACCAATGTGGAATGGAAGAAGTAGAAAAATCTATCATTGCTCACTTGTTTTATTAGATGTATCAATACCACCACCACCAGCTGATGCCTGAAATTGTTAGGACCGGCTGATTCCTCCGCTCCTCAGCTATGTCTTTGGGGTGGTATCTGTCTGCCTTATTGTGTGTTACATGCCTTCATGATACACGTCTGTACATATGTACTATAGCCTTTTCTTGTCTTGCTGTGATGGAGGTGGTTAGAAACATCTTTTGCTTTAGTGTAGAAAGAGTAGCAGGTAGATTTGTGGTTTTGGTTGGTGTGTGCACATCTTTTTGTATTTTGGAGCTTCTGTGTTTGAAACCTTGCCCCCTCCTCTTAATGCAAATGTTGTCTATAGGGTCTTGGTTTGGCTGACTAGTTATTCAATTATTTCTATGTGGAGCCTGAAGAAGATCTAAAACCCAAACTGCTGACATAGCAGTTCTTCTCCACCAACCCTACTCTAAATGTTCTTGATTGCTTTGCTTTATTTAATTTTCAGAACAAAATCTATTAACTGGAGGTGTCAAACATTATAAATACTGATCTAATTTTTAAAAAAGTATTTTTTAAAAATCCCACAAAACTCAATTGGTACCTGTAATTCTAGCTACTCAGGAGTCTGAGATCTGAGGATCTCTACTGAATCCAACCTGGACAAGAAAGTTCACGAGACTCGTATCTCCAATTAACTGCCAAAAAGCTGGAAGTGAGGGTATGAATGGTTCAAGTGGTAGAGTACCAGTCTTGAGTGAGAAAGCCAAATGAGAGCTTGCAGACCTGTGTTCAAACCTCAGGATTGTTACAAAGCCCAGACAAAACCCCTCAACTGCTGATTGAAAAATTATTTGAACTTAAGCCTATCTAGTTGTGTAGTCTAGCCTCCGCCGCCAGACTGCACTACAATAATTGCACATATGGCGTGAACATTTCCTTATCATCAGGTAGACTAGGGCCGGGGAGCTTCCAAGTCAAGTTGAGCTTTCCAAAGGAATGTTTCAGCACACTCTCCACGTTGCCATAATCTCACCTCATAATAATGACACTGCATATATAATTATACATATAATTATACATGTAGGGTATTTTATTTCGGAACTTTTTTAATCACTAAAGAAATTTCCATTGGATTATTGCTAAAACTCCTTCACGAATGCCTGATGTTAGTTAAAACAGTACTGCTTTTAACAAGCCTTTCCTAAATACCAACAACAGGCAACAAGAAGCAGCCTCATTTGTGGACTGACAACAGGATAAATGATCGGAATTCCTCAGTTGCCTTCTTGATTCTGTCATCAGCCTGGCGAAAGCCTATTGAGTCATATGATTATAGTCTCCTTCAACACTGGGCTAATTCGCTCCTGCAAAGTCAGGCTCTGATATCTAATGTCCTGCTGCAACACTGGAGACAATACTTGGAGTAAATAGGGTAAGAGGCACATAATGGATTGTGCATTGATGACTTAAAGGAGTCATACATAAGAAGGGGTAGAAAACAAATTCCAATGTCAATAAAGGGATTGTCTCATTCCTTTCCAAAAGAAAAAGAAAAAGAACTGCTTTATTTACAAAATGCTATTTGTAGCCAAGCATTTAAACAATAAAATGATTATTTTTTTAATTTTCTTGATCAGGATCTGAGAAAAGTTTTATGTATAAGGAACTTCATTGAAAAATACAGCCTCCTCCCCCCACCCCGCCCACTTTCCACATCTAATATATGGTTTGGCAAATAGGAAATTTAAGAAAATTGAGGAGGAAAACCAGCTTTGGATACTTGTCTCTATCTATCTGGCTGTCTATCTATCTACCACCTATCCGTCCATCATCCATCTATCCACAATCTATTATCTATCTACCTATCTATCATCTACCTACCTACCTATTTGTTCTATCAATCAATATTTTACTTCCTTAGAGCTGAGAATTGATGTAAGAGTTAATAAAACTAGAAGATTAGAGAGCAATGGGAATTCTCATGCATTTGGCTTCAAAGTTTTGCATTTTTTATGGAGTTACTCTGTAGATGCTTAATGAAAATCTGTTTTCCCCTGATTCTCAGAAACATCTCTTTGGAGTCTGTTTAGAATTGAATTTAAAATGATTATTCTAAGTTCTATCACTCAAAATCTGTTTATGCCAATTTGTAAAGACTAAGGAGACACATTCATCTCTCTAGATTTTTTTTTTTCAGTGACCGAAAACCTTTATCACACAGGTCATGTTCGATGTATATGGCAACAGTAAAAAAAAAAAAAGGAGGAAAAAAATCAACTGACACAAAGTCATAGGGGAAGCAGAGGGGCCAAAATGAAGTGGGCTTTGCTTTAGAAGTTGGTCCTTGGTTAACCAGTTATCCTTGACTTTCTCCTTCATAGTGAGCTGACGTTCCCAGAGTGAATTCTACCTAATAGAAGTTTCAAAGTGTTTATATATGAAATGCACGAGGAGGGAAAAAAAAAACAGTAATAGAATCACTTCAGTTCATGAACAGGGCCAACCATGTTAATTCATTATAATTTGTGGCTAATTATGTGTGGATGACACTGGATAACAGTAATTATTTCAGATCCGAATCACAGCATCTTCAACCTGCAAGACAGGCAAGGAGAAGAGAACCTATGCTAAGATTTCTGGCTAGTTCAGCCCACTTTTCAGCATTTCAAAGTTGAGAAGCTACTAGGAAAATGCTCTGGAGAAGGTGAAGGAATGACATCTCCTCCGTGGAAAAGGCCTCTCCCATCTCCCTGTACATCTTCTGTTTACGTCTTACCTTTATCTACTTTCAAAGTACTTACATCTTTTTTGTGGTTGTTTTGCCAGTTGAAGGGATTGAACTCAGGGTCTGGGTGCTGTCCCTGAGCCTCTCTATGCTTAAGGCTATCACTCTACCACTTGAGCCACAATGCCACTTCTGATTTTTGAGTGGTTAGTTAGAGATAGGAGTCTCACAGGGACTTTTCTGCTTGGGCTGGCTTTGAACCTCAATCCTCAGATCTCAGCTTCCCGAATAGCTAGGATTATAGGCATAAGTCACTGTTTCCAGGCAGTACTTATAACTTAACCACTAGATATTTAAGTTGAACATATCTGGGCACTGTTAGCAATCAGTAAAGCCCAATCTTAGTACTATAATCACCTTGAACTCAGAACTAATGTGTCACATGGAAGAAAACTAGAACAAGAGTAGAGGCCACAGGGAAAGGTAAGTGTAGCAAAACTCTACTCAGAAAGCAACTGGAAGGAGGTACAGTATGAAGTTTGCAGAAGGATGATTTAAAAAAAGGCATAGGTCAAAGGATAAAATTGTCTTCCCTGTTTGTGGCTATTTAAAAAATCATCCCTCCACCACTCAGATTTGAGTATATTATTTCTATAAGAAGGTAGAGTATTTTTATAGGAAAAAAATCACACTCTGTTACTAGGGGGCTGTCATTATTCCACACAGGCCAGAGCACATGAACCAGGCCTGATGAGTGTGGTCAATATAACAAAAGGATAATTAAAACCTCAGAGACAGTATAGAACAATCCATTAGAATAGGCAAATCAGTTTCATATCTACCTGAATTGACTGACATGAAAATCTGCTATAAACTAAAACATAACCTTTCAATAATGACATGCTATAAACTAAAACATAAGCTTTCAATAATGACATGATATTGACTTAAAAGTAACTCAACAACACACTGAAAACAAACACCTTTGTAACAATGGTGTTTTTTTCATTTATCTGGAGTTCTGCCTCAGGAGTTTAGATTAACTTTTTTTTTGTTCAATGGGCCAGAGAGTAAATATTATTTGGCCTTGTGAATTTCATGGTCTGTGATGTAGTGAATCAAATCTGTTGTTGTAGGGTAACAGTAGCCATCCATATGACTTAAAAATAATAGTGCAACTGTGTTTCAATAAACCTTTATTTACACAAGTGGCTCATGAGTTGTAATTTGTCTCAACTCTGTTTAGATCACCAGTTTAGGATTTTCCTCAATTCACTCTGCTGCGCTGTATAACTGTATGGCTACATTGTACTTGATGAGCTGTGCAGCCCTAGAAATAATTCAGAGCTATGTGGAAAAGTTTCTGCCCTTAAGGAATCTGTGATATAATAGGAAAATATGCCAGTTTATTCTTAAATTTTCATTCAAACTAAATATCTAGCATTCTGAAACTAGGATAAAACAAAATTACCTGGAAGCTTAGAGGTAAAGATTAAGTCTACTGAGTCAAGTTTTTCTCCCAATGGCATGGAGAGTATTATTTACTGAACCATACCCCTTAATCCTATGTTATTATATACTGCTAAGAGGCAAGGAGAAGCAACAAACTAACATAACAATTCTAGCACTTCTCACCGTCCTTAGTTTGAAAGGTAAATCTGTTTTGTCCCATTCAGCTCCTGAAGACTTACGAAATTGATCCCAACTTAATGATGGAAATATGGAAGTAAAGCTACGTGAAGATGACTGCCGGAAATAAATGCTACCAAAGAAAGGGCAGGGGGATACATATAGAAAGTTTCCCTAGGTAGATCATTTTTCAATTTGCTCTTTCTCCTCTGGAACTTCCCATTTTCAGTTCTAGATTGGAAAGGAGATTTCTGGAAACAGACTTCTCTTCTAATAGATATCACTAAATAAGATCATAAACAATGTCTAATCCTTCCTGAAGTGTTTCGTCAGTTACTCCATAAACAGCTGTCTTCAGGCCATACCTACCAGGAACAGTATTTCAAAGCAATAAAATCATTTTAAGTGTGATGAGTAACCATTCCAGCAACAACTAAAGCAGCCACAGTATCAACCATCCATATTCCCAATAGCCCCAAGGCTAGTATTAAGCATGACAAGTTCAACATCTCTTGAGGGTCAAAGGCTGAAAAGGAATTGTACACCTTCCACTTTTCTTCAAATTTGCCATTTAGGTAGAGACAACAAGAGAGAAAATGAGGGTATATATTTTTGATAGTACATTCCACAGATTTTTAGGGAAAAATATAGCTCTGAGCTATTTTTTTTATATAAAGCAGAGTTGCTGCTTTATATAAACATCAATGAAAAGAACAAATCAGAAAAGATGACGACATTGATGTGGAAGGCCACAGTGTGAGGAGGTAAAACATGGCAAACCATTCATGCTATTTTCCCCAACACATTGACTTTCTCATTAGCCAACAATTTTATTCAGCACTCATTATGCCTTAATATATTTCATAGAACCATTTGATGTATGAACCATAAGATGTTTACTTAGCAAAGGGTAGATTAAGGATATCACAAATTAAAATACATGGACCTATGGGTATATAGTTAAGTACACATGCTTATTTTTTATGATTTTCATAGGTGATCATTTTTGGTTTGTTGTCCAAGACCAGGATTTGAACTTGGTATGCTTGCTTTTGTTTATTGGCTGGCACTCCACAACCTAAGCCATGCTGCCAACCCCAAAGTATTGATTATTACAGTGTGTGTGTGTGTGTGTGTGTGTGTGTGTGCACGTGTGTATGTGTGCTCTTACCTAAAAAATGCACAATAATATATTTTAGGAACTAAATTTATTTTATCAACAGTCATGTGTGGTTACAATGTTAAAAATATCCAACTTATAACTAGAAAAAATAAAAGTTGGAAAGTTTCACCCAAAGAATTATTTCAAATGATTTTTCACATAAAAATATTTAGATGCTGGCACAAAGGCTAAAGTATCAAGAGCCAGGGGAAGGAAAAGTAACAGTTTCAAAAAGAGAACAATAGGCTCAAACTATAAAAAAAATAATAATAAAAGGACCAATTCAGCTGGTTTAAAAAAAGGAAAAGAAAGCACAATAGAACACAGTAAGTTCACCTATTATATAATTACAGGTTTTGTATACAAGTGCAGACAGGCAGACAGAATAAAAACCTCCTCTAGGAAATCCAAAAAACTTGGCAGGTCTGACCAGGTGGCATGTGACGCAGGTACCAACAACAACAAAAAAAGCAGCCAGGCGATAACAAGGCTTTGGCCTGAGTTTGAGTTTGGCTTCTCTTTGCTAAACAGTGGTTTTCAGCAAAACTCTAGGAGACAAAGAGGGAATGGAAAAGTGCTAGAGAATTAAGCTCAGGTAGAAAGAAAAAAAGATGTCATTCATACTGTTTGCCATGTGATGCTTTCGCTTGCTCTGAGAAGAACAACTTACTTGAGACCCTGCAAGAGGTTTCCAAGACAAGAATTTCATGCAAAAAGTCTCTACAGCAAAGGCCAGAGTTGTGAGGATACCACAGTCTAGACATGTCTCAACAGTGTCACAGATTATGTGGACTGACAGAATCACACAGATGCACACTCTAGAAACGTGTGTGCAACTTAATTGCTTTCCAAACACCCCATCTCTAGCCTGTTTCTCACTTGGATTATTTGTGACACCAAAAAAAACTCAAAAGACAAGAACATAGTAATCCACTTCTGGATATTTACCTCAAAGCTGCGATTTCATAAGATAGTTGTACACTGGTGTTGATAGTGGCAAGGCTGGCAACCCGTGTACCCACTGATGCTTGAAAGGACAATGTGATATGTACATAGGGTAGAATATTATTAAGCCCTAAAGAGGGAGTTCTGTAACATGCAGTTTGGGTAGGTTTATGTGCTGGAAGCTTCTTCCCCAATGTGGTGCTAGAAAAAGGTGACAGAAGCTTTGAGAAGTAGAGCTAGTAAAAGGGGATCAGGTGGCTGGTTCTTATGAGATTGAGAGTCACTACAAAAAGAGAAATGTTGAGCCTTCCTTCCCTGCTCTCTGATACATTTTTCACTTTATACATATTTCTCTCACACATGAACATCTGTCCTGGTGCCATTGATCATTAAATCCCCAGAGGTGGACCTGGTGGGAATGTTCAATTCTGTATATTTCCCCTCTTTGAAAATGTGAATTAAATCTCCTTTCTTCAAAAAGTAGAGTCTCAAGGGTTTTGTGATGGCCACCCACAATGGATGCACATGGATATTATGCTCCATGAAATAAGCCAGTCACAAGAGGACAATCCTCCTCATGTTAACTTTCATACAACAACAACATTCATAAAGACATAGAGTAGGGGGTTGCTCTGTGGGGCAGGACATTTGTGTTTAAAAGCACAGAGTTTCAGTTGTACAGGGTCAAGAGTCCTACGACCAGACAGTAGCACAACTTTGCCACAATTAAAAATATAGTTGAGTATTTGGGGCATGGAAAGAAGGGGCAGATCAGTAGCAACAGCACTAGCAATGGTTAAGTGTGAATTCCAGCCAGACCAATCCCAGGAGGACGACTCAAATACTGCAGCAAGTGTCATCAGAGCCTTGCCCATAGACCACAGGCCACTTAGAGCTTTCCCCATGTCAACATCAGAGTTACCTGAGAGTACCAGCTCCTCTCTGCTTGATGGATTTTCAGTGAAGCTGCCACACCCAGAACTCACATTTTCTGGACATGGGGAAATGTAGCCAGAAATGTCAGGTCATTAAATTCTTTCATGAACAGACCATGGAAAACGTTTGGTGGTGTAAAAATTCCAACTGTCAAGCCAGGTGCCTGTGGCTCATGCCTGTAATCTTAGCTACTCAGGAGGCTGAGATCTGAGAAGTACGATTCAAAAAATTAGTCCGGGCAGGAAAGTGTGCATGAGACTCTTATCTGAGCAAAAAGCCTGAAATGTAGCTGTTGGTAGTTTTCGCTTTGAGTGAAAAAGCTAAGGAGCAGGGCCCAGGCTCTACATTCAAGTCCCAGTACTGGCATGCACATGTATACGCACGGGCACACATGCATGCGTGCACACACACACACACACACACACACACACACACACACAATTACAATGTTTTTGAAAGGGATTGATAACTGTGAGACATGTTTTGTACATTTTCCCAGAGCTTTACAGCAGAAGTATTCTCTGATTTCCATTCAAACCTGTTGGATAATTGGCTTTTCCCTTTCTTTCTTGTGATGGGGAATATTTTATGTGTCAACTTGGCTAAGCAACAACAGGACCTACATACTTGGCCAAGCATTATCCTATATGTTTCTGTGAACATACAATGTAAATGAGATTATCCCTAAAATAAATAGACTTTCCACAGAGCAGATTATCCCCCACAGTGAGGGTAGGCCTGATCCAAACAGTTGAAGTCTTTAATAGACAATTATTTCCCTCTCCTGAAGAAGAAAGAATTCTGCCAGAAGTTTGCCTTTGAACTTGAAATGCAACACTGGCTTTTCCTGGAGTCTCTGGAGTAGCAGCCTTTCTCGTTGATTTTCGATTTGTATCTCTATGGTTGCAGGAGCCAAATCCTTCAAATCCATCCTTTGATAGCTAGAGGTGTCTCTAGAAAACTTACCATCTTGTACTATGTCTATATTAGTGTTTCCTGACCCATGTTCGAAATGAATTGTTTCTGACCTTGTCTCTGAAGTGGATCTGTGGATGTGTCCGGAGACATCCTTGGTTGTGATGGAAGGGGTTACATGTAGCTGGGTAAAGCCCAAGAGCTCACCAGCGCCCCCTACCTTCAAGTCTTACCCAGCCCAACAGTGTTCCAAGATGGGGAAACCCTGATTTTGATTTGGCTTTGGAGAAAAGCCGAACTAACGCAAGAATTAAAATGGAAAAAAAAAGAGTAGAAGTTGCTGCGTTAGGGATAAATTCTAGAATCCAGGTTATTAAGTCTCTAGAAACAAAGAAATTGAATATTTGCAGACACCAGGCATTAGAAAACCAAGATTATGCCAACTGGGAAGTACTTAGGAGGTGCCTATAAATCGGCTGTGAACTAATTGGAGGGGGAAAAAAACCATGTGGGATTTACCTCTACTTGGTCAATTGCCACACAGAGAAATCTGGATTAACAAAGGACCTAGTAAGTTGATTGATGACAGATTCTTCCTGGGTGTTCCAATATTGCACAAACGTGACCCAGCAACACCCCCCCCCCCTCCCCGTCTCACAAAGACTAGGATTCAGAGTCATGGCTTAGCCACAGGGCTGGTGATTATTTAACATCAATCATTACATTTTAGGAAGGTCTTCGGAAAGGCTACTCTTGCCAGAGATGGATATTTAAATTCCTGGCTCCTGGGTACCCTAATCTGGCTCCCTGTGAAGAACCAAGGTAGCTGGTGGCTGCACCCACTCTTTTCTCTTTCCTGGATGTAAGTTCTTGGTTAAGAAGGGAGCCTGTCAGCACTTCTCTGTGTCAGGAGGAGGAAGCTGGGGCCTTCCCCCTCCACCTGACTTGCCAGGAAATCTCTTTCCAGTGTTACCTGTCAAGTCTCTTGTTTCTCCTGAGAGATGTCATTTTCTTCAGTCATCTGGGTAGCGCCGAGTTCTCTGGGTGTGTGAATCTAACAGGCTCTGTAGGGTGTCGTAGTATCTGTTCCCCACTCTCTGTGTGTTGTTCATTTGCAGACAATCCAATTGCAGAAGCCTGCCTTGGCGTCTTTGATCATGGGGTTGGATCCAGGGCACAAAAACAGGGCCAGCAGTTGGTGAGAAAGAAAGTGAGAGTCAAGGCGAAGCCTCCAAGAAAATGTTTCTGGCTGCTTAGCTAATGCTTGGATTGATTTGATGCAGAGACACTCTTGGAAAGGCTTGATTATTAATGTGCCTAATTCTACAGCTTCCATGTAGGAAGCCAGATCATTGGCTCCCGGGACGGGCTCAACGGTCCTTCAGCCTCTTGCCCCATACAATATGTTGACTAGCATGTCCCAGATTAAAGCTCCAATTGTATTTCTGGAAATGCCAGACACGATTGTGGGCCTGTAACAATAGCTCTTATGCCACATGATTCCATTCTAACGTGAGAATAGCACAGAAGAGTATCAGAACCTGTAGTTTCATAGATAATATTTGAAAGGGAAACAGTCAAACATTATATTTAGCTTTGAAAGCTATGAGCCGAGACCCTTGTACTGAAAACCAACTGATTTGAATTCTAAT
The DNA here is from genome assembly GCF_000151885.1 of Dipodomys ordii. Lineage (NCBI taxonomy): Eukaryota > Metazoa > Chordata > Mammalia > Rodentia > Heteromyidae > Dipodomys > Dipodomys ordii. The sequence continues at coordinate 13,599,944 of NW_012267228.1, forward strand.
TTTATCTAGGCTAGAAATTGTAGCCTTGGAAGCATTGTTTAACTCTACTAGGCTTTCCTGGGCTCAATTTTAAAATAAGGGAGTGGGCAGGACTCACCCAGTGGTCCTATCAGACCAAAGATTCTATCCTATCTCAGGAAAGTAGGAAAGATCTAAACTTCATGAAACACTGCCTATGGAGAAACAAAACAAAACATGGCAGAAATGTTTTTGTGTCATTGGTTAATTTAGAATTAAATCTATCCATTTCTTGTGCAGAAGACATGAAACTCTTTTTTGAAAAGCCATCAAAGGACACAGAGCTCTATGAAAAAAGGGCTGACATGAATGTGTGTGGGAGGGGGGCGCGTTCTATCTCATCTGATGAAAATATCACTCTGAATAGCTTTCAATGATGCCATTTGAGATTCAGAGAATCGGCAAGTATTGTCTGAACAACAACAAAATGATATATGAAAATCATAAACTGGTCATTGTCTTCATTTGTTCTCCCCAAATGTAGACCCCAAGACTTTGAGACAAATAGTTTCTTGAAGTGGTATCCCTGGGAAGAGGGACTGTGGAGAAAGGGAGTCAGGGAAGAGAAAGACAATCCAAGAAAGGGTGCAAAGAAGCAGACCACCACCATGGGAACATGTCTATAACCCTTCCAACACAAACTTCCTATCTTTCTCAAGCTGAGTCCTTCGGAGAAGAACTCATCAGATGCATTCCAGGCATACTAGGCCACACAGGTTATCAATTTTTGGAAACTACACAGATCAGTCAAGTTTCCCTCGTTTGTCCCATCTGCTGTTCCAAGGAGGGGTTGTATCACACAAACCCCCAGATACTGATGGGCACTGAGCACAGGGCAAAGTCCACAGGCAAGAGATGTGCAAGGTAAGTAGCAAGTCTGCCTTAGGGAGGACCTACACTAACTCACTAGAACACAGAGAATTGAACAGCTCCTGAATTAAATATGTGACTATATTTTATTTATCAATGTATGCGGAAATAAATTTCGCTGGGACTAACCTGAATCAACAATCCATTTACCCTCAGAGAACTTGAGTTAGTAAAATAACCTTGTTGGGTTTTAGTTCTGTAGGGTGAAAGTGTCAGAAATAATACCTACCACTAGATCAAAGGTTGGCCAGCTACCACTAGTGGGCCAGATCTGACTTGCTGTCTGCTTTGGTAAATAAAGTTTTACTGGATGGTGGCCATACCTATTCATTTATGTATTACAAAGCTACAGCGACAGGCCTGAGAATTTGAGACAGAGACTTTATGCCCAATGAAATATTTACTGCTTTCCTTTACACATAAAGGATCTATGGCCTAGATAATCTTAAAGATTAATTGGGACGATACTTCTCAGAGCACACAGCCTAATGGCCTAGTGATCATTTCTTATTTATTTGTTTTTCAGGAAATATTAAATTTCCCTTCCTTCCTTCCTTCCTTCCTTCCTTCCTTCCTTTCTTCCTTTCTTTCTTTCTTTCTTTCTTTCTTTCTTTCTTTCTTTCTTTCTTTCTTTCTTTCTGTATTTTTTTTTTGCTGAACTCAGAACATGTTAAGACCACATACTCTTTGGCAACAAAACAAAACAAAACAAAACAAAAAACTACAAGTTCAAGATCAGCGAAATGGCTTTTATGTATTTAATATACTTTTGAAATCTTCACAGGTTTTCAGCTAATCTGTTAAATGTAGCAGTGTGTTCATAACTTAATTTGTATATTTTAGCTTTTTACCTTAATGCACGTAATTGGCAGGCACCACATTAACACACAAAGGTGGTTAATGCCACACATTAAAAAAAAGCATATTTAGTTCTTTATTATTTCTGCTAAATAATATAATGCATACATCACAGAACTGAAAGGTCTAAAAAGATGTGTGAAGGTGGATTCATTCATCCCTCAGCTTCTGGCTAGCTTTGCACATCAATTATCCTACAGAAATCGTTGCATTTTATTCATTAAAATCACCAGATAATGGGATTCCACACAATTCCTTGGTCATAGGCACCAGGGTCTCATAATTCTTTTATTGGGGCATTTTCTCTCAGTGGAGCCCAAATTCTTCCTGCTGCTGGGTCTTTTCATCTTATGCTCAAAGGTCGGAGCTGCTTCACCTGCGTTTGCCAAGCATACAGCTACTGAAAAGCACATTGGCTCTTTCTCTGCCTCCGTGAGAAGGAAGGTGCTGGCCAAGTAGCCAGGCCCCACTTGGGCCTTGTAGACAGCTCCCTCCCTGCCAGTGTGGGCCCCATCTGAGCAGGCAAAGGAGGTCAAGACCACTTGGCAGAGGCTGGGCTCCTGAGACAGGGAGTCCTATGGTGTGAAAGGACACATTCTCTCTGTCTTGTATGCATGGACCATTTTTGTCTAACGATAAAGTGAGAAGGTTGTCACTGTTAACTGTATTATAAACAAGGTCACCTTCGACTCTGGGAGACAGTCCTCTCTTTGCAATGTATTGTGACATTTTCTTTTCATAGCAGAAATGCATTTTCTTCAACCTGTTTCTGTGCTAGGGTGAGAAACTCCAATATGCCAGGACAGAAAAATGCTTAAAATGTTGAGAAAAAGGAATTGTTACTGGATGAGAGGTATCGTGTACAGCTCTACCAGCAAGAAGTCAGCTTTGTAGACAACATTTGCTAAGAGCAACAGGGTAGGCAAAAAAAATATCATCAAATGTGCTTTATCTGTAAAAGCAAGGAAAGCAAAATAATAGGAGAGATGATAGGTGTTTAGTATGGTCAAAAGCAAAACAAATGGTGTATGTTTAATACTGAATTCCATTGCCTTCATGTGAAAAATGCCTTTTTTTTAAGGAAAGGTATTAGAAACTAACTTTCATTATTTGTTGTTGTTGTTGTTTTCTGGTCAGTTGTGGGGCTTGAATTTGAGGCCTGGGTGTTCTTTTTGATCAAGGCTAATGCCATACCACTTTGAGCCACAGCACCACTTCTGGTTTTTTGGTGGCTAATTGGAGATAAGAGTCTCATGAACTTTCCTGCCTGGGATGGCTTTGAACTGTGATCCTCATATCTCAGCCTCCTGTGTAGCTAAGCATGAGCCACTAAGGGCCTGGCTCTTCCTGTTTTGGTCATTATCTATACTGCAGTGCTCAGCGTTCCCTTAGTTTCCTCAAGAAGAGAAAGGAAGTTCCCATGATCCTGTAACTGACACAATGATCCAAAACCAGCTATACCTGGGCTTCACTGGGTCCTAGCTTCGTGGACATCAGGTATCTGACTTGGGGAGCAGAAACACTCTCCATCTCTCCCTGCAGAATTTTCACCCACCTCTAGAAGTGAAGACAATAAAAGCATTTACGTAGCAAGATGGGTGTTGAAGACCACACAATTGTAGAAAAGTAGGTGCTGCCTACCTGAGCTGCATCTAATCACTTCTTTTTCTAAAAAAAAAAAGTGATTTTATTATAAAGATACTATATAGAGGGATTACAGTTTCACGAGTAAAGTAATGAGTCCATTTCTTGTTCTAATTCACGTCTAAACAGTGTTGAAAGGAGCCAGCCATTTGGGTGGCATGCAAAAAAAAAAAAATCAGGATGTTTCTTGGGAATTGTGTCATAGAAGCTAAATGTTTTATCGCTCTCTCTTTGCAGATTCATTGTAAAATTGTTACTACATTCCTAGAAAGCTACACTGCAGTTTAAAAGAAGTATTGTGATGATTCTCTTATGCCATACATCCTTCCCCTCTGCTTAAAAATGAGTTTGTAGCTGGGCACTGGTGGCTCACACTTATAATTCTAGCTACTCAGAAAGCTGAGATCTGAGGATCACAGTTCAAAGCCAGCCTGGGCAGGAGAGTCTATAAGAGTCTTATCTCCAATTAACCACCAGAAAACCAGAAGTGGAGCTGTGGCTCAAGTGGTAGAGAGCTTGCCTTAAGCTGAAGAGCTCAGGGACAATACCCAAGCCCAGAGATCAAACCCCATGACCGACAAAAAAAAAAAAAGAGTTTGTATGGGGGTTCCAGAGGCTCATGCCTATAATCCTGGCTGCTTAGCAGATTGAGATCCAGGGCATGGCAGTTTGAACATAGCTTCAGCAGAAAAATCACTTGCTAGATTCTAAATCAGAAGAAAGCAGTATTGGCATGAATCAAGTAGAAAAACATTATTGGAGCAAGCAAGCTGGGCAAGTGTGTCTCTGAGTTCAAACACTAGTACGAAAAAAAGAAGAAGTAAACAAAGAAAAAGAAAAAAAGTTTAGGTATGTGATTTACTTACAGCAATGCTTAAGTCACTCATCCAGTGTAGAAATATTACCCAAAATTTCAATCAGATAACTTTTATAACTAAGCTATAAACCTTTATTTACAACCCCAAGTAGCTGCAGGAATAGGTTTAAAAATGCTGTAGTTTGATCCAACCAGTATTTTTCTCTTGAGGATAAGTTTCTAATTTTGGAATATCATCTACATTTGCACTGTTTTTCCTAAAGAAGAGTCTAGAATGACTTTTTTTTAGGTTGGATGGATTCAACTTTCCAATTTGATTAATGAAATATGTTATATGCGCAAAGGCTACTGATTTTTAATTTAGTTCTCCATCACAGCCTTACCAAAGCACCGTGAGAGGCACCTTTAATCATGCTAATTTCAGGCAGGTTCATAATGTCCTGGAGATTTGTATATTTCAAGTTGAATTAATCATCATCTCTTCCCAAGCCATCCCCTCCTCCCAGGTCCTTTCTCTTCTGCTAATGACAACATCACCCCTCATCCAGACTCCATACCTTGCCCATTGCTACCGTGTTTCATTTTCTGCCCAATATTTAATCAAGTAGCACCCACCACCAATCCTACCCTTTGTTGTATTTCTTATATTCACTCTTCCTCTTTGCCTTACTCATTCACCTGCATCGTTCCTCTAGCTCTAACCAGATGTCCAGAGACTCTTTTCTGAAGCTTTGAAAACATTTAACTTCTGATTATGCAAAGATTTTGCTTGGCAAAAAAAATGTGCAACATGAACTGACAGGAAGAATGTTGTGCAAATCATTTATATTTAGCTTGAATGTATGTGTGTGTGCACATGTGTGCTGGTGTGCCAGAAGTGGGGCTTGAACTCAGGGCCCATGATATTCTCTCTGAACTTTTATGCTCAAGGCTGGTGCTCTGCTACTTGAGCCATAGCTCCACTTCTGGCTTTGTGCTGGTCATTTGAAGGACAGGGTCTCAGCAGACTTTTCTGTCCTGGCTGGCTTCAGCCCTTGATATTCATATCTCAGCCACTTGAGTATTTAGGATTATAGGCATAAGTCACTGGTTCTTGGCCTTAGTTTAAATTTATCTAAAGAAAGAATGAACTGGGAGAAAATGAGGGAGATGGTGGCCATGTGCCAGTGGCTCACACCTGTAATCCTAGCTACACAGGAGGCTGAGATCTGAGGATCATGGTTCAAAGCCAGTCCAGGCAGGAAACTTCCTGACACTCTTATCTCCAATAAACCACTAGAAAACCAAAAGTGGCACTGTGGCTCATGTGGTAGAGCTCTCGCCTTAAGCTGACTTGCTCAGGGACCGTGCCCAGACCCAGACCAAAAAATAAAAATTAAAAAAAATGAGGGAGGGGGGTGACACTATTCTAAAAGAAATGTATTCATTACCTGACTTATGTAACTGTAACCCCTCTGTATATTACCTTTTCAATAAAATTTAAATTAAAAAAAAGAAAAGAAAAGAAAGGAGTTTCTTGATCAAAAGAGAGTTCTCATAGATACTGAGGTTGTCAAATATGTAATAAAAAAATAAATTCATGAAATGGGCCAAAGACATTGACACAGGTTTTAAACTTATTTTGTCTTTGACTTCTAAAAGAAATTAGAATCATTCCAATTGTCAAGCAAACTCAAGAGCTCTTTACATGGTCTTTTGTAAGGTAGAATGCTAAAGAACTTTTATTCAAAGGGCACCAGAAGAAGGAAAAGAGCAAGCAAGCCACCGGTGACAGAAATAGAAGTTGTGGAAGGGTTGGTGATCCTTTCAACAACTCATAAGGAAAGCTACATCAGTCATAACCTTAAGCACAGCAGAATATCTCCAAATATTCCAATAATCGTGCCTTCTATCTGAATGATTCAGTCAGCAGCTCTGGTAATATCAGCTTGACATATACGAATGGATCTCTGCACCCATATTGTAGCCTCTCTCTGCACTTCAAACCTGAGACTTTGGTGACTGACCTGATCTTACTTTTTCTTATACTCACTTATCTCAAACCGATGCTCAGACAGCTTATTCAGTCTAAATTCCTGAAAACAGGACAAGGAGAGTTTTAATGCTGAAAAGCAAGCCACATTTACAATGTAAAGATAAATTCTACCAACGTTCAATAAATTACATATTGCATACTATAAGAATCACATTATTATTGCCATAATAATATATAACAGTTATTAGAATTACAGCAATAACATAGGCAATTGCTAATGGACTTCAATGCAGCATGCCACTGGGAAATAAAAACTAACTGTATTTTTTCTGGTACCAAACAAATGCAGCTATAATCTATATAGTAATTTGAAACTAGGTAGTTCTAAGTAGAAGTTGATATCCATATTTATTATACATATATAGGCCTCTGACACATTATTTCCCACTAAAATTAAGTAAAAGGAAAATAGCAGACAATTTCTATACATCCAGACTGGTTTAATTATTTTGACTGACTAATCTGCCTAAGTCAAAGTTATTTAGTTTGAAAAGAAAAAGTCAAATATGCCTCCTCAAAATCAGAGAGGTTATAAGGTCAGTTAAAAATTGAACGGTAAGATTTTTTTTTTCCCTAAAAGATCTAGATTTGAAGGATCAAATCAGTCAAGAATCAAACTAGTTTGCATGCATAGATATAATACCTGAATGGCAGTGTTGAGTCATACCTACTAACAATATCTTATATCTATTAATGTATCTGAAATTGGGACTAGGTCTCTGAGCTGGGTTAAGTGTTTCTATTTCTACTTTAAAGCTGAAAACGTTTACAGCAAAGTGGTTCAAATATGGACATGCAAACATGGTGATTTAAAACAACCATGATATATTCTTTCTTCCACTTCTGTGAGTAGAACAGGATCCCTGAACTGAGAACATTCAAGATGGCCACCTATCCTTCAGCTTCTGTTCTGTAGTCTAGCTTAAGTTTCTAATAGTAAAGATAACTGACTTACGATGGCAGTACTTCAGCAAGACAAGCCCCCTGTACAGGTGTGGGTCTCCAGCCTAACTGCATCTGAGTTGCTGAAGTTCTGTTGGCCCAAGCAAGCCCAGAGATGATGGGTATGACATTGTGGGGCAGGATTGTGTGGTTGTTTGGGGGGTCACTAGCGTACCATTCTACTGCCACAAGGAATTCCATATAGTTGGCCTGTGACAGTAAGATTCAAACTTGGGCTCCTTCACAATTCACAGAAGCCACATTACAGCATCAGCCTAGGAACCCCTGACAGATGAGTGGATAAAAGGGAAATATGATATACATTCACAATGGAATACTATTTAGTCAGAAAGAAGAATGAAATCATGTCATTTATAGGAAAGCAGAACCCCAGATCCTCATTCTAGGCAAACTGAGCCATACGCAGAAAGACAGAAATCAAATATTTTGTCTGATAATGTGGAATCGAGATCCACAAATAGAAATAAGTAAACAAATAAGACATGGGCCTGAAGGGAGAACTTGTCGGGGAGGGGGAGGGGAGTGGGAAGGATGGAAGAGTGGGACAAGGGAGTGAAAGGATCCAGGGATACATACATGGAAAAGGTCATAATGAAACCTCAGGTTTTGTACAATAATACATAAGCTCCCTTTTCTGGCATTTTGCCAAAAATAAAAAAGCAAAGCAACACCAAACAAACCAACCAAAAAATCCTCAGACCCCTTTAATATAGATTTCATCCTGCCTGACCAAGCTAACTCCCCAGGGTCCCAGTTATATTCTTTCTCAAGTGATATTAAGAAGACTCATTGTTTTTTGCATTAATCACAGTCAAGAACATTGTTCTCAGTGGCGAGAGGTCTGCTTCCTGCAACAATTTTGCAGATGCCGATGAAATGTATTCTCCCTAGTCTTTTGTTGAAGAAGGAGCTCTGAAGCAAACACACAGATAACCTTGACAAGCCCTGATCTTCCACAATTGCAAAGGTATCAAGACTGAGAAGTGATATTCTGGTGTATCTTGTGTTACCTTCTATAGGCTGGTTCTTCCTACATGGAGCATGGTTTCTCTATATTCAATAGTGGATAACCAAAATCTGAGCTACTCGTTCAGGCTCTCATGGTATATGATAAATCCCAGCTTCCAGTTCCAGAAGGCTCCTGGTCTAGGGGAACTCCTGGCTCTTCTCCAGAAACACATCTACAGAAAGCTCATAAGCATCACCACCTGGCCCTTCTCCACACACAGACTGTTCATAGCTTGGCTGGGTGGTACTGTGTGGTTTGTCATTACAAGGGCTACATTTCTTGCAACATCATACAAAGAACACCCACATCAACAGTTTTCTTGGTCTCAGAAACTATTGCATACCTTTATAGTTTCAAAAACAATTGAGTATCATGGAGAGCTTTGCCTGTACAAATTGCAGCTACCCATAGTTTCTGCATTGGAAATTAAAATCTAGAATGTTAAGTCACAAGAACATGGCAGCAGCCACCCTGTCACTCATCAGAATGATTACGTGAACAGAGATCCTGTTGCCACTACACATGTCCCTGCCCTCGGAAGGGGTGGGGGAGAAGGAATGTGGCTAAGATCTTGTTTATCAGTATAAAAATTGGCTGGACCTAAAGAACCTAGATATGACCCCCAGCAAAGAAAAAAGAAGTCCTCACATACATTCAGAGGTTCCTAGTCAGTTTAAAAAACTACTTTTTAAAAACAGTTTTTCCTCAGAAAATGATATATAATGTTGGATAAACATCTTTCAAATTCATTGCTAAGCAGTTGAAAAAATTTACAAAAGCAAAGCATACACCTAGAGGAGGAAGGCAAAATTGAAGCCTCGGGATGGGGGTAAGGGGTGGGAAAGGGGCTCTGATCCAACTCTGACAACTAACAGCTGTACAGAGTTAAGGAGTCCGGAAAAGATTAGAGTTGGGCCAAAGGAGTTAATTCAATAGAAGACAAGATCACCACAATCTCCGTTTGCTGCCAAACTGAGATCCTTTTGGATCCTGCACCTCTATAAACAGAGAGGGAATGAAAGACTTGGTACCCAGACAAGGATTTGTAGAAAGTTTCTTTCAATAATGGTTTTTGGATGGAAGAGAATAGAGTTTCCCCTGGGAATCTCCACCCACAGACTTGGCCTCTTAAGGACTTTCAGATCACAGTTACTATAAAATTCTAGTAGGTCAGTGGATTTTTTTGTTTTGTTCTGTTTTGTTCTGTTTTCAAGTTACCTGGTGAACTAAAGTGCAAGCCTTACCTGGAGGCATATACTTATAGCCTGGACTTCAAAGAATTCCTCTCACCAATGTCATTAAAGATTAAGACATAGTTTTTACAAACTCGGGAAATAAAGAAACAAATTGCTGAATCAAGGAGGAAGAAACCAAAACTTTAAAATGTATGAAAAAATGCTTAACATTCCTATAAAAATCAAGGAATATTTGAAAGTATGTCAAAGGAACTCAGATCGGAAAAAAGAATCATTTTTAAATCAGATGATCAAATAGATTTAGAGGTTATAATATTTGAAAACGCATGCCTAAAGATCATGCATTGATATGAATCATCACCTACTACTGGTAATAGTATCAACCGGTAAAACCACTTTGGAAAACGGCTTGGCAGTATTTGTTGAAGTTGAACCACACATACCCCATGACAAAGCAATTCCTTTAGCTATAAACTCAATAAAAATGCTCAACATATGCTCGCCAAAATAAATGTGCAAGAAAATTTATAGCAGCACTATTTATAATGGTTAAAAATATGTGTTCATTTTATGAAAATTCATCTAGCTATAAATGTGGGATTTCTGCATTTTTATGTTGTACTTCAATAAAAATTTATACACACATGTCCTAGGAGTACAAAATTTTTTAACATCTAAAGAAAAGGACAAGCCTTATAAAGTAGAACAAATACCACTGGTTTATTGTACAAGATAGAAAAAAATCCCAACAACTGAATCAAACTATAAGATAATAGAGAAAATTAATTTTCAAGAAGGAAATATTTTTTAAAAATAATAATAACAGGAATATAATCCAGAAAACCTGAGAGATCTAAAGTATGAGAAAAGAAGTTGAAAGACATAAAGAAATAAGAGCTAGTGTCAGTCCATCTTGAAATCCCAGAGGGATAGAATGACAAAGCCTGAGAAACAATGCTTCAATCTAGATGAAACTGAAACATGTCCATAACTGAACCTAAGGATAAAGTTGAATTCTAACCCAGATTTCCATGTGGAACAAAATATAGGGATGGAAAATAACACCTTAGAGACACTACAGATTGGAGGAGATAGAAGAGAGAAGCAAGCCCTGCATGGGAGAGTTCAGAAGAAAAACAGAAAGACAACCTCTAGCAAGAAGAGGAGCCAGCAGACTATAGAACTCTGCATTGATAAGTTATGCAAGGAAATATGATCAGCCTAAATGTAGTCTAAGTTGGAAAAAAAAGTTAGCATCAAACTCCATGCAGAACTAAACTCGGTGTTAAATCACAAGGGTGTGATAGGGCAGGCGATTGATTTCACTTTGACCCTCTGTATAGAAGATGATAGCAAACTCAGACTTGTGAGACAAAATACCCGAGCAAAACAACTTCAGTGAGGATGAACTTCCTTCTTTTTCTTGATACTGGGTTTTAACTCAGGGCCTCATGATTGCTAGGCAGGTATTCTACCACTTGATGCATAACTGGCCCTTCTTCATCTCTTACTCCACCTGGGCCTCTAGCCTCTTCACTGCTATTGGCTATTGCCACCTCCATTCAGAGCAGAACTCCCCCTTGGGCAATACTCTCTAGAAATGCCCTCACTGACACACCCAATAGTGTGCCTCCCGAATCTTCTAGTTAACTCTTCATCCAATCAGATCGACGAAAAAGATTTAACCATCATGATGTAGACTTGCAGTCTGGAACATTCTACCATTATTGAAATGTATGTAAAATGGGCCTTATAGATATTTTCTTAATAGAGACCCAGAAACACAACAAATCAAAGAAATTTGGACAAATGGGATTCCATGAAGCTGCAGAGCTTCTGCATGGCAAAGGACATAACTAGCAAGATCAATAGAAAGTCCACAGATTGGGAGAAGATCTTCACTAGCCATACAATGGACAAGGGTCTTATATCTAAAATATACCTAGAACTCAAAAAATTAAATTCCCCAACAACAAATCCTCAAAGAAACAACTGCCCAATAAGTAAGTGGGCTAAAGACTTAAAGAGAAATTTCTCTGAAGAAGAAATAAGAATGGCCAATAGACACATGAAGAAATGCTCAACCTCCCTAGCCATAAAGGAAATTCAAATCAAAACAATTTTGATATACCACCTCACCCCAGTTAGAATAGCTATAATCAAGAACTCTAATAACAACAGATACTGGAGGGGATGTGGACAGAAGGGAACCCTACTTCATTGTTGGTGGGAGTGTAAACTTGTTCAACCACTTTGGAAAGCAGTATGGAAGTTCCTCAAAAGACTCCCCTATGACCCAGCAATATCACTTTTGGGCATTTACCCAAATGATCACAAACAACACCATACTAAAGCTACCAGCACAACTATGTTTATTGCAGCATTATTTACCATAACTAAGATATGGAACCAACCCAGATGTCCCTCAGTAGATGAATGGATCAAGAAAATGTGGTATATATACACAATGGAATTCTATGCCTCCATCAGAAAGAATGACATTGCCCCATTTGTTAGGAAATGGAAAGACTTGGAAAAAATTATGTTAAGTGAAGTAAGTCAGGCCCAAAGAAACATAGGTCCCATGGTTTCCCTTATTTGCAATAACTAGTATATGTCTGAGACAAGCAGAAAAGGTCAGATAAGATAATGTTAAGCGAAATGAACCCCAAGATAGGGACACAAGTGGTTTTTTTCTTTCTGGCTATTGTTTCTAATGTATTTATAAAGTACCACATGATTTTTTTGTTGCTTTGTATGTCCCTCCTCCACGATATGACCCCTATTTTCACTGTATTTGATGTTGATATAATTTAGGTAGCAGAAGGGAAAAAACAAAATGTTTAAATAGGGATACAGGTTGACCCATTGCAACAATGAGATGTACAAGATGCTATGTCAAAAAACGAACTTTACAATTTAAGGGGGGTGGGGGGTAAGGGGAGTGTAGTTGTGGAGATGGGAGAGAAGGGAGGGTAGGAGAAAAACAAAGGAGGAGGCAACAATGCTTGATAAGAAATGTACTCATTACCTTGCTCAACTTTTGGTCAACAATATAGAAGATGCTCTGGCAATGTATAGAGAAAAGATCGGGAAGTGGGTAGGTGGGTAGTTTGATAAATAAATTGATACATAGCAAATATATACAAACCCATATTTGTGTGGACCGAATTAGTGGTCTCTTCCCTTTAGGGCCAAATCTGACAAAACATAGAGGTCAAATATTAATATTTTGGATTTCTAGCTACTGTATCTGACTGGTGTTTCTTGGATTTGGGGGAATAAGGGGAGATGCCTTTGCGTATCCCCAACACAAGGCCTGTGCACTCTACTGAGGTGTCATCCATGTGGATTGAACAAACCAAAGACACCTTCCAGTGGGGAGGCCAGGGGCCTTCCATTTTCTGAGTAAAACATGACCTCAAATGTTGGGCCTGTGGTGAATATTTTTGCCCAAGGCCCAGAAATTACTTATCTTCTCTGGACACTGACAAAAAATAATAATTGTACAGCACTCTTTGAGAAGTATGTCACTGTTTCCGAAGAGAAATGATCTGCTCCTAAGATCTCACTAAAAATCACAGGCAATTGAAAGCCTTGAGAATCCCTGTGGACGATTAGTCACCCTATAAAAGTTAATTTAAAACAAATTAATCCATGAATCTCCACATTGTCTGCAAATACTTACCACTATAAAAAACCTAATTTAAACCCCTTCCTTTCTATTCTAAATTAGGGTTGCACTGCATTTTAAAAAATGTCTTCCAAGTTTTAGAACAAATGACCAGTTATTCTATTTCTTATTGATGTCGGTAGAAGTTCTAAGGATAATATTAAGTCCAGTATCACAATCTCTTATGCTCAAAAGAAGAGAGAATGTACAACATTGTATATAGCTCTTAACACATAAACCTGTTTGAGAATTTTAATTTTCAGTGCATCATTTTTTCTCAGATCATTCTTCCTGAAAAAAATCACTTAATTTAGGATTCCTTAGTTAACTAACTTCATGTTAACTTTGGAGCCTTATTAAGCAAGCTCACATAGATAATACCTCATTCACTTTGGTCAAACTTAGAAAGTAGAAGAAAATAAAATCAAGAGAGGAAATTGGCTGAGGGAGACAGAATTTTTTCCTTCCATCAGGCTCTGTAATATTGGACTCTCAAAAGGGAGGGGGGACCTTCTCACAATGCTAAGTCTGAAAGCGGTAATATGTATCAAGTAGCCCCGATTTCTGCTGATAAACCATATAATCGCTCTAGAAGCACTGCTTTAAGAAGATTTGTGGCACATGGGAAATGACTGGGTTAAAATAATGGTTTTGGTCCTTTCTAGGTAAATGAGATAATAACCAGATACAAGGTCCTTGAACACAGCAATTTATGTCCACATATCTCAAGGGAAGCCTTCTCCAAGGGATCCCATTCCCATTTCTACTAGTTTTGAACTCTTTGAAATTCTTGCAATTTCTATCCTTGTATGTTAAAAAAAAAATAATGGCTATCTCCCAAGTCAGAAAAGGACTCGGATGCTGATTAAATCAATTAAATCTATGTACCTCCCATCAACGCTATTGTCAACCTCCAATGAGAATAAACAAGAGAGAATTTAGTACATGGAGACATTTCACGCAAAGGTGTTCCATGGCTGTCATTTCGCAGTCTAAAAAAAAAAAGCATTTATGGTGCAGCTAATTATCCAGCTCCCTACACTACTATGCTGATGTTAAATGGCACTATTCCATTAGCCGTAATTATTCCATTTGTAATAAATAAGCATTAACCATTTTCAAATGTACACTCACAAATCATCTTTAAAGGATGAGTTTCATGCATTTAAAATCATATATTTCAAAACAGCCCAGATGACAAAAAAATCAGTATGAAGGCCTAGACTCAAATTATAAGAGCATTTAAAAAATTAAAATGAAATGTATTCAGAAACAGAAATTATGACAGGCTCCTAAACCTCTGAGAAATAGTGCATGCACAAGAGAATCAGAGTTACTACTAGAAGATTCAGAAGAAAAATGGGTAGATATTCAGTTGTCTGAACACACTCAATTTCTTTTAAAGACCAGTTTTTTTTTTAGAAAGGTACAAACTATGTGAGAACAGACTCTGATAGGTAGAGACACCAGATACACCAGCACAGCATTTGGAAAGAGGTCAAATGGCTTCGACCTTCTTTGACCTCTATTCTGGCGAAACATGAAATAAGTCATCCTGCCAAGCAAAGTGGGAGGGAGGGAACTGATGGATTTGGTCCTACAGGAAGAAGTATGGACTTAGGACTCGCCTACAAGTATTACCAGTAGTGCCTTTTAAGGAGGGAAAGCCGCATTACCTTCAACAACTCTGAATAAAGCAATTTGCAGAATAATAGAGTGCTATGCGTGCTGGCTACCTATGAACTGTGCACCTTTACTATGCAATTTCATTGAAATGTCCAAACAATACAAAAATCGATAAACAGTAGCAGTTTACTAGGAAACTACTGGTGTACAGTGACCCTCACCTCCCACAGGAGTTGTGTTCCAGGGACCCCTCCTTCCCCAGCGATAGGCAAAAATCCGTGAAGTAGCAGCATTAGATAGTCGTCCCTTGCTATCTGGTGATTCATTTACTGCTCCTCCTCAGATTTTCACCTATCATGGGGGTCTCTGGAATATAACTCCCATGACAGATGATGGCTTGCTATGTTTTTGGTTATTTTTTTAAACCCATGATAGGGGCTGGGAAGGTGGCTCAGAGGTAGAGTGCTTGCCTTGCATGCATGAGGCCCTGGGTTCGATTCCTCAGCACCACATAAACAAAAAGAAAAAAGCTGGAAGTGGTGCTGTGGCTCAAGTGGTAGAGCGCTAGCCTTGAGGGACAGCGCCCAGGCCCAGAGTTCAGGCCCCATGACCGGACCCCAAAACAAACAAACAAACAAACAAAAAACCATGATATAGTGAAGCTGCAAAAGGTGAACCGCAATATAGTGGTAGGTAACAAAATAAAGGCAAATGTTGGTTTATATCCACGGACAAATTTTCAAAGCATACTTTATCATGATGATGATATGATTGTGTTTTTAAATTAATGTTTTGTTTCTGTGGTACCGAGGAATTGAACTCAGGGCCTCATGCATGCAAGGCAAGCACTCTACCAGTAAGCCACATCCCCAGCCCATATTATTACATTTTGGCCATGCTGGAGAATTCAGCCCTCTAGTCTTGTTCATGCTAGACAAGCATTCTACCATTAAGCTAGATCCCCAACACATAAACTCTTCTTTAGCAACAAATCTAGGGAGTTGGACTTTTGTTTGCTATTAATCTTGTATAGACAAGGCCTATTAATACCTAACTCCAGAGCCTTTTGTATTTTTTTCCTAGACCTGGACTCCCTAACAGTTATTATGCTATTAATAACAGAGCAGGAATGCTTCATACATGGTAACTGGTTTTTATGAACATTGAATAATTTAACTAACATAAAGCACTACTTAATATACAATATGCAATGTAAATCCCCAACCTTAAAATAAATCTGTTAACAACAAGAAACAATATCGATTTATATGCTCTTATGAAAGAGTGATTCCCTTGTATTGTATTTAAATGGAATACAGTAGAGCTATTCTGTTGAATAGAGTAGCCACCAAGTTGGCTATTTAAATTAGTTAAAAGTGAACAGAATTGAAAAATCCGTCTTTGGGTTGGACTGGACCCATTTCACATGCTCACATAAACTGGTGGATGAGGTATGGGAATAGCACAGAGGTAGAACAGCTCTGTCATTGCACAGGGGCACATCCTGACCCTATCTTCATGTTTGCTGTGATTTGAGTGTCTCATCATCCTCATCTGCAAAACCGGAAATAAAATAACTTTCATATAATGGCTGAGAGCCATTATATGACTTCTTCTGGAAGCCTGATATCTTCTTATCTACTGTCATGCTTTAAAAGAGGACATGACTTAATTTTAGAAAATACTGCACTTCTACTTAAATTCAGTTCTGAAATTTGTTCCTTATTAGAAAAGTGGCACCATTCAGACCTCTCCCACTTGGAAAAACCAATACTGTACTTAATTCCTCTTTGATCACTATGATTTCCTCTTTGAGCCTTGTATTGGTGGCAAACCAATGGTGGCAAGTGAGAAATTGTCAGGAATCAAATGGCAATGGCAAACCCAGTCCATTTTGTGTTGCTTCCTTAGAAGACAAGAAGGTTCTATTGGTTTAAGAAAAACATGGGTGAGAGTAAATTCATTTCAGGAAAAAAAATTAGTCATTGGCTTAATCTGGTATTCAAAATGTGAGATGATCGTGACTCCATGTTCATGACAGCCTAGCCTCCCCTGGTTCACAGAGTCTGAGATTTGGTTGGGAGAACTGAACTAGCACCAAGCAATCAGCATGTTTTCTAAGCTCCTAACCCGCAACAAAATGGAAGTCATGTACAGCCATGTATATTCACCTTTGAGAAAAATCAAAGACATTTGGTAAACATGTCAGGAATTAAAAAAGAAAAGTAGGTGAGATTTAGATTCCAGACAGAAAATATCCCAAAATTCTGGTTTCATGAATGTAAAAATACATTCAATTGTTTTTTTTTCAGAATTAGTTGCACATATATAATTAATTACATTTAACAAGAGTAGCAACAACAAATGGTATGGAAAAAACTAGATATGAATCTGGATCCTTACTACAAACATAATGATAAACTCAAAATGGGTTAAACACAGCCATAAGACCTGAAACTAGAAAGAATGAGGGTTCTTTTTTTTAAAACTTAGGTCTCAATGAAATTAAAAAAATAACAATGGTGTGACAAAGAACTGATGCAATAGTGATATACACAAGACAATATGTTGGAAATGATCTATACACCTTGGGGGTGGAGAGGGTGGGAGGAGGCAAAGTAGCAGAAAAATGAGGTAAGAGGTAACAAGTTTAACAAGAAATGTACTTATTACCTTACTCATGTAACTATAACCACTCTTTATCATCAATGCCTCAGCCTTTTCCCAGTTACTGTATGTAATAAACCACGCTTGTGCATTCGTATCTTAGGTCCACAATACCTATGAAAGAACCTTAGCAAATGACACACACTGGGGCTACAGTTTTCCACCTGTGTTTCCCAGCATTTCCAACACCTGCGAAGCAGAATGGGCGTGCGCTGGCAGAGCCTCCGACTTCGATAAGACAGCCTTGACAGACAGAGCAATTTGATTCCTGACAACTCCTCATTTCCCGCACAGAGATGTGCAGCTCCTCCGAATCTCCCCACATCACCTGCCCTGCAACTCAGAGTCAGGCCAGCCACAATGGAACTGAATGAACACAAGGCAGGACTGGAAAGGGGTTTTGCTGATTGAGAGTTTGCTTAGGGATTCATGAGGATTAAAGAAGAGATCGTCTATTTCATGACTCTCTGGTAATAAATTCTGACACAAATAAAACTTCAAAGAAGAAAAAAAAAAACAGAATAATCTTCACAGACCCTAGAATGCACCCAGACTTGATTTCTAAGCAAAGTCTAAGGGGCTGACCCTTGGACAAATGGGAAAGGCACAGAAGTATCTTCTTCACCTCTTACCTTTCTCTGCCCTCTCTCCCCACCTCTCCTTGGGAACTAGGAGCTTCCAGAATTCTTGTCAATCCTATTTGATGGCTGAGTGATTGACATTCTCTGAATGAAACTCATTCACTCTCAAGTGTTACCTTGAGCTCTTATTTGCATTTAAACCTTTCTCTTTCTAACTGTGGAATTTGTCAGCTTTTTATTTTTTTCTTAAAACATTTTCTAAGCAGAGAACAGGAGAGATCTGGGGTAGGATTTTATGATTACTTTTCCCCCTTTCATGTCTGAACAAAATCCAAAAACCAAAAAACGATCAGAGGACCTTCTATGCTTCATTGGGAAAACCAAGATGAATGGAAGGACAAAAGGATGGAGGAATGAACAGAAGTAAGACAGAAGGAGGGCAAAGAAGAAGGAAAGGAAGGAGGAGATGACTGTGGATTTTATTCTACAGTTGAAGATTTTCTGCTGATGTCGTTTAATAGTTAATTGTGGGAGTTGCCAGGGATGAGATAAGGTGTCCCTTTAACATTGATTTGTCCAGGAGATGCCTGGCACCTCTCCTATCATAATTTTGTTTTTTTAAAAATTTTTTTAGTTTTTGTTGGCATCAGGATTTACACTCAGATTCAAACTCGTTCAGCTTGCTTGTGAGGCTGGCACTCTACCACTTGAATCACACTTCCAGCCCAGTATTTTACTGGCTATTGTTTAGATAAAGTCTCTTGGATTTTCCTGCCCCTGTTTGCTTTGAAACATGATCCTCTAGATCTCAGGTTCCTGAAGAGTTAGGATTACAGGCATGAACCACCAGTATCCAAGTCAGACCGTAGTTTGAACTCAAACCATCTCAATCCATTCCTCTGTCCCAAATATATACATGCATTTTGTTCTGAAGCACTTTTAGTGAGATTTATATATTTGAGTGTCATAAAATGAATCCCTGAACATCATTTTCTCATTCCAACCTCAGTCTCTAATAAAATAAGCAGCCCAAATCTTTCTGTAGCAACACAGAGCACCCTTGAGCCTGTGTGTGGTCATTGTCCCTCATAGAAAACCAGACTGATTTCTTTGTAGTTCATCACCCACTGGAGCATCATCCAGACAACATGACCTGCAATTCTCTGTGGAACGCTCTTATTTCCCTTCCTCTGAGTGGGTCATTTAGAATCAGCTAGCCATACAGTCTTTGCTGTGAGCCCCATCAGCCTGGAAGACACTTGTTTCTTCCTCTTATTTAAACTTCTTCGAGAGTCCTAGCTTGGTGCAATCTCAGGAGCGTTCGCTTGTCATGAGTAAGGTAGCCGCATGTCAGTCCCCACAAACAAGTGCTGTATGCCCAGCCTCTCAAGTGGCCTTCTTCCTACAGGCAACCAATTTTCATAGACTTGGTGTGCAGTTGCATCATGGGAAGTCCATGAAAGAAGTTATTATGGAACTGCAAAAAAAAAAATCTCTCCCACTTCCAGTTCTGTGATGGCATTAAAATTGCAAATGTTTTATATCAAGATAATATTAACGATGATGATGATGGCTAAATACTTATCTTTAAACAACAGACTCACAAAGCAAGTCAGCCAAGACTGGCTGAGGGAAAAGCAGATTGGCGGCTCCCACCTCACGCACTCCAGCATGCCATGGCAGGTGGAATGCCTGGCACTGCTGAATGAATCTCCCCACGCCTTTTTTTGGGAGATGGAGGGGGTGGGTATTGCCAATTGTGCAAAGTTGAAGTCACTTAAGTTAGACGCTCCCACTGCGAATGTAAGCTGTAGACGCCATGGCTGTACCTGGACAGCAGCTCCAGAAGCTCCTGACACCAACACCAGAGACTTCTATGACCAGGAGTTAGTGATCCAGGCTCCTTGTTTACCCCTAATCCTAGATGGCCACCCCAAAAATGCACTTTGTTAACTCGAAGGGGAGGGGTTTATATGCAGGGGTATTTGAAAGGTAATACAGGAATTAAATGATCCAAATAAGAATATTCCCAAAAAGCATGCCTGTGATCCTTGCTACTCAAGAGGCTGAGATCTGAGGATCAAGGTTCACAGTCAGCAAAAAGCTAGAAGTGGAGGTATGGCTGCAGTGGTGGAGCACCAACCTTGAGCAAAAAAATACACACACACACACACACACACACTATGATCCAGACAAGTGTAGAACCCCAGATCTATCATTTATTAATGGGTATTGTTTGATTATTCAATTTCTCTAGGTTCTTTGCTTACAAGGAAATGCACGGAAGGATACCGACCTCTTAAATAGTGCATAGATGCATTCAGTCAGGGTACTTGTTTTGTTGTTGAGTTTGAAGAGACAAATGTATTCTGGTCACTTCAGTGAGGGCCTTTTTGGTGTAAGGGGAAAAGAAAATAGGGTTGTAGAGCCTAATGATATTGAGCAACATAAGCATTACAAGGAATACCTCTAACGTACTTTGGCCAACATTTATGAAACTGGATTGGGCCCCACATTTCCAGATTTCTTAACTTCCTTTCTTTCAGGGGTTAGAAAAACACATGTATTTACATGTGCGATTTCCCAAGGATTTTAGAAACTGGCTGAGCTAGGGAAAGGTCATTCTGGAGTAGGGTTTGGCTCAGGATCACCTTCTTCCATTCCCACCCAACCCCTTGTACACTCGCTTGTCAAATCTCCTGTTACCTCCAGGCTTGGGTCCATGCAGAAAACCAACCCAAAGTGGAGAATCTTTTCCCGTGTGTATGACAACAGTGGAGGTGGAATCCTACAATTTCACTGGTGACCTGCATGTTCAGAGCTCATTAGGAACTTATCAGTTAATTAATGCCTGCCCAGGAGAATTTCCCATTTTATGGGCTCAATCAGGCCAGAAGAGAAGTTCCACTTCCAAGATCAAGCCAGTATAGGAATAGTGCATCAAAAGCAGGTGAGAAAGGTAGAGACATCCGCTTCTATGTGTTCAGCAGGTCCTACATGTGACCTGTGCAGTTCTAGACTGCACATAAGCAAAGAACATATGAGAAATGTCTATAAACACCTGCATAGAGAATGGGGATGGGGATTGAACTCAGGGTGTGGGTGCTATGCCTTGGCTTTTTCTGCTCAAGGCTGGTACTCTACTACTTGAGCCATACCTTTTCTTCTGACTTTTTGCTGGTTTAGGGAGATAACAACGTCACAAACTTTTTTTTGCAGAGCTGGCTTTGAACAATGATCCTCAGATCTTAAGCCTCCTGAATTGCTAAGATTATTACAGGCTTGAGCTATCAGGGTACCTGGCTTTGAGATTTTCTTTTCTTCTCTGGCAATGGGACCAGACAGACTAGGACATAATGTCTCTCAGCCTTGTCTCTCAGATGAAGATACCTACTATGCTGTGCTTCAGAGATAGTCTGAAAGAATAAAAAAGGTAAAGAAAAAAATAGAAAAGTACTTAGCATGAGACCCCAAACATAGTAAGAGCTAGATTAGCTCTTAGGAAGAAATGGCTGAAGTTAACCTCATGAAATTGGTATAATTTAGCTTTTTTAATTGGCAATATTTTTATTATGCTATCTAGCTGGAAGCAAATTAGAAAAATAAAGATTTGGGGACTTCTTCTATTATTACATCTTCACTCTGACTTGAATGGCTTCAGCCAGGACAGAGTGTTTGGAGACAGGCTTTCGAAAGAATCTTTCGGGTTTTGAACAAGGAAGCTTTTTGCTTCATAAACTCTTGGGGGTGAAATCTCTCCTCTTAATCTCCAAATGTGACAAAGAGCTATTGATTGAGAGCATATTGTCATTTAAATTACAATTAGGGATGGGTGAAAGGTGGTTATTCAACAATTCAAACCTTTCTTTTAATGCTGTCAAGGACAAGTTAACCTTAACCCAAACACACTGCAGAAACTTTGAGAGAGTTTCAATATGTCTAAAATCAATGTGGTTTTCTTAAAGGAAGAGAATCGTGGCTTTGCTGTCGGATGTTGAACTTGGGACGCTGGAATCAGGTGGTGAAAATCTTACAGAAATCTGTGCTCTCAGTCACAAAACACTTGAATCTCCACACGAATCCTGTAGTGAGTTTAAATGTTAAAATGGGATGCAGCCATTTAGCAGAGCCTTTCCCCTCACAAACCTGAGCATGCTACAACTCTAGGCATTAAAAAAAGTAAGTGCTCTGGGAGTGAAAGCTGCTTTCCACCATCCTTCTGAAGGCAAACATTGCTAAAGAATCTAATGTCTTTCTTTTTTCCTTCTTGGCAAAACAATGATACACTTCTAATGAGACTCTATGTATGTTGCTGTGACAGTGGACAGAATGGAAACCTGGGTGTGTAGGTTTCTAGCTATGTTCCATTCTTCACTCTGGCCTTTTGTCACACAAGTAACCTTCATAACACACACACACATACACACATGCCCATGTATGTACATACACATGCACAAAGCCCACATACACACACTATCATGTCATTCTTGCGCTGGCAAATCCTGAACTCATGGGTGCAAACACGAGACAATTGCAGTCCTGACTGCTTGCATTGAAGGATTAGAATGTATTTGGGAAAGGCATCTTGTGTGTGTGTGTGTGTGTGTGTTGTCTGACTTTTGGTCTCGGTCTCTGGGTCTCTGTCTAAGTCTCTTTGTCTCAGTCTCTCTTCTGTCTCCCCTCTTCCTCTAATTCATACACACACCTTTCCTCTCTTTTCTCAGAAACGGCACATGTTTACAAGCATGGCATATTACTAGAAGCTAGAGATGCTTCCTGTCTGCATTCTAACCATTCTAACCACTGTTGTAGCAGCTGTCAGCGGTCAGTACAAGGTAGCCCTGTTCTCTTGTCTGAAAGTCTGTACACCTTCAGTCACTTCCTTGGCTTCACCTCAGTGGTGTGAAGCAGCATCCTCCCTCTGCACACCTGTGTGTGGGTCAGGCAGGTAGAGGGCTATGCAGTGGGTGGGACTCCACAGGACCACTTGTAAATGAGCCTTCTGAACTATCACCTGGAAGGAAACCTCTCCAGGTAAGCTTTCCTCTGTCCAGCCATGTTTGTCAGGGCCAAGCGAATGGGAACATCCTATTTCACATAAAACCCATGTGAACAGTATCTTTACATAACAAAAGTGAGAGATGAAGAAAGAAGACATCTAGCTTAACAATTAAATAACTTCTCGTCACTGCCCCATTTCCAAGGTCACTCCGGAACCTGAAGGAACCACCACTATAAGAAAGAACATTATTCTCCCAGATAAACAGGCTGTGGATGTTAAACACAACCTTAATGATTTCTATCCATCTTTTGTGTGTATGGAGGGGGCAGAGGAGTGGAGTTGGGGGAAAGTAAGGGTTTTATCCTGACTAAATCATATTTGCTAATCAAGTCTATCTGAATGGCAAAGTAGAAATTTAGCCACAGAATAATTTGGAGTATTATTCAGGCAAAAAATATAAGATCTAAATGTTCAGAAAATGAACTCTTCACTAATTCACGGTATTTGGGGGGAAGTAAGATGTTTTACTGCCGCCTTGTGGACAATTTAAACTTTCTGAGGATTTCTTTTAAGCCAGTGGTTAATCTATGAATTTTGGTCACCAAGGAGTAGAGAGTTGAAACGGGACAGAATGAAATATTAATTAATTGCATTTGGTCAACAATCTGTTCTTTCCTTTTTGATCGAAGGAGAATTGTAAGGTCTTGAAGTGATTGTGTGGCTTATATTTTGAGAAATTCTTGACACACAGGAACAAGGAAGAAAGAACACTGTTTAATTAAATAGTAGGTGATTAGGTGTCAATCAAAACTACAGTGTCCTGTTCTTTAAAAAGAAAAGTCTAAGGATTTCCATGCACGCTTCATGAATTTTTTTTGCCACTGTACTCCAAGAAAATTTAGCAAATCTGTTAATTATCATAGAATTAAATGCAGCAGCAGAAAAAAAAACAGTGATAAGAAACACTGGACATATTCTGGGGTGCGGTCCAGCATTTTTTAACTTCGAATGTTTATTTAAACATAACTCGAGTTTATAAACTTGTTTGCTAGGGAGATTTATTGTGCTTTCTGATTTTGGCTGGATTGGAAGAGTCCAGCTTGACTTCCTGCTACAAACGTGCTTGCCTACTCCACCTTCTGAAATCCTGGCACAAAACGATGTTTTCATTGGATACATTTCTAATCGCAAACAAATGTTCAGGTAGATGCTTCGTTGAAACCCAGCTACTGGTATGGCAACAACAATAACGGAAAAAAATAGCATTTTTAGAGTCTGAGCATTCCAGCACCCACACTTCAGACTGGCTGAAACAGCACCAGCAAAGAGAGTTTTTACTTCCTGTTGTTCATCTGTTGGATAAATACTGGAAAAATCTGACCAGTCCATTAAGAAAAAAAGGTGCTTTCACACTTGGAAGTAGAGAATCTTAACTGGAAATGGAAAGAACATATGTAGGTTTTTTTTTAAATTTAAAATGTTTTGAAACAAATCAAGTTTTAAGATAAATGTTCTAAGATGAAGAATATAATTTTCAACGATTTTAGAGCTGCTATTAAGTCACTGTATTTTTTTCTATTAGTGTAGGAAATATTTTCAGTGAAACTGCATGAAAATCAGAGAGTATAGCAATCTACACTGACTGTGTGGCCTAAAATTTAAATTAAACTCTTTTGTTTTTTTTCTGGAACTGGGCTTCAAACTCCAGACCTTACACATGCTTGGATTGTTTGTTGAATGGTGCTCTACCACTTAAGACATGCCTTTAACCTGGCTTTTAGCTGTTTATTTTGGAAATGGAATCCTGTAGACTTTTCTACTTAGGCTGACTTTGAACCCTGAGTCTCTAGATCTCAGCTTTTTGAGTAACTAGGATGCCGTAAGAGCCACTGGTACCTGGGTGTTAAATCATTTTAATTTGAAGGAAGAGAAATACATATGAAATTGTTATTTAAGTGAAGTACGGATTAATAGGAACCTGTTCTTCATCTGCTACAAAGCATTTACTGATTTTCCTGAGATGACAAAGCTGAAAGGAATATCATTTTCAATATTTCTGTCCCACTTTTATTTATAGCAGAGAAGGTACTATAAACATCAATACATCACTTGATCCTCCATTTCAGTGAATCTTCAACAATAAATTCTTTTACAAAGATACTTGTTCATGCCAGGACCAGTAGGCGAATTATCCTCTATTTTTCAGTGTGTATTGTGTGCTACACACTCTGCCTCTATGCTCATTACAGTGTCATCACAATCTGTGGATAGATTGTGTTTTTATCTTTTCACATGAGAGAAAAATGAAATTTCAGAGAAGTTAAGTGAACCAGCCATAGTCACACAGCATTTCCATGTCTGTATATGATGTTACATAACTGAACATATTTTTAGTGGACCTACATCACACACACACACACACACACACACACACACACACACATCTTTACCCTCTGTGACTGGCAATAAAGTTTTTTACTTATATTCCAATCCAAAGCCAAACATCATCCAAAAATGTCCCAATAAGTATTAAACAAATGAGAAATCTGTTTATTCTTTCCTAGTCAAGTCATTTAATAAATGTTTATTGAGAACATAGTCAAAACTGAGGGTAGTGCCTGGAACACAGCTAAAGCCATACCCAGCATAATGGCAGGCCTTTTGGAGAGCATAATCTAACATCAGATACTGAGCCTAAGCGGCGATGGTGTCACTCAAGTGGTAAGGTATCTGTATAGTACGCATAAGGCCCTAAGTTCAAACCCAAGGGGTATCATGGTGCGGGGGGAGAGAGAGAGAGAGAGAGAGAGAGAGAGAGAGAGAGAGAGAGAGAGAAAGAGGGAGGAGGGAAGGAGGGAAGGGAGAAAGGAAAGAAGAAAGGTAGAAAGAAAGAAAGAGAGAGAGAGAGAGAGAGAGAGAGAGGGAGGGAGGGAGGGAGGGAAGGGAGAAAGGAAAGAAGGAAAGAAAGAAACAAACAAAGGAAGGAAGGAAGGAAGGAAGGGGGCCTACCTGGTTACGATGGAGTACTTCCATTTCCTTCCATTTCCGGGAACTCTTAGAGCCATTTGTCTTTTATCTCAGTGTCCCCTCAGGGACACCACATTTATTGGAAGCCTTGGCCTACAGCATGTGACCTTCCTGTGTCACTTAGGCATTGCATGCTTTGGTGTCTACTATTACCACAGATCACATGCGAAGGCCATAGGTGACAGACAACAAAGTGCTTGGTAAGCCAGGGACACTGTGCCAGAGAGGGTTGGCAGAGGCTTAAACTGTGCGACTGCAAACACGAGAAGCACAAGAGACCTTCATGAACACAGAAATAGTGGGGCATTTCTAGGAAAGCACAAAGCCAGAGGGCATGAAGGACTGGTGCTCTGTCTTCCAACACACGAATCTGCAAAACCTAAGGACTGTACTCTGTAATGTTTTTTCCTTTGGTCTGTATAGGGCTTGAACTCAGGCCCTGGGCACTGTCCCTGAGCTCTTTTGCTCAAGCTCTAGCGCTGTACAGACTTGAGCTAAAGTTCCACTTCTGGTTTTCTGGTAGCTATGGAGAGAAGAGTCTCACAGACTTTCTTCTGATGGCTGGCTTTGAACCATGATCCTCAGATCATAAGTAATTAGGATTACAGGCATGAGCCACCAGTATCCAACTGTAAATTCATTTTGTGATGTATTTTTCATGTGTACTTTGTCAGTCTAAGTAAATGCAACTGGTTAAGAGAAATGGGATGATTTATTTTTGTTTGTTTAAATATCTAGAAATTTGGAGTTCATACCAGCATCAGGTAACGTGTGATCTCACTATCTGTGTGTTCTGTTGCTCTATCCTCTGAGCTCTTCTCCCTTTTTAGGGAACCTCCACCTGGCAATAATGTGTGTAGAGCATTCAGTGAGGCCTTAGAGACCCAGCCTTGAACCAAACCCAGAATCCTGGGGCAGACAGAAGCTGTCTGATGCAGGCATTCTTGCACAACAGGATTCCTTTAGCCCAAATGACAGGACTATAAGTGAGACCAAGACTACAGGGCCATTGGCCTATTATCCTCACAGGGTCTCTGAGTCTCACGGGCATAAGGAGTTGATCCCTGGTTGAGTTCGAACCCAACTTCCTTAAAAGGATTAAAATTAAACATAAAACAGGATGAAAGACAGAGTTTATCTTCCTGTTTTCCACCCAAGCAACCCATATTGGAAATTCAGCCATGAATGAGACCATGAAAAAGCATTTCCAAAGAATTTACTCTTCCATTCATATTTGTGTCTCTTGCAAAGTCAGATTTGCTGGGAACCCAGGACATTTCAAGACCAATTCTGGAGCACACAGTTGTAGAATTACTCCAGTTCCTATTTCTTCTCAGTCCTTGCTCTGCTTCTTACCACAGGCCGGAATGATTCCGATAGGTTGGCAACAGGAAAATTGAGATGAAACACTCATTGTATTTTCCCCTTGTCATTCCCAAAATGTTTGCCTAGCATAGACTTGTAATATCTACAGCTACGGATGGATCATCATTTCTGAGCCAGAATGTTTGAATTATTAGAACCATATTAGACAGTAAGCAAAAACACATGCCCAGTCAAGAGATTTGTTCATGCTTTCCTTGAGGTGAAACAAAAGACAAACCACCAACAGTATCCAGCAACTTCGCCTTGTCTCTATCCTATTAAGAACCTACTCCTGAGAGAGTGCTGGGCTTTTAAAAGCTATTTGCAAATGTACAGTGACTTTGGTGCTTTTTGTTTCGCATGAAATGTTTCACAAAGCTGTTGGTGAGCAGAGGAAGTAAGGAGTGTGTGCAGGATCTCTTTGCCCCTCTTAAATGCTCACAAGCGACAAGAAAATACGAAGGAACATCATGATGTGTATTTTTCATTTAGCGATGGATGTTTTTTCTCTATTTTTAGCTTGTGCAAAAGTCAAAATTAATGATGCTCCTTGGTGAGTTGGGATTATAGAGTTGGGATTATATGTGTTCATTTCTAATACAAGTACATGAATCTAATATTATCCAAGGACCATAAACTAAGCACATTGAAAGCTACCTTCCTTCCACATTCTATTTGATGGTGCTTTTTGGTGTACCAATATAGGGGCTTGAACTCAAGGCTAAGGATGCTCTCCCTTAGCTTAAGCTGGTGCTCTACCACTTGAACCAGAGATCCATTTCCAGCATTTTGCTAGTAAATTGAAGATATGAGTCTCACAGACATTTTTGCCTGGACTGGCTTTGAGTTCTGATAATCAGATCTCAGCTTCCAGAGTAGCTAGGATCACAGGTATGAGCCACTGGCACCCAGCTTTATTTGGTGGTATTTTAATGCATCTACCTAGTTGGGACATCTGTGCATTTATCCAATATTTATTGCAACCAGTTTTATATACGCCAAGCATTGGCCTCATAGATGTGAAAAAAATCAACATTCTCTACCTTCACACTCTCTGGAGAATGCTGAAGAGTCATTAATTCCAGGTTTGAGAAACATTTCAAAAGACAGGCGGATAGTTTGCAAAGAATTTTGGAGAACAAGGAGTATGGGGAAATGGTTACACAAGGTGTCCCTAGGAACCAGAACTTAAGTTGAGCTCAAGGAGGTGAGTAGGGATTATTATTTGGGCTAAGCAGGAGGTAAGGCAAGAACCTGGAAGTCTCTGAGTTGACAGAGTAGGATGCAAAAACCATGAGCGGAAGGTCTTCATGCTACAAACAGAACCTGGTGGATTTTGAAACGAAAGCCACGTACAAGTATTTCGCCAGTACTTGGAGAGGACAGGGAGTGTCTGCTGCACTTTCACTTTAAAAGAAAATTAGAGCAGGGGGCCAGTGGCTCACATCTGTATTCCTAGCTACTCAGGAGGCTGAGATTTGAGGATTGTAGTTTGAAGCCAGCCCAGGCAGGAAAGTCCATGAGATTCTTATTTCCAAGGGACCACCAAAAAAAGCCAGACATAGAGTTGTGGCTCAAGGGGTAGAGTGCTAACCTTGTGCAAAAAAAAATGTTTAGGGACTGCACCCAGGCCCTGAGTTCAAGCCCCAGGACTGGCACAAAAGAAAGAAAGAGAGAGAGAGAAAGAGAGAGAGAGAGAAAAATGAAGAGAGAGAAAGAAAGAAAAAGAAAGAGCAAGAGAACAAGAAAGAAAGGAAAAGGAAGGGGAGGAAGGAAGTGAGAGAAAGGAAAAGGGAGGGAGGGAGGGAGGGAGAGAGGAAGGAAGGAAAGAAGGAAGGAAGAAAGGGGAGGAAGGAAGAAAGAAAGAAAAGAAAGAATCTATTAGGAATTGAGGTATACATGTTCTTTGGGAAACAGAACGAAAGCCTGCAGGTCACCAAACCCATTTCTAGGCTTTACAATTAGTTCCACTAAATTGTCTTACTTTAATTATGTTCTTCCATTCTATCTCTACTCCCGTGAGATTTCTGTCTGTCACATGATGTTCAAAATTATTGAATGACTGACTTTCTACTTTCACCTCTGAGAAGTCTGCCACAGACCATATGTAATTATGAGCTCTTCTATGCTCCCAGCAAGGTTTTGTCCAGAAGAATAGAAATGTTCCTCTTAATTCAACAGTTTTATTCTTTATTAACAGACAATCACAATTACTGGACCTTATTATAAAGGAAAAATAGAAATTCTGTTTTCTGTTGAATCAGCTTCCAGGATGCAATTCCCTTTTTGCTTTGGCTGCTAGGCATCACTGGGCTAGGCTAGATTCAATGTCATCATCAATGGCACTTAATATGCATTTGATGATCTAGCAACCATAGAGTACATTCAGTTTTCCCCTCAACCTTTGCTCACACTTTTTTGTTCTAATGTATATATTTCCATGAGCCATCCCAAATATTTTCTTAACCATGTTGGAGATACCCATAAATTATCTTTTCATTACCTTTAAGTTTTCCCAACATTAATCTCCTTCTTATCGGGCCTCTTCTTGGGTATAAAAAAGTGTATGTTAAATAATATTTCAAAATCATGTAACCTACTGTATGCTTGATATGCTCTAATGTCTCAAAAGGATTTCTAGCAATAACGTTTCTCCCTAAAATAGTCTGTGATTTCAGCCACCTGCTGGTTCTAGCTGCTCAGAAGGCTGAGATTTGAGGATCATAGTTTGAAACCAGCCTGGGCAGGAAAGTTTGTGATACTCTTACCTCTAATGAACCACCAAGGAGACAGAAGTGAAGCTGTGGGTCATGTGGCAGAGTGCCAACCTTAAGTGAAAAAAGTAAGGGACATTATCTGAGTCCCTGAGTTCAAGCCCCAGTATGGGCATACATACACAAACACTCTACTACTACTACTATTACTACTACTACTACTACTATTACTACTACACATTCTACTTTCAAGGAGCCAATGAGACAATGAAGGCCTGACTGTGGCCTTCATCTTCTCTAAATATGATCTAAATATGCTGAGTATTTGAGTGGATTTTGCAGCAACCAGATGAGGAGGAGAGGAATTAAAGGTAGTAGGCCACACTGGAGAACATTGCCCACTATGGCTGTCCATTAGCTGCGGGTCAACCCTGCCTCAATAGGAAGAGAAAGGCCAAGGGAAGCTTAGCCTCCATTATGGCCACGGGTTTTCCTTACAATCAGCCCCCGGGTGCTGCATCTGGAAAGCAAATGCTTTTGTCCTATGGTCATTACATCCGGCAAGGAGAGAGAGAGACCATCATTCATTCATCTGTTCTGTCAACAGCCGATGGCTCTTTTAAAGAGATAATATTCAATTAATTTCTTTCTTTCTCTCTCTCTCTCTCTTTTTGAAACATGAAACATTTTAGTGGCTTAAAAGGCTTTAGTCAGTTCCTGGACACAGTAACTGGGGTATCAGCCATGCCCCCTCATCTAATGTCTTGAAGTGTTCAACAATGACTTTAAAATAAGTAGCTTTTTGGAAGTTATATCTTTGAAGTTTCATTAATTAGTCATATCATTGGGAATGTATGGCTAAAAGTAAATTACAGTGTTTAAAATATCTACTCTTTCAGTGTGAAAAATGAAAGGATCCTGCTACCTTGTCTTTATACTAATGAAGATATTATTAATTGGTTTAGCAAAAACATAGATCTAACCATAATGTGCAACAGTTATTAAAGATAATTAACTACAGATCATTGGTTTGAAACATCTAGTCCAAAATGATTTCTGAAGGGCACATTATTCTACGAGATAAAATAATTAAATTTCTAACTGCTGCATGAGACAACTGTGTCATATCTGGGGTTTTAATTTCTTTTGTTCTATTCTCAGGGTACTCTGACTGTTTTAGGTTGTGTAAAAAGCTACTCGTGTTTCACAGTGAGCACACAAAAATTATGATTGAAAGGAAAGGATTATCATAACACTAGACCTAAAAAAAAGAGCCCACATAAATTCACCTATTTTTTTTAATCGGGAGAAGAGTATGGTAAATCAAGTAAAAAAACTAAATAATTTGTTCTAGTACAATACCTTTGTAACACAATCCTCTGAGAGTCCATTTTCAAAAGAGGGGGGGGAATAGTCTCCCATTTGCAAAATAAATAAGGAAAAATGTTTAAGCATGGACAAATGCCAGGTACTCATGCATTAATGAATAATGTAATCACATTCACAGGCATAAAATTAAACAATAGTAGTAAAAGCAAGAGTTGAGAATGATGTTTATTAAAAGCTATCCTAGATTGCTAAAAATGGTTTTGCTTGGTGTTTACAACCTGAAGCGGCTCAGTGCAATTAAAATGAACTGAGAACAAGTACAACTCATCGTGGTTTTAGGAACTGTTGACAAAGTTTCAAACATAATATTTAACACGAACTGGTGAGCATGTTTTAGAGCCTATATTCATGTTGATGTCAGATGTTCAAATTTTATCTGATGACCAAAAACGTACTTTGCATAAAAACCAACAGTGAAAAATGATATCAAGGGGCTTTAAGAAGCAATTAAATTTGATATTATCTCTAAATTTGTGGGAAGCAGGGGAAAGGCTATGTGCTTGGGAATACCAGTGCAGGGCTCAGGCATAAATTTTTATCTTTAGAAATATTAGTAATATCTTGCTTTAATCCAGTAAGTGTGGACTTGGTAAGATAGGAGTTTTTTTTTTCTTTTTCCCATACAAAGAATGGGATTTCCTTCTAGTACTGCAGGTTAGAATGCCTGTTTACCCTACTGCCCCCTTGCCACACTCAGGAAGAACAAAACCAATGTGTTCCAGGACTTTTCCTTCTTGTCTTACACAAAATGAAATGTAGAAGTTCTTCTCAGAAAATGTAGGGAAAACCACGTGTAGAGGCTGAAAGCAAATGAGATCGTTACCAGGTCCTTATCCTAGATCCATGGTTTTGAAAACATGCACTGCGGCGGGCTAGTTCCCTAAAAGCACAACACAAAATGTCCCTTTGCAGCTGTGGGGAATAGGACACGCTGCCCATCCTTTTATAGAGCCACAGTGAGAAAGTGTGCTTTCTCAGAGCCCCGTCAAAGGCTCGGACAAGCCCAGCAATCTTCACTCAGCTGTTACTTGTATTTTTCATGAAACACTGAGTATAAGGAAATTCGTGTTCCTTATTCGTGTGTTTTAAGCTAAGGGTGGCTTGATTTCAGGACCCTCGAAGTCCCTTTCTGCACTCCTTGAATGTCATCAATGTTCCCTTCTTCCCAGCCACTGAAATCACTATGTGTGTCTGTGCACGCACGTGTGTGCACGGGCATGCATCCTGGCACACCAATCCTGGAGCTTGAACTGAGGACCTGGGTGCTGTCCCTAACAGTTCAGCACTTGAGTCACACCTCCAGCGGCAGCCTTTTGCTGACTAATTGGTGATAAGAGTGTCTGATTTGTTCGGGCTGAGCTGGCTTTGAACCATGATCCTCAGATCTCAGTCTGCTGAGTAACTAGATGGTATATGAGCCACGAACTCTGGGCTTGCACTCACTCTTAAGGCTTTGGTTAGAGAGCTTCACCTTAGTAATTGAGTCCCCAAAGGCCCCTCTGTGTTTTGGCTTCTAAGTGTTGTCATGATTGTCCAAGGAAACACTTAAGGGAATTTGGCGCTGTATAGTATGGGTGGGAAAATGAGTAGTTCTACTCTCACAGATAACCGGTGTGGGGTGGGAGGGGGAGAGAACCTTTCAATGAGACTGACCCAAGTGGTTTGCCTTAGGTCATATAGTGAGTAAGGCAAATTTGAAATTATGCCCCATGACCCCAAGCTTTTCCCCTTGATCTGTGTTCTCTTTTGAGAATTTTGCACATGTCTGGAGGAAAGTGCGCCAAATGTGACTCCAAGGCCCAAACTAGTAGCTGGCAGCTGCAGGCCACATACAGATGTTTTGATTTATCTGCCCAGCATTTCATTAAAAGAAAAAGAAAGAAAGAGACACAATTGGTTGCCATCATCTCAAAGTCAGAAGACTTCACACAGTAATTCAAATTCTGCCTTCTCCTAAGACAGCAAAGAATCTTGTAGCATCCATCTTACAGCCTGGAGTGGTTAAAGCTACCAGTTTAACAAAGGGCAGTTCCTGGACCGCTCTCTGAGCAAGTCTCCACCCATCTGTAATGCTCTTTGACAGGAACAAGAGCCAGCTGCCATGTAGCCATGTTGTTGGTGAATTACTTTTGTGTGTGTACTGGTACAGAGGCTTCATTTCAGGGCCGAGGTACTGCTGCCCTTTAGCTTTTTAACACTTGAGCCTCAGCTGCACCTTCAGCCTTTTGCTGGCAACTGGTGGGGGTGGGGGCGGGGTAAGACCCTCATGGACTTCCCTGCCTTGGCTGGCTAAAAACCACAAACCCACTTTGATCTCAGCCTCCTGAGTAAGTAGCCGCCGGCTCTGGGAATTGTTGGGTGAATTCAATTGGGAAGTTTGTATTTGTTCAATCCTGGATCTCAGCAATCTTGTAGAGTGTTTTCTCTCTGAACCACTTCTGTGGTAACGGGGAAGTGTTTGAAGCTAGTGGCCAGAATGTCCTTTTTCAATCATTCATGGCAACATGACTGCAGGTAACACTCAAAGAGGAATCCAAAGGCCACAGCCCCTGCCCTGGGTCATGGGTTGTTCTCATTCCAACCCTGCTGACCTGCTCCCAGTCCTTACCACCACCCAGAAGGCAACCTTGCGACTTGATAGCCTACACAATGATGTGGTTGGAAGACTATCTTAATTCTCCTGCTGAGCCCTCCTGACCCCCTAGGAAAGACTTCCCAAATGATTAGGGTTAAAAAAAAAGAAAGAAAGAACGTTTCAGTGATTCATGTCATTCAGCAAATGGAGATGTTTTCTCTACTGGTTTTTTGATCCCACTATAGCCTCAGGATTGTCTGTGAGCAAAAAATAGAACTTTCCTGGGGCAAGAGACAGGTTGTAGGGGGAAAGGCAGCTGCCACGAGCACATTCCTCAACATCAGAGAGTAGCCAGACACCATCCACAGCCCCACCAGGCATGTGAGGGCAGCTGTGTCCCCAGCCCCGGCGTCTCCTGCCTCCTCCTGCTCTGTGTCCTGCTCTGTCTGTGGCTGAGCCACAGGGAGGTCACAGATGCATTGGACTCAGACGGAGAGGAGGAGCCATCTGCTCTAACTTGCTAGTTATTGTTGGCTCTGTCCCTGCAGCTTTGGGCTGGGTCTTTTAACAGTTCATTTCACAGAGGAGGAGTGGGTGGATTTGGAGTAGGAGCCCTTAGTATGGGTGATGTTTTCTTTCTTAATAACTTTTCTCTTTTCTAACTCTGCTCTTAAAAAAAAAAAAAAAAACTTCTTTCTCAAAGCCACCCCCTCTCCTTTCTGCCTAAATCTCAGCTCCCATTTTTCCTTCCTTTCTTCACAAGGATGTGTCCCCCCTTCCCCCCCCCCCCCAATGCTTCCTGACTCAGCTCCTCCCAGATCTCATTCCAAGATCTTTTTTACCAACAACTCTAGCTTACTCATTTTCAACACGCTTGGTACACAGTGTCTTCTGGGTATTCTGGTTGCATTTGGACGACAACCCTAAAATCCTGGGTTCTTCTCAACTGCCACCCCCCAAACCACAACTGTGTCTTGTTCACCAAGGTTTCCTACAGGATTTTCTAATTGGCCCCTGGGCATTATTTGACAATTTTCTTTTGTGGGTTAGAGGCTGGGAGGGCGGCAAGGGCTGCTGGAATCTTTTAGTTTTTAGTCATCATAATTTGTCCCTTGAAATTTGTACTGTAGTCTTAGCTTTCCCTCCCTCTCTTTCTCTCCCCCCCCACTCCTTTTCTCCCCCCTTTCGTCTGTCTCTTCTTTTTTTGTGTGGTACGGAGGTTTGAACTCAAGGACTCACACTTCCTGGGCAGATGCTCCACTGCTTAGCCAGACCCCTGATTGTTTTGAGTTAGGTTATTTTTCAGGAAGTATTTTGCATTTCCCTCTCCCCACCACCACCAGGACCAGCTTCAAGCTACAATCCTCAGACATACACTTTCGGCCATAACTGGGATGTTGGTTGTATGCCACTGTGCCCCGATTTATATCAGTTCAGATGGAGTCTTGGAAACGATTTTTGCCCAGGCTGGTTTTGAACCATGGTACTCCTGTTCTTCAACCTTCTGTGTGGCTAGGATTACAATGTGTGGCTCTTCTCTCTAAAAGCTATGTTCCTATTCCTTGTGTCAGGCTGCTTCACCTCCAGTACTATGGTGAGCTGGTATCACACAATGCCAACCTGTTCTAGAGATTGCCTTTCTAATTGCACCTCTAGATATGTACAGAAATACACATTTCAACTTCTTGTTCAGTGACGTAAGTGTACCTCTCCCCTGTTTCCTCAGTACTAATTAACAGTTTTCCTTTAAAATCTAAGAAGTAAGGGTGACAAAGAAAGGGGCTTGAAATGAGCTTCACAGGTGTCTATTCTTTTGCCAGTCATGTCCTATGGGAAAAGTTAGGAATGATGCTGGAAAAAACAAAGAACAAGTTGAGTTACCTTCTGAGAGAAAATTGATATAGCCCAAACCAGAAAGACGGTAAAAAAAAAAAAAAGAAAAGAAAAATGCTGAGTATAGCAGCTCCACACCTAGCTACTTGGGAGGTGGAGATAGGGTGGCTCACAGTTTAAGAAAAACCCTGGCAAGAAGTTAGCAAGATCCTATCTCAACTACAAACCAAGCATGAGAACACACATCTGCAATCCCAGCCAAGGGGAGGCATAGGTAGAAAGATGATGGGTTCAACATTAGCCAGACAAGAATTTGAAAAATAGGTACAGGAAAAAAAATGACTGGAGGTGTGGCTCATGTAGAAATGCCTGCCAAGCAAGCATGAGGCTCTGAGTTCAAACCCCAGTACCATCCACCCTAAAAACATTCATTATGATCTAGCCCTCCCCCCTTCTTCGCTAGAGTTGTGTCCCTCTTCCCTAAATGAAGCCTTAGGACAACTTCTCCACCCCAGAGGCTTAGGCAGGCAAAGGGCCCCGAAGGCCACAACCAAAGGATGGAAATCTCTCTGGCATTCTCATGCACTCTAGGGTAAGATTCCCTGTCTTCACTTCTAAACAGTCAATGGACAGAAACCAGGTCTGTGCGTCTGCTCACCAACTACTGCCTAAAGGACCTGTTTCCTCCACAAACAAGCAGCTGGCACAGCCATGTGAATAGCTAGAGCAGGAATCCCTGTGCTTTGGACATTGGGCAGGCTTTCAAAGAAGGACCAGCCTTCAGAGACTCAAATTCAAATCCCACCACTGTCTGACCAACTCTCAGGGCAGTCAGTGAGATTTCCCTTTCTGTCTACAGGCAAACCTTCTGGATGTCTGGGGAAGGGAGCTGTAAAAATTTGATGACTGCCTCAGTGGTAGGCTCAAAGACATTGGTGGCAATAGATGGCGTCGGTGGAAGCTGGGTCTCGCTTGGAAGGTGTGGTGGAACTTGGGACAAATTTGAGACTTTCTGGAACTATCAAATGGCCGCTGGTGTGTTCTGCTCCAACAAGTTTTGGCATTGAAAAAAAAAATGCAAACCAGGTTTTGCCAGATTTTCCGGGAAGCTGGAAATCCGGACTTTTATGTGAAACCTCCCAATTTTTAGTTTTTTTGGCAATTAATTCCAACTTAAAGCCTGATCTCAGCCAAAGAAAACACATCTGCAGGCCACATAAGCCCCAGGAACCTTCCACTGCAAACTCTGATATATGTGAACATTTCTGAAAGAGAATCCGCCTCATTATAACATATTCTGTCAATATTCACTTCATGTTTTCCCGATGATTTCCAACACGGGGAAAGAAAAATAACCGCTTCAGAAATAACGTTCGAACGTTATCCGATGGCTGGGTGTTCAGAGTCAGATTTAAGTCATCTATTAACATATTTCGTCTGAGCCAGGCTTATGTTAAATCGCTTAACTTGGGGGAAGAGTTGGTGCTTTGAAAGATTTAATTGGGTCCTCAGACTCGGTAGCAGAAGTTAAATGTTTGTTAGGAGAGACATACATTTTCAAGACAGCAAAGACACTGGCAAGCCACACGGAGGAAACTTTTATGTTTCATGTTTCCTCATCTAAGAACGTGAAGCAAAAAATCGTACACACCAACTGTGGATGTTTAGACACAGGTATACATTATACTTATACATTAAATGACAGGGGCTGTACTGACATTTAGGTATACCTTGTAAATGGTTAACCCAAGCTAGTTCATATATGCATTCTCTCACTTATTAAATTTTTGTGGTAAGAACACTTACAGTCTACTCCTTAGGAATTTTCAAATATACACTACCTTTTTAAGTATATATTATTAACTACCGTCGTCACCATGTGTAATGGTATCCTTTCTCAGGGAAGTTTTGCACCCTTTGCCTACCTCTCTGCTGCTTCCTCCCATCTTCCGATAACCATGGGAAAGACTGTCATTTATTTCTTATGTTAGCCTGAGTTCTTGGGCCTTCCAGAGAAGGTAATTCTTGCCTGGAGTCTTTTTTTCCACTCTTTCCTTCAGCAATTGTTGAGCCCGGTCTGGTTTTTCACGGTTCCATCTTCTTGTCGCTCATTCCTTAAGCAGTTTAACTTACTTTTTAACCAGTCCATGCCAACAAAACAGGTTGCTTAATTGGTTTGACCTTTCACAGTATTTTTTAATTTTTCAATTTTAGTTTCATAGTTCCATCTGGCCCTTTAAAACGACATCTGGTTAACTGTACTTAACCAGCTGATCACTGTACAGTTATTTTTAAATGTAATGTATGCTTAAACAGATGTTATTTTTATAGATGTGGATCAAACTCCACTTGTGTACGTGCAATGTCTGCATAACTCTCTCTGCAATTCAAATGTTGACACCCAAAATTACAAGCCAGAATGCTTATGAACTGCACTGTTACGGTACGGTACTTTTGTGCTGTGTGTTAGGTAAACATCAATTCAGTTCTTTTTTTTTTAACCCCCCCTTCTCTTTTCATTGCACATAAATAAAACATTAGCATTTAGTTTATAAAGTGATGAACATTTTGCTGTGTTGGATTTAGCTTTATAAATACAACCGCTGTCAGCAAGAAAGAAGGATTTATTGAATAAATAATAAGAAAGCTAAGGGAAAATGAAAATATATATATTATGCAAAACATGGTGTCTGTCAACAGGTCATAGAGAGGCTCTCAACATGGCTGTGGGAGACAATTCCATCTGTGGAAAGCTATGGGGATTCAGTCTAGATTCCCCCTCACAGGGTATATTCTAGATCTAATCCAGGAAGCCAGCTCCCATAAATCAATTTATTTGTAAAACTCTACAAATAATCATGCTTCATTGTCTAGGTATCGTTTACATGTCTTCCTACCAACAAAATGGAAAACAGAGAGAAAATTGATTTAAAAAAATAATAAAGAGGAATCCTAGAAGGGACACCTAACCCTGAGGTTTTATTTTAACATATATATTTTTTTAATAGAAAAAGAAATGAAAAGAATGCAGCAAGCCATTTCTTTATGGAGTGGAAGGGGTTTCCCGCATGGCAGTGTGGAGTTTGTCTGCTTTAGGACACATCTCACTTGTACCAGCTGTGCAATTGTTTCCCCTTCCCTCCCCCCCCCCCCCCCCCCCCCCCCCCCTCCACCTCGCCCTCACTCCAGAATCTGACAGTGGATACTTTGCATACGACCCTGGGTTGCATCAGACTTGAGACAAAGAAAGTGGCCACAGTTGAAAATATTTTACCGGAGAACTTTAAAAGTCTCATTCTCAAGGTTAAAAATTGCTGTTATACATAATACCTCAGTAATTGATAGACATTCTCCCTCTCCAGAGTCCATTTTCTGTGAAAAACACCACCTAACATCTGTTCATAAACAGTCCTTCTGTGAGCATACTGACACAGACCCTGAGCTTCTCCAGGCTCAATTCCCTAGCCATGGGCAGATGGTGCGATGTGTTTATACAGCTGAGGCCTGGGCAGGAGAAGCCCAGCCGGATCTCCAGGTAAGACTGGAGGCAAACCCGGCTGCTGCTCACCAGCCCTACCCCAGATCATTCAAGGAAGCGCTTTCTGACACAAAGACAAATTGTTTCCCACCAACTTGTGTGATCCGGCCAGAAAAATCACCTTCGGCAATCAACATTGTAACTCTACAGAGATAAGGACATTGCTAGGCGTTTAAAAAAAAAAAAGATTCCATGAAGCGTATTAATGAAAAACTAATTAGGTTACTGAGGTATTTAGGAAACTAAATATGACTGTGATCATTCAGTTGCCTTTTAAGATTATTATTTTTCTGTCGCCTCTGTGCTTTAAGGTGTGAGGTGTAACTGGAATTAATTATTGCAACTAAAAGCAAGAAGTTTAGGGTGAAGGGTTGAAATAATTAATGTCCAATGGCTCAAAAAGGACCACGAGAGGGAAGATGTTCTTGTAAGAATGTATTTCCCTCCTATCTTCCTTTCCTTTCTTCTGTTGCACATGAAATGAACTGGCAAAGCTATGAAAAAATTATGTTTTTAACCCAACATTTATTTTAGAGAACCACTTGAAGAGACTTTGAAAGCCTGATGAACTTTCCTCACTTTTTAAGCATGGTTTCCCTATTAATCACCAAGGTCTTGGTTCTCTGCTAGTCTCTAAAGCTTTTCTTGTTCTTTCTTGGAAAGTCAGCAGATTCTCTGGGTATATGTGTGCAGGCATGTGGTTATGAAGGCTTAAACTCAGGGTCTGGGTGCTTTCCCTAACATTTTTTGCCCAAGACTGGTACTCAACTACTTGATCAGATCCATTTGTGGTGTTTTTTGGATTTATTTTATTTTGGTGGTGGTGGTGAACTGAAGATAATAGTCTCGTGGACTTTTTTCTGCCAGGGCTGACTTTGAATTGTCAGATGTCAGCCTCCTGAGTAACTATACAGACTGATAGGTATGAGCCACTGGCACCCAGTGAAAGTAGGCAGATTCTAAGGTCAGGCATAGCCTGCTTCTTAGGACCTGAGCAAAGAGCGACACAAAGTAAAAGCAGGATCCTGGAGGCATTGGAAGGGTTTAGGGGCCATGAAGATTGTCATATGCAACCATATCCTAGATTTACTTGTACCTGCCTTTGTTACATAGCTGAAACACATACAAAACTCATAATCAGACAAATATATCTATGATGTCCCAAAGTAACATAAATTATTAGTTTCCATAAATGTCATAGACAAGTCCTTGCATTTAATCACCTGGCTTCAAAATGCTACCTAAGGCTTTAGGGTATTTTTCTTCTTCCCCCTACCTCTCAACTCCATTGTAAGTAGAGATATCTGGATGGTACTTTCGAAGATGATTTATTGCACCTGTGAACCCTCTCCTCAAGGGCAATCTTCACAGTAGTTTATCTGTCCCTTGGTAAAAGATTTACAAATGAAAGAAATTAGCCCTTGGAGTGTACAGTGACTTGACTAAGTTGACTAAGTTACTTGACTAAGTTGAGGGAGGTACATGAGCCAGAGAAAATGCTGCATCTGAGCACCTGAAAGGGTGCTCCACCTGCAAGGTGGAGGTAGGTAGCCCTGTCACTTGCTCAGATAAGTCCTCTCCGACAGGGACATCTGTAGTGAGACCTGAAAACGCAAGTGGGAGGTAACCCACAGTTGGCTCAAGCATGGAAAGACACTGGTAGAATGTGCTGTACTCAGATATACTCAATGCACTCAGATATACTCAAGAGGCTTGCTTTGAAAGGTACATCATTTATGTCTTTGGAATAATAGGACATAAGCTAATTGAATAAAATCTTACCAGCTACCTTCCTTAGTACTTTGGGAAATGGGGCCCCAACTCCTTTGTAAATGTGGAAGGCTTTAGTCATAGGCATGGTGGCCGGGGATAGTTCAAAATCCATTCTCAGTTTATATGGAGTGGGAGCTTATCTCTATATTGTGTAAAGTCGGTGATAAATATGAACCCAACAATGCATTATTATTACAGAATCCCTGTCATTGTGTTCCCATTAAATTTCTAATCACTACAAGACAATGTCAAATGATCAGGCAAGAGTTGTCAGCAGGCATGGCTGGCTGCTTATAACTCTCTCTGTGTGTGTGTGTGTGTGTGTATGTGTGTGTGTGTGTGTGTGTGTGTGTAATAATAAAACTATTTTGGCTTAGTCTCAAGGTCATAAAAAAAAAAAACTAGACCTAAGTTGGTCCAAACCACTGATTTCTTTTTGAGTTTGTAGCAATTACTTTCCACGAAGAAGATGCCCACCCAAATGGAAGAAAGTTGGAAGAGCAAAAAATATTTTGCCTTAATAGTGCCAAGAATTATTTTCCTTCATTGGCTTCAGCAAATCAAGCATTTTACCCTTAAAAATATAAACAATACTGTCCTAAAGCCATGATTTATCTACTGTGGATAATATCTTTGAATAAGACTGACTTCAAGAATATATATATATAGATATAGTTTAAAATCCATTATATATATATATATATATATATATATATATAGTGTGTGTGTGTGTGTGTGTGTGTGTGTGTGTGTGTGTGATCCTGAGTGAAATAACAAACTCCATAAAAAAGCACTTGATAAAAAACATCCTGGGTAACAAATATGAGAAACGATGAACCTTATACCTCCATTAAAAATGAGGCATTGATCATGAAATGAATATTTCCAGTGCCTGGTATTTCAAAGTCTATCACAAATAACTATTGCCTTCCAGACATGTATAATTGATCTTACTTGTATCAACAGTAAGTTCCTTTTCAGATTTTTTTCCACATTAACTTCTTTTTACATGGTATTATTTTCCTTAAATGGCATTTGCTCTGACAACTAAGCTGAATGTACTATATAATTATCGTGTCTTCAGTTTCTTTTTCTACAGTTCTTTTTAATTACAAAATAATACCCTTTGGAAGAGTGCATCTTTGATATCTTAACCATGGTTGGGTCAATATAACAGTGTGTGCTCATTATCAATATATTTTAATTATTTCATTCTTTCTAATGCCCTGTTTTTGATTTCCATGAACTGCCAGGTAATTATGTCTGCATCAGAATAAATAATTAACATTCTCTGGAACAGAACTGTCGTCCTTTCCTTTTTTTTTCTTTTCTTTTTTGCCACAGCAACATGATAAATCAAGAAGCATTTATGTGTGTTGTCTGAATGTGGGCCTTTCTTGGGATGAGAGTAAGTTAATGGTGAGTCAAGCTTGGCTTTTGGTAATACTGAGAATTACCTAGGGCCAGTGTTTCTGGTCTGCTTGCTCTAGCAATGCTGCCTTCTTCATTACAGTGTTAAATTCTCTCTGTTCTTCCTTATGCCCTAGTGCATTTCCTAAAACCAGGGTAGAGTCTGTTGAAGCTATTTCTATTATGTTACTTGCCCATCTAGAACACATTGTCCCTGAATAGTAAAACAAATAATTGTATTTTCTATTCTGTACTTTAAGCCTGAGTAAAAAAAAAAGAATAGTTTCTAATTTATATATATATATATTTCAATAATTAATGCTATGGACCTTCAGAATCTTTATTGTATTAAAGTCATACTAATTAAGCCTTTAATGAATCACATAGTAAAATATATTGAGCACCTACTAAACACAAGGAAAAGCCAGCTTGGAGGAGGGGCTTCAGTAACAGCCTTTAAGCAACATAATTTATAACTTCAGTATCAAGTTCTCTCTCTCTAACCATGTGCAAATATCATGAGGTCCATCTACCACATGCTTCTGGTCCAAGTGTCTATATTTCTTTTTCTGTGATCAAGAAAATGCTGTTGCCATCTGCACTCCTTGGAATATTTGATGTTTTAGGAAGAAGAGAATAAAGAAAGGAGAAGGAGGAGGAGG
Organism: Dipodomys ordii; assembly: GCF_000151885.1. Lineage (NCBI taxonomy): Eukaryota > Metazoa > Chordata > Mammalia > Rodentia > Heteromyidae > Dipodomys > Dipodomys ordii. The sequence continues at coordinate 13,643,189 of NW_012267228.1, forward strand.
AAGAAAAGGGAGAAACTGCAGGGAGTTTAATGATTTCATACTTGGTGTTATAAAAAAAGTATTTCTGTTTTCAGAGAAGATTTTATGCTAGAATGCAGGAAAATTCCAACGTGACACATTGTTTCTGTTTCCTTCATACTTTAGATTGTTCAAATATAATTTTTCAAGTACTGATATTTAAGGCAACACAGGAAAATTTTAAATTCATTTTTAATTTCTTTCATTTTTACTTTTCTCTAAGGGCCTACAGAAAAGATTGTAACAAATAGAAACCATAAAGAATGACTAAGATTTCTAACAGCTTAATGAAATAAGCAGATCTACAGGTTTAAGATATATAATGAGCCTGTAAGAGGTATCATTTTCAAAGATCAAGCAACAACGTACTGATCTTTGCACACTAAAAAACAAAAACAAAAACATTTCTTCATTTCTTTTGAAATGAAGACCACTAAAGAAAATCAGATGTTTTTAATAGAAGGTCTACCTAAGTATTGCTAATAGGATTTTAATTTAAAAAAATCTTCCATTAAAAATGAATCTGTGCACAATAATTAATACTTAAGACAACACAGCATTGTTTCTTATAGATGTCCCAAATCCTCTGGTTCAAGTCACTGTTGATCTTATGAAAAGACCTTCCAAGCAAGCCAGGATAGTATTAAATTTTAGAGGGCCCATGTATGAATGATGGGCATCTATAACAAAATACAGGATGAAGAGCTAAATGCCCATAGAGTCAAATAAAATGTGTGAGAAAGATCATGAAGACAAAGAATGGTTGCCCAGATAAAGTTCCAGCCTTGTCGCTTTAGAACAAGGTGGCTTAGCAGTGCTCAGGGAAGACCACCCCCTTCCCCACTAGCTGCTGTCTGTCGGATTCGAGTCCAGTATTAAAGCTCAGATGAACTGAAGCTCTCTACTTCTTGGGTCACTGCTCCTTACTGTGTTTTACTCACTCTATTTTTGACTCCAATTGTAAGACTGAATTTCACTCTTGCTTGGAAGTACATATTTCAGGAACTATCAAAGACCTAATGACATGAACTAAATAAATATTTTAAAAGCAGAAAAGAAAAATCCTTGAACTGATAAAGCAAAAAAGCAAACCTGTTTTTCACTTGTGTGTGAGTATGGATACAGAGATGTCCTTTCTTGAGAAGTATTCTAAAACCATAATGAGATGGAACTTACTACACCTCCTGGGAGGGAAATATTTGAGAGTTCTGCCTTCAGAGAGCTATAGGAATCCATGTAGTCAGCATAAGCATTTTAAGTAAGCCAGGAAGCATAGACACTCACTATACTGAATTACCTCATTATTTTTACTTTTTTTGTGTGCCAGTATTGGGTGTTCAGGGCTGGCTTTTCACTGAGAACCTCAGACTTCAGCCTGAGGAGCTAGGATTAGAAGCAAGAGTTACTAGCATCCAGCCTAGGTTTTTAGCAATTTTTGAAATTCTAAAATATGTTGCTGCTGAAAGTGAATTAAAAGTTTGAGATATGAAACTTCATAATGAATACTTTGTCACACTTTAAGAAAGCTGGAAATATGTATATTTATAATTTATTATATTGTCAATAAATTAATAGCATCAAAATTGGGAGGCTACAAAAAAAGCAACGTGTTCTTGTATTTCCCAGTATTTTTGAACAATTTGTGATAGAGAAAGTATACAGAAAAGTTCTTTTCCAGACATGAGAAATGCAATGTCAAATGTATAGTTTTCTAAAAATTTACCCCTCCAAATTTTCCTGTATTTATTTTCACCTGTTACTGAATTTTAATATTTGCTTTGTTTAAAATGTGCCCTTATATCAACTATCTTAGTTTCCTTATTCAATAAACGTTAATAATCTCAGAAAAACTCTTCTTTTCTGAGATTCAGCTGTGCATCTATAAACCATCTATAGACCATGATTGATAATAAATAACGCTGCTATGGTATCTTATTCGTGTCTCTGTTACTATGTTTATTAATTCTAATATTTCCACTAACTAACCCATTGTTAATGTGCAGATTTTAATGTGTGCTCTAGTTTTGTGAATGCCTCTTTTTTCATTGAAAAGAAATATGATTCCTTAAATGAATGGTTGTTTCTTTATTGGGCAAAGGAGCTAAGGATAATAAGTTTATGTATATGAATCAGAAAACATTGTGCAATGGCAAAGAAACAACCATAATTTGTCAAAAGAGGAAGGTAACATAATGAAAGATTTGAGAATACTGCCACATTGAAGCCAGTTTTCTGACTTATGTGGGTTTTATCTCGTGGCTTTTCTTGTCTCACTGCGGTATTAAATATATTACATTAAGCAGTTGAAATCAGATTGAATACAATTCATTCTGGTCCACTTACTGAAACATGCCAATCGGATGTTTTCCAATTTTCTCACATAATATTTCTCTCGTCCTTTGGGGTCATGTGGTAATTTCTGTAGGGAAAATAGTCTAACCATCGTGAAACTGATCAAAGTATCCCTACGAATACTGCCTTAGGACAAATGATTTGAACCCTGCCATTATCAAAACATCTGCAAATGTTCTCTTTTATGTTTGTGTCAATGAGTGAGCATATGCTGATTGAATGCCTTTCCCCTCCTGCACACCTGACATCCACCTGACGTGTGTAATTGAATTCAAGAAAAAAACAATTGGCAAGTGACATGAACTTTCAGGAATTTAGGCATTCAATACCCAAATATTCAAATCCTCAAAGCCAGAAAACATTTTGCAAGGTCTTAATGATGAACCCACTTTGCAATTTTTAGTTAAGAAGCTGGTTCCTAAAATTTTACGATATATAAAGAATGCTTTCCTATCTTTTTCAGAATTAGGTATAGTAGTACATGTGCCTCACCATAAGATATCACTGAGGCTCATTTGCTGGCAACTTAAAAATCATTTCAACCTGATTTGTGTCATGTATTGACAAAAATTCATGTTTTATAGACACATGTTTTTGTTTTTAAAGGAGTTTCATATGGTATTTTGCTAAGTGAACACTTAAGTAAAACACTTAATTGACACATTTGCTTCAACAATAACACTTCCTTTTTTGGGTGTTTATGTGCAAGAATACATGTATATATATATATATATATATATATATATATATATATATATGTGTGAGAAATTAACCTTAAAATAGAATGTAATGGGAAAAGTACAATTGGTTAATCTCTGTCATCTGTTGTTTATTTGAATTTATTGTCCTGAGCAAAGCCATGAATGAAATTTCCCACATATATTTTAGTTTCTGTAAATAAGTTGATTGGTCTCAACCCACTTCACATGTAAGGAGAATTGCCTTAAAGAAATATAGATGGAAATGACAGTTTCTTCCTGAAAATCTTGACACAGAGCTAGGCATACTAATACAATTCTCAACCTACTACATAATAATAAATATATGTAATTAGTAGTTGACAGGAATGGAAGCCTCTTGTCACTGTCAGTGACTCGATTTTGGCCATAGCATTGATTTGTCTGAGGAGCTGGGTTGGACAGGAGCCCTAGTCCTTTCTTCCAATGGAAGTCTATCTCCTAGCCAAAAGAAAAATAAACACCTTTCATAACACAGTTAGTTATATTAGTTTGGTTTTTTGTGCCATTAACAGTTTTATTAGCAAAGCTGGGTGTGATAGCACATACCTGTAATCCTGGTACCCAATTGGGAGAAGCAGGAGGATTGTGAGTTTAAATCTAGGCTAAATTATAGAGTAAATTCAAGGCAGTATGAACTAGACTACAAGATCTTGTTTGATTAAAAAAACCAACAAAACAGAACACAAAACAAGAATTTTATTACAACTCTAAAATACCCTTAATCTAAATGGAATTTGTTCCAGACCTTTGGTTATTACAGTCCACACATACACTGCAAGTACCAGGAACTCTTTCTGTATTTAGAGATACTTAGCCTGGCAACGTAACATTCTAGGTAATCTAGTGGCAACCTCAATTCTAGGTTTTCAGCTCCTGTGGCTTGACTTTCATCGATTTATTACTGTTTTTATTTTTCCTATATCAAGTTTCTTATTAAATTATAAATGAAAGTATATGTTGATGGCAGTATTCTAAACACATTACTTGGAATAATAGAAGTATTTATTTCTTTTAAACTCTAAATGGCATACTTTGGACTAGTTAAATGTTCTCCAACAATATAACAAAAAATAAATCATCCTGAAGAACCCCTCCAAGTCCTAAAAAATATAAGCAGGTCTACACTCAATATTAATTCATGGAAAATTCTTTTCTGCACTGTTTGTGAGAGAGTAGGTTCAAATATTTTACTATTGTTTATCCTTCAATAACTAATCACCCTTCTTGGTCTTTCAAAAGTCCCTGGCATTTTACTAGTTTACACACTGATTGAATGCTTTGCCTAGGGTTTCGTTTGGCACCAAGCCAACTACTGTGATAATCGGCTCTAAGATTTATTCCAGTGGAGAACTCTTATAAACAGGATTCATGAGGCCCGGCATTCGAAGTGAATACTGATACTCTTTTGGAGATGGCAGAAAACTTCTTTTTCTTCAATGAGCATTAATTCCAGTCTTTAGACTCTTCAACTACATGTGTGCTTTGATGTGAGGCAAAAATAAAAAAAGAGCACAAGCTCATTAGATTTGATGATTTGATATTTGTATTAATCATCATTAGCTAGTTTAGTAAGTTGAAATGATTTAATTTCACAAAGGCAAATATAGAAAAAAATCACAGAGAATATTTTAAAAGCTCCACCTTTATGGAAATTAAGGAATTAACTACTATACATGATCTGACACATTTACTGCAATAGGGTATATTATTATACTTCTTGATAGGAGGAGCCAAGTACAAAGGAAGCCAAAAATTCAAAGAGTAACAGCGGGCAGGTAAGTGCATTGAGCTGGAAAAGAGTAATAAGGAGAAGTGACGTGCATAGAAAACAAGGCACATAATAAGTTCTGAAAAAAAAGACACAAAAGCAGAGAAAAATGGAACTTATATTTTAGAGAATGTTGAGAAGAAAGGGCCCAGAACATTAGCCTTCAACAGGGAAAAATAGATCTTAGTGTTGTTTGATTACAAAGGCATAAACATAAAGACATTATCCAAGGGAATTTAGAGACATATAAAGATAAATGGTTGGGTAGATTTGGGGATTTTTTTTAAGCTTTGAGGAAGAGATGGTATAAAATTTTAGGGACAAAGCTCTGGGAAAGCCAGGTTCCAGTGGCTCACATCTGTAATCTTTGCTACTCAGGAGGCAAAGCTGACAGTCAAGGTTTAAAGCCAGCCTGTGCAGGAAAGTCTGCAAGACTCTAATTAAACAGCAAGAAGAAAGACATGGAGTTGTGGCTCTAGTGACAGAGGACCAGCAGTGCCCAGATCCTGAGTTCAAGCCCCAGTACCGGCAAACACATACATACATACATAAAATGCATAAATACATAATTCATAAGAAGAAAAGGCTCATACCTGTAATCCTTACTACTCACGAGGCTGAGATGTGAGGATTGTGGTTCAAAGCCAGCCCAGGCTAAAAGGTTTCCATGAAATTCTCATCTCCATTTAACCACTCAAAAACTAGAAATAGAGTTGTGACTTAAAGTGGTAGAGTGCTAGCTTTCAGCAAAAGAGCTCAGGGACAGCACCCAGTCATTGAGTTCAAGTCCCACCACCAACCACAAATAAATAAATACATAAATAAAGAGGCTGTTCATAGCTTTCACCTTTCTGGTGGTGCCTAGGAAATCTCCCACAGTCATTCAGCATCTGCCTACAACTTCTAATGAAACCCAGAACCCAGAACCCCATACATAACTCAGGCTCCAAGAGCCCCCTTTATGGAGGCTTTTAAGCATGCATCACCACTTAGGATTATTTAGCTCTGTCATCATGTGACTGTGGTTTCTCCAGGGAAACACTAACTCTGAAATTTTAGCAAACCATCTTTATCCTCAGAGGTCAAGTTTTTCTAGCAAGTTTGGTGGACAGCAAGCCATTGAAACTATTTTTCGATCTAAGAGCTTGGTGGCTCATACCTGTAATCCTAGCTATGCAAGAAGCTGAGATCTGAGGACTGAGGTTCAAAGCCAGCCTGGGCAGGAATGTCTGTCAGACTCTTATCTCCAATTAACAATAATAATAAGAAGAAAGCCAGAAGTGGAACTTTGACTCAAGTGGTAGAGTACTGGCCTTGAGTAAAACACGCTTATAGACAGCACCCAGGCCCTGAGTTCAAGATCCAGGACTGGTATCAAAAAATATGGTTTTTGAATGTAAAAATAAACCATGAAGCCGGGCCCTGATGGCTCACACCTGTAATCCTAGTTTCTCAGGAGGCTAAGATGTGAGAATTGTGGTTTGAAGCTAACCCTGGGCAAGAAAGTCTATGAGACTCTTACCTCCAATTAACCACCTCCCAAACCGGAAAGTGATAGAGCACTAGCCTTGAGCAGAAAAGCTCAGGGATGGTGCCCAGGATGTGAGTTCAATCTCCACAACAAAAAATAAAATAAAAATAAACCATAAGTGAATACATGACTGAGCGAATGAACTAATACTTCCTGGCTCCATGTGCTTGCCTGGAGTTAAAAAGTAGGAAACTAGTAAAAGAAAGCATAGCTCTAGTATTAGAAGGACTCTTATTGAAGGACTTATGAATATCTGCCAGAAGGGAAAATAAAAGGAAAACTTAGGAAGTAGTGCTACGGGAATTGAACACACTGGAATGAGAACACAAGGCTTGGGTAGAATGAAGGAAATAAATGAGAAATTATATGTGAAATATAATTAGCTACAAAAAAGAGGCGTCTGATAAAACATGTTGCAACACATGTTTTGAATATGAAAATATCAAAAGTCAGCTATAAACACTAACATTAGAAATAAGTGAAATCATAAATTCTTATATTTTGGGCTTTCTCCAAGAGTAAATTTTCTTTTTCCTACTCAAACTTCTAATGAAATAACTCTTGTTTACTGAGTGTGTATTAGGTGCTGGCTGCTCTTCGTCTTACACATATTCTATTAGTCCCCGCAGTTATCAGGTTGACATTATGGTTGGTGTCTGCTCTAGTTGCTCACTGCTTTCATACTCTTTAACACCTTCTGTTACCACGTCTTCCTCCTTGACCCATGCAAGGCTCAATTATTGAAAGGTTGGTCCCCCAGTAGGTGGAGCTATTTTGGAGGTTCTAGAAACATTAGGAGGTAGGGCATAGCTGAAGGAAGTAGTCCATTGACAGGGGCTGGTCCTTAAGGATATCCTGTCTCGTGTATTCTTCCTGTCTCTCTTCACTTCCTGTCTACCATGAAGCCAGCAACCGCGGCCACATTTCCACTGCCATGTTGTTCTGTCTCATCTTGGGCCCAGAGACTGTGGACTGAACTCTCTTTAACCATGAGCTAAATCAGTCTTTCCCTATTAAATTGTTTACATCAAGTGTTTTGTCACAGCAATGCTAAATCTCATTTAATATAACCCCTACACCGCATCCCATCTTCAACTTCTCTGGAACCTTTTTTGGGAATGTTGCTAAATATTGCCACGTTGTCCATTCTCCCTCGCCCTCGTCTAATCAGTCTGCAGAGCAAGAGTGCCTATGTATGGATCTGACGTACTGTGGACATATTAGATGGCTGCCCTGAAAGACAAAAGAGATCTGTGTCTATGCCACTCTGCTGGCCAGGCCCATCCTCAGCAGTGAACTACAGTTGCTAAAAGCAGAAGCTTGACTGGAAACAGGCCCACCTGGTAGCTTCCTCTCCATCTAGCCCTTTAAGCCATTCCTTCACCTCTATAGTATTCTACATTCAGAACACCCAGCAGGAAAGTTGAGAAGTGGACAGGGCCACACACAAATGCCAGGAGAGGAGGTATGGTTCAAGTGGCAGAGTGCCAGCCTTGAGTGTAAAGCTATGAGAGACCTTGAAGTCCTGATTGCAAGTCCCAGCACTGACACACAACATAAATAAAAGCATGAAAAGTACTTCAGGAAGTAGGGCAAACAGATATAATCCTGACATCTATGCTTTCCTGGATTGTTGTTTTGTTTTTGTGTTTCCTTTTCAGGGCTTACGTTCAGTGACTTGAACTCTTGTTCAGCTTTCTTGCTCATCACTGGTACTCAAGCATTAGCTTGAACCTCACCTTCAGCCCAGCATTTTGCTGGTGAATTGGAGACGAGTCTTGTGAACTTCTTTGCTCAGGCTGGCTTTGAACAGCGATGTACCAGGTCTTAGCTTCCTGAGGGCATCAGGAGTGCAGCACTGGTGCCCTGCCCCAGATCCCTTTTGAAAATGAAGACAATTGCAGTCTCATCCATATAGCTCTATACTGTCTTAGTTCGGGTTCTGCCTGCTTGTGGGTAGTCAATGAGATGCATCACAGCCTCTGTGTAACACATGAACCAAGGTATTCATGATGTATACCTCCTGAAATGAAGCTAGGAGCACAGAAGGAATCCTGGGAGGAGAAGAAACTAAAGAAAGAGTAGACAGCGGGATGTCGAGGTGTCTGTGTGGAAGAACAGCAATGAGAAACTTTTAGACATCTCCATTTTGAGTTATTATGAATGGTGAGGCAGTATAGACTTAGCCTTCTACCAAAACCAAAAATACTAAAATAAAATTTAAAACATCTTGGATACCTGGGTTCCCCCATTAGGTAGTCATGAATTATTGCGAGAGCATTCTAAGTGAATGTGGAAAAGCCAGCAAGACCGTGGGCAGATGCTGACCTGACTTGCATAGATAGGTGAATGTGAAAGGCTGACTTTGAACATTTCACTGGATGTTTTGAAACCCTGAGCCCACAGAGGTGGGAAAGCTAGGAAGATATCCTCCCTGCATACCATCAGGACCTGGCAGGTCTTCAGCCTCTAGATTAGGGAGAACAAAAGGTAGGTTTGCTCCATCCTCCCAAATCCAAGGGCTGTGGGGAGCCGACTTGCTGGTAAGCAGAGCAGTGACATAAAAGATAGCTTTGAGGAATTATGGGCACAAATTGGCCTGGCAAGGACATTCACTACCAAGGTGTAACATCTGATAGTCCTCAAAAAAAAATCTTACTGCTCTTAAATCCCCAGGTTTAAGCCTATCTTTGTTTTGTTTTGGTAGCAGAACAGCCACGTTCTAGCCAGGTGCCAGTGGCTCATGTGTGTAATCCCAGCTACTCAGGAGGCTGAGATCTGACGATTGCGGTTCTAAGCCACCCCAGGCAAGAAAGTCTGTGAGATTCTTATCTCCCAAAAACCACCAGAAAACCGGAAGTGGCACTGTAGCTCAAGTGGTAGAGTGCTAGCCTTGAGCTGAAGAGCTGAGGGACAGCGCCCAGGCCCAGAGTTCAAGCCCCAGGACCAGCAAAAAACAAAACAAAAAAAAAATGAATGAAACAAAAAAAAAACCCACATTCTAATTCTCTTAAAGTGATATCAAGTACATTCATCAAGATTCAGATACCAAAACAATCCAGTCACAGGATATTTTTTTAAAGAATTTTTAAAGCTCACAAAGTGAATTGGGTTTCTAAAACACCAGGGAAACAATAATATAGTTTGGAAAGTTAATAAGGAACAGTTGAGACACCTTCGTCAAAATGCCTGCACTCGCTGACGTCAACTTCCTGATATTGCAAGAGCTGTCAGAGAAGAGGCAAAATAATTGAGTATGCATTCTTTTTAATTCTCTGAGATTCTATATGATCTTTTTCAAAATATTATTATTCCTGAATACTATGTTTTTATACTGAATTCCAAACCAGTTTTAATATTGTTTTTAGGTGAAAGTATGAGCTGGTTTGTGGTAGTCAGCTTTTGCAGACACAGGTCTGGAATGTGCAGTAGAAGAGGAGAAACATTACTTACATATTTCATGTGGTCCACTCAAGGATGTACAGGAGGACTTAGGAGAGGGGGGATACCTGCTACCTAAGGCCTAGAGCAGCTGACTAATTTTACTATAAAGTCTGGAAATTCAAGTCACTATTAAAGATTTCTTTTCTTTATAGATATTAAGCATGTGGCATAAAAAATAGAAATGAAATTTAAGAGACAGGTAAATAATAATTTAGGATGCTCTGAAAATGTTGGCAAATATCCTGAGAAGTATTATTTGACTCACATTTAAGAATTCTCTCCAAAACATGATCCCTGACCCCTTTCCTGTTAATTGTAGACCAAAAAGTCAAATCATTTGGCCCTTATCTACAGAATGCTAACTATCTACATAATCAAATGTCATAATGGCTGTGTCCAGCTATAAACCCACCCCAAATAGGAAGTTAATTAAGAATTAAAGATATTTCATTGAGGACTTAATTTTTTATCATCATATTAATATAGAAATGTTCCTGTGATATGATTAAAAACTGGGGGAAAACAGTATATTTGACTGCTTACTTACAAAGAAATGATCAATTAGTCATATCTGGCCAAAAATCATGTAACATTTCATATTCAAAACTTGAGAAACATAAAACATTCAACCAAAAATTAAGCAGACATTGTTTGATTAACATAGTAAGCTATTATCTGAAATTCACACACCATATCCTCCCTTGTATCCTGCTTATATTCTTAAACTGAATTTCCCCCACAAACACAAGTATATACCAGAGCACAAAATGTAATAGTCTCATTGAGTGGATGAGATATGAAAGTTTTTGAACATTTAAAAATATCCTTTGTTTTCCCAAGTAACATTTCACATTTTTTTAATATGGAAGAATAAAATTTGATTTGTACTCAGTTATACTGATTAATAAAAATTCTGTTTTTAATCTGAGAATATTATTCTGGAGTCTGTTTAATGTGACTGAAAAGTCACAGATTGCCATATATAACCTTAAGTAAAACTTAAAATGCTCATTCTTGTGAGCTTTATTTTATATTCTGAATGCAAATAAGTGCATTCTATTATGAAATGCTCTCCTTTTAAAAGGACTCGCAAGCACAAACAGATGGATTAATTACATTAGAAACCTGACATGTTAAGTAAAAAAGTTAAAGAAGCCAAACTTATGCAAATAGAAAATTTATCATTTAATACCCAATTGAATCTAAATGAATTCTTTTTTTACTGTCATCAGGTTTCAAAACATTTCAGACATAGGATAAGAGGCAATTTATCTGGCATCACTGAAATCTGAGAAAATAATTTTCCCTTTCTTTTACATTTTTGAGAAGAATCAACTCCCATTTATAGACTAATAATAATAATAAAACTTCAGGGTAGAAATTCTCTTAGACAGTAGGTAGGTCAGTGTAAGGAAGATACAGACCATTCATTTCTCTAACTGAGAGTTTTCTTTTGGCAGGCCGTATTGTTCTTATCTTACATTGCTGGGAAAATAGCAATTACAGAATAACAGAAGGTTCACTTTTCTCCAGAGTGCTTTCACAGGCAGAGTCACCAATTAAAAATATTGCCAGATTTCAAATGATATCATAGAACACAAGAAAATTTTTCTTCCTAATTTTTGAAGGAAGTAACATAGCTATTCTAAGTTGCAAATGTATTACGTTTCCTTGTTTCTTACTTTGTGTGTGTGTGTGTGTGCAAACACTATTTCTGTAACAATCTATGTCAGAATATATAATATAGTGACTATAACTTTAGGGACCTACACCAGAATATGTACTATAATAATTCGTCAAGAGAAATAGACCCAGGGCCAGCCTGCCTCAGCATATATCCAGCTCCCAGCAAAGTAGCTAGGGGACTTTGGGAGAAATTATTCCTTCTGAACCTGCTTTCCAATCAGTAACATAAGGTGATAATCAATAATATTTAGTTCAAAAAATACAAGAATTAAACTAAACCACACACAAAAAGCATTCAGATGATCATTTTTCAATCCAAACTGCCAAACAGAAACAAAAGATAAGCACCAAAGTCTAGGTGGTGATAAAATTATTGTGTTTGGATAGATTTCCTTTTGGGAGTACTTTTTAAGAATTCTTTTCATTTCTCCCTTTATCCTACATTCTACTTGCCAATCCTTCACTTCCAAACCATCCTATTTAGATAAAAATGGGTCAAATATTTTGCCTTCTCTTAAAAGAAAAACAAAAACAAACCTAATGTCACTTTTTCTCTATCATAGCAGAAGGAGAACAGGCGAGAAAAAGCAGGGCACACAGAAAATCTTCAGAGTAGTAACAATTTATAGATGTTTTCTTTAAAAAGGTTCTTTGGTGATTTTAATTCAGACACTAGTCCCTTAATTCAGAGACCCACTATCATATACAGACTCAAGTCATCTCTCATCTCTCCCCAGATCCCAAAACATAGTTAATTCATTAAAACATAATAAAGTCAACAATTTAGCAGGGGGCTAGAAAAATGGAACTACTTGAATGCTTAAATCTAGAATTACAAGTCTTACAGAAAACCAGTTGAAAGGAAATGGGGAGAGTTATTTAAACACACTTGTCAATAAGGGTTTCACATTTGCATATGCAAATCCAAAACCCATCACGTACATGCCAAATGTGAAGACTTCTTTTTATTTGTAATAACAACAGTAATTATCATGGCTGCAGTCTACCATGTGTCAGGCATTCTGAAAAGCCCTCTGTATGTGCTATATCTTTAATTCATATAGCTCTACGAAGCAGTAACTTATTCAACCTTAAGACAGAGTCACACATCAAGAGTGACATGAGAGAATTCAGATTTCTTTAGGAGCCAAAAGGCCTCCATTTGAGGGATTTTTTTTTTCCAGGAGATATTTTTTTTTGCCCCACCTGCAGCCCAAATGAGAGAATTGGACTTCTTCTTACTTTAATTTTATTCTTCAGATGTCAACCATGTCTTTGGACATAAAAGAGAATGAACTTTTGAAATAATTTTCCAAGGATTTCCGATCTCTTCCACTTGGCCTGAAACTTTCAAGTCATTAGATTTGAATTAATACGTCAAATTCTTAAATCAGATGTAAAAGCTATGGAAGACTTTAAGAGCTTTCAAGATCACGTTGTGAGAGTAGATAGGTTTGCAAGTGAAGTGACAGACATTAGATTTTCATTCTAGGATTCAAGTTATTTCAACTTAGCAGAAGTGGTTAATCACAAGTTTGTGGGTGGAAAGCAGAGGGAAATATTGAACCCATTTAGTGGTAGGAACATATGGACTGGATGAGAAATTAATGAAGGTGTCTCTCTTCTGATTCCTTTCCTCATTATTATATATCAAGCAACAGCTCTGCCCTGCCAAGTTCTCATTCTACACTGAATTTAGAACTCTTATGGGCACATGCTTTCAGCAGAGAGATTCCCTTACCATAATATTAGTGATTTCAGGCAGCTTATTTTAATGTCAGTGGAAATTTAGGATGCCTCAACAATATATGGATTTCCCCAAGTAGAAATATGGTTCTAATATAACTGCTTGCAACTATGAGCATTGTCCTCTCTTGGGCTATATTTATTTTTTAAAAATGAAAATGGTAGTTTTATTATAGGAAGAACAAGTATGGAAATCTTTCATTTAAAAGGCATTGGTAAATCTTGCCTAATTGCTTCAGCATGGAAGTTAGCATTGAATTTTTCCTTGTGAACTCATTTATTGAAATAGATGGCTAGGGAAAGACTCATTAAAAGGTTCTGGATATCTACTATGGTTTGGAGAATTACTAGTGGTAGGCATATGAGGAAATGCTGTGTGGACAGACTTAGCTCAAGAAAACAGTCGAAGACAGGAAGAAATCCACTCATGGGGAAAAGTCAGAAGCTAAGAAACAATGAGTGGAAAACATTTGTGTTTGAGGGAAGAAAGAGGTATGAATGTGATACTTCCCTGAGCATATGTGATAAGGCTCAGTGTGGAAAGATCTCAATATTACCTGCAAAAAACTAGCTGAGAGCCGGGCGCTGGTGACTCACGCCTGTAATCCTAGCTACTCAGGAGGCTGAGATCTGAGGATCTCGGTTCAAAGCCAGCCTGGGCAGGAGAGACCGTGAGACTCCTATCTCCAATAAACCACCAGAAAACCGGAAGTGGCGCTGTAGCTCAAGTGGTAGAGCGCTCGCCTTGAGCTGAAGAGCTGAGGGACAGCGCCCACGCCCAGAGTTCAAGCCCCACGACTGACAAAAAAAAAAAAAAAAACTAGCTGAGAGGCAAACTGGTGTCAGAAGGACAGACCTTTGTATTCTGATTGCCCAGGCAGTTTTATTGTTACCAAATAGGACACCTAGGAAACTAAAGAATTCATTATTTTGGGGAAAAATCCATTGAATAAAGCAAAGCTTTGTCAGAGTAAGAAATGCATAAATGTAGACAGAAGAGATCGAGAAACAAAAACCACTCATAAGCCTACTTTCTGAGAAAGGAGCATCAGAAATTTTGTACAATTTCTGAGTGGATTGTGTATATGTGGTTGTGCTTCTAATATCTATAGAAAGCATGGATGGAAACAGAAATGTGATCATATTTATCTGACTTCTGTAAACATACCAAGAATATGATTCCCTGAGATTCTTACTTTGTAAAATGATGCCCGCAGGCAAACTTTTAAGCCTATAGGTGAAGCAAATAAGAACTCAAACTATGGACTCAATTTTGGACCAACTTGGGTGCTGAGCCAACAAAGACATTGAGGGTATTGAAATGACAGAAAATTTAGTGGGAGAAAACCTGAATCTGTTATTATTCAAGGAAAGGAATGCTGGAAAGAGCCAAAAATATATTAACACGCAGTAGATCTTGACAAAAATACAAAGACAGCAAGGGTACAATGTGCTACAGAATCTCAAAGGAGTATGATAAGCATATTTCTGAATTTTCTGACCCATTCAAATAAGCAATCATTGCTTCAGTCTCTAAGAGATATGACAAGTACTAAATACATGCACAGGTCTGATCTGGCCTTGAATTCTGCATCCGCAGGCCCAATGTCCTTCATTATAAAATGGATTTAACAGAATGTCATGAAGTCCAGTGAGTTTATAAAGGGTGCACAGAGTTCAGGATGCGAGCTAGACACTCATAAATCCACAGGTGATTATAACAGTAGTTGTGAAACTCTGCAATTATAATCTCTAGCTTAACTCTTCTGCTTATTTGCAATTCTCCAATAAAATGCATCAAGCAGAATTGCCTTCCTTAAGGATAAGGACTATAATTTAGTTACAGTTGTATGCTCAGTTCTTTTCCTAGCTGACTTATAATGGGTGAGGCAAAAATAAAATAAACATGCAAAGAAAGTCCTGCCCTGTATCTACCCTGACCTCCAGCCTTAGTTCATTTTAGCAGATACCTGCTAAGTCCTTTGGTTAGATTTTTGAAATCTGAGTTTGCCAGATTTGGCCTCTGTTGTCAGTAATGAGAGAAGGCCAAGTGGAAAAGTGCGTCAGAGGCCTCCAGGAAGGGGAGATGTTACTCTTCACTGGGGAAGATGCTCTGAGGGAAGTTGTTATTTTAGTCAGTCAGTTAGCAGGGAATGTTCTCACATAATGGTAATCTTTCCTTTTAGTACATGAACTTAGTGATGAGAGTGAACAATGAAAGCTGATGTAAAGGCTCAATTGTGATTAAGGATAGAGAGTTTAGATTCAGTAACTGGATAAACAATCTTGCTTTATCCTGTACCAACATAGTCTTCTGTGGCAAATCCTAAAACCTCTCAAGCCTTAATTTCCAGTGAATCAGACTGAAAAGTACAGTAACTTTAACCTTAAAGGGTTATTGTACAGGTGTTCTGTACTTGGAACTTTATTAGGAACACTTACAGAATTCATCAAATGATAGGAATCATAATGGAAATGATACTTGTGAGCCCTAGTACTAGCAGAAAATGACTTACCCAGAGTTATGAAAGAATGAAGACAGTATAAAAAAAAGTCATTATATACCTTCTCACATAGTGAAGGTAAGCAACAGTAACAAGAGACATACTTAGAAGAAAATACAAAATGAAGATCCAACAACATGAATATAAAAATCTGGTACAGGAAAATAGCTAGAAGAATGTAGAATCTCCTTCAAATGTGCTATATGACTATAGATAGATAGATAGATAGATAGGATGGATAGATATAGATATTTATATATGTATATTTAGAGAGAAAACGATGGGGATTAAGATGTGCAATTATAGATTCAAATATATTTGTTCAAGTATATTCAAATATATATGAACAAACTAGTACCTGAAATTCTATGGTGGCAAGTTAGAAATTCTGGAGAAGTTGGGAAAGCACCTGACACAACACACATGAGTCATATTTCTCTTGGGGACAAGGAGAGCCTGAGTACTATGTACTCTGTGAAAGGGAGCTGGTCAGAAGCGTGCTGTCACACTTCCCCATTCTGGATACCTTCAAAGCCCAGTTTATCTCACTTTTGAAAATAGACTTATCCTCTGACCAAATAATGTAACATGAAATTCTCTTAAATGATTTTTACATTCATATCCAAACCTGGTAGCGACAGCACACATCAAACCGAAGCTAAGCCTCAATATTAACTCACATTTAAAGCAAACTGCTAAATAAAATGTGAACTACATAATCAGGCAGCAAATTAAAAAATAACACATATGATTAAATGAGTGATTCAGAATCAGCCACAAATAAGAAAAAGGATTCTATCATTGTATTCATAAATTCTGAGTACAGACCAAATCATTCCTAAGAAGATTTTAAATCAAATACCAGTAGAAATA
The DNA here is from genome assembly GCF_000151885.1 of Dipodomys ordii. NCBI lineage: Eukaryota > Metazoa > Chordata > Mammalia > Rodentia > Heteromyidae > Dipodomys > Dipodomys ordii. Next base: position 13,659,851 of record NW_012267228.1, read on the forward strand.
CCTATTACTAAAGGTGAAAGAATATAAGGCTATGACATTCAGTCTTGTCTATGTTTCTTTGCTATTTTACAAAGTTTGCATTTAACTAGTGCGGCCAGAAGAAGCTACAGTGGGTGAAGCCCCTAAGAAGCTTCCTGGAGAGCTGACAGACAGCTTCTGGAACATTTAGTTAACAAATCATTACTTGGTGTTTGTAAGACTTCTACCTGAACCCAAACAGACAGGGTAACTGTCTTGAAAGAACAAAGCCATCAATTGTAAAACAAACCCAGGGAAAGGCAGCTAGGATCAGCAGGGAGGGGAAATAAAATAATTTATTCAAATTGTATACTTGAGTTATAAGGATGTGGGTTTTTCCCCCCTTGAAAAATTAACATAAATTTGGAATCCTTTTTTCCCCTAAGCCATGAAAAAAATAGAAACAATGATCTCATTGCTTTCTTTTAAATTAAAGAAAAAATTTAAAACAAAAATAGAAAAGATTAGTACATTGTTTACCAAAGAGATGACCATTTATAGAATCTAGTTTTCTGTGAAATCAAGCTGATGTGGGGTTTTAGTTAAGGAAAAGAGAAAGTTTTAACATAATTCTGCCCCGTGATTTCTTAACTTTTGCAATATTCAAGGCTCTTAAATCTTTATCTTTTAATTACCAAAGCCATAAACAAGCTTAGGAGAGAAAGGCAGGGCCAAGCCAAATGCAGAAGAGAGGAGGGGTAGAGGGAGATAGGTCAAAGAGCAAAATTAACTATTATTTTTCAAAGGCCATTCCAAGCATTGAAATTCTGATACCTCATTCTCGTGACAAAAACTGTAATGAGAACAGGAAATGGTACCCCATGAATCTATTGTCCTGACAATGATTTAATGAGAATGGGAAGTGGTGAGAGCATAACTAATTCGCATTATGATCCTGCAGTTGTCATCCAGGGATTCTGCTCAGATGCAGAGGAATGAAGGATGTGGGGCATCAGCTGGGGGAGTGCAAAGAATAGCAGGAAGATGGTGACATTGTGTGGCCTGAGAGAAATGGCCCTCTGTGTTAGTGATGGAGGGGCAGGGCTGGGAGGGGCCAAGGAAGGGGGGGGCGGTGGGTACACGGAAGTCGCCTGCTAAATGACAAAACAGGGATACATTGAAAGGTGGCATGGATTCTGTAGAGGCCGGGTTGGAAAATGTGAGCCACCTGGAATCAGCAGGAGAAAAACCCACAAACAGGTGAAAGAAAGCCTGCTCATCTGGAGACTTTGATTTCCTCTGAAGAGATCTCCAAATTTGCTGAATAGCAGTTCATTGTGTGGTTCTGTCTCCTTTTCCTCCCTGAAGACAAAGTTGTATGTCCAACATCTTTAATTCAAACACTGTGTTTTGTAAGTAGACCTAGGCAGGATACGGACCCCAAGCTAACAAAGTCCAGAAACAGTAATCTGTGGAAGGAAGAATCTGTTGGTGGGAGCCAGCAGGTTGACCTTGCTCAAGTCAAGGTTATTTGTGATTTGATGGTAGATAATACTTACTTTATTTTAAAAGAGGTTATGGGCCTTTGGTGCCAGTGCCTCACACCTGTAATCCTAGCTATTCAGGAGGCTGAAATCTGAGGATCCCAATTTGAAGTCAGCTTGGGCAAAAAAGTACTTGAGACTCATATCTCCAATGAATCACAGAAAATTCCAGAAGTAGTTTTGTGGTAGTACACTAGCCTTGAGCAAAAAGGAGCTTAGGGATATCACCCAGGCCCCAGAGTTCAAACCTAAGGACCAGCAAAGAAAAAGAAGAAGAAGAAGAAGAAGTTATGGTTCAGGTTATCAGCTGAGGTTTTCAACCATTTTTATTTCTTCTAGACTGATGAACATACAAAAGCCAAGTTATTCTCTGCTTATATTTTGGGAAACATGTCACCATACATAGAAATGAAGGCCAATAAATAAGCACAGAATCTAAGATAAGATTGTATAATTAGGCACTGCCTAGTCTGATTTACCTCAAAGTGCTGATTTATCTGAAAGTGCTATCTTTAAAAAATGATCTTGGAATTCATTTTGATTAGTATCATTTTATATGGTCATATGTACATATCTATTGAACTATAGTGATCCTATGCAGCATATACTATGTGTATACTAATTATTACCAATGAAGGAAACTATGGAGCATATATTTCTTTAAGTCTGGCTTATGTCATTTAATATGATTTTTTCCAAGTTTTTCCATTTCCTTACAATGAGACTATGTTATTCTTCCTGATGGAAGCATAGAATTCCATTGTTTATATATACCACATTTTCTTGATTCATCCATTTACTGAGGGGCATCTGGGTTGATTCCATATCTTAGCTATGGTAAATTATGCTGCAATGAACTTAGTTGTGCTGGTAAATTATGCTGCAATGAACTTAGTTGTGCTGGTAGTTTTAGTGTGGTCTTGATATGGAAATTAGAGGGGGGTTTTGTGTTCGTTTTTTGGTTTTCTTTTTTAGTGTACTATTTGCAGCTAATTCTTTCATCCCCTCCTCCTCTGTTTTATTCTCTGTGGTCACTGGTTTTTTTTTTTTTGGTAGACTTTGTTTTGTACTTATCTGAGTTGGAGTAGTGAAGGGGAACCACAAAAATGGCAAGACATAGGGTGAACCAATGCAACAGTGATACTCACTAGATACTATCTTGGAAGTGAACTTTATAACTTTGCGGGGGAGGGAGTTGGGGGTAGGGAAAGCAGGAGAAAACAAGGGAGGGGTAACATTGTTTGAAAAGAAACATAATCGTTACCTTACACAAAAATGAGTTACAAAAATGTACAAAGAAAGTAATTTAGTACTTTAAAAAAAAGAGCTTTATGAGATTCGTCTTCTGGATGGAGAGGAAAAAAATAACAGGGTGCCAGTTGTTTATAAGTGTAATCCTAGCTACTCCAGGATGAGACCTGGAGGACTGAGTCTGAAGCCAGCTCTGGCAGAAAAGTCTGTGAGAGTGTATCTCCAATTAACCAGTGAAGTGCCAGAATACCAACCATTAGCGAAAAAGCCCAGTGAGCTCACAATGCCCTGAGTTCAAGACCTGGTATTGGACATATACACAAAATAAATTCTTTTGTAAGGTTGGCACAATATTTAGCATGCTTCAGACAGAGGAATTCTTCCCAGAACAGAAGAAATTGCAAACATGACAGAAAGACAGAGATCAAATGCAAACCTATTGGAAAAGCAATTATATTTACTAATTATGATGCTAAAGCAACAGAGAAACCATGTTCCATATTCATTTAGAAAACAACAAGAACAATAAAAAGAAGGATGAAAAAGAGTTGTAGTTTGTTCCACTCAGTTTGCTCTTAGCATTCCTTGTTTAAACGGAGTGACAAGAGTATTTTTGAAATTGAACAGTAACTTTAATAAAAATGAGAAGCACCACGATTCTCTCGGCACTAGTCAAAAGCCTTTCAGACAAAGATAAATGATTCCAAGCCATTAGAAAAAAATTACCGCAAACTTATGTGTGCCTAAGCCCCCCTACTTTGCATTTTGATTCATATTTAAAATATTGATTCCATCAAATGGAGGAACATTTAATGTCTGCAAGAAGATGATGGAGAAAAGGGAGTCAAAGGGAACAATGTAAACACTGGATTTATTTATTTACCCTTAGGTGAGGGGGCCATATTTCACTTATATTGACCATTTATTCAATTCATTTTATTAACTTAATTCTCCTAGCGTACTACTTCATACTCTGATGCAATTTCCAACCAAACAGATCACTGTGTACTTGTTGAATTCATGGCTAAGGATACATAAATTTATAATCTCAGATGATTCATAATTGGGTGGGCTACCTTATTTTACTCCCCTACTGCAGGAGAGGTTTGCCATGAAAGATGATAATGTTCAAAAAAAGAAATGTGAAAGACAGTTTCAAAAGTTGAACTACAGTATAGGGTAATAATGTCTAGTGAAAATGAAATATTTAATGTCCATATTTAGGCTCTCGCTCATTCGTTATGTGGCCACGAGAGAGGTGTCAAATGCTGATGGGAATTTCAATTTGACCTGGCAAAAATGAAGTAAGCATAGTACAGTATTTCACCCATTATGTCCATTTATGCGATGAAAGATTGGCTGCATAATACTTTTTATTCAATCTGATGTCAAGGTCTTAAAAAACAAATTTTGAAAGCACTTAAGAGGTTCTTTTAATGGCTGTATTTAGTAACAAATGACAGATCTCTATTAATGCAAGCACATCTTATATAAAATATTTTAATATGGATTTCAGACGATAGGATATTCTTATTAACAGCAGATGTAAATTGACACATCTCAGCGGTTCTTTTAAACGAAAGATCCATTTAGTCCCATCTTCAAATTATGGATTGAAACAATATTCTATGCCATAATGGTTCCAGAAGCATTGTTAGTGTGATGTATTATTCATGTTTTCAGGTACCATTGTTTCAGTTCATAATAGAAGCTTCACTATTGTGAGTGAAGTTTATAATGAACTGAGGCAAACTCCCTAACTGGAGTATTTTAATAGGTCACCAAGTTGGCATGAGGATATCTAGATATTGTGATCAGATCAGTACTTAACATGTTCAAATTCGAAGAAATAAAAATCTTTTAGTTCTAAAAGAGCAGGAAAAGATCTTGTCTGAGCAATGAGGGTAAAGATCTCCTCCCTCTGAGTGGTTCTGTGCCCTTCACCAGACTTGAGCAGTCTTGAATATAGGCCTCTGGGCATGCTCACAGCCCAGTGGCCCTGAAGACTTGCAGGTGAACAGTTGACTGATTGCCACCAGTGGTGTGCTGGAACGGGCACTCACTTAGAGGGCTAAAGAATGTATAGACAGCACCTGAAGGCTATGTGGAGCCTCTAATTAAGTCTGGGTACTGATATAGCTCACAGGCTGTCCAGTGATCTTGAGAGTCACTTAGCTTTCTCCCAGAGACACTTTATTAATGCCTGCACAACAATACTGTCTTGCAGGAGTTCCGTTTATCTTTTTCTTCAATAAGCTTTGCTCTTTTACTCCATCCTGTGTGTCTATTCTTCAAGACCATAGAGACAAAGGACCTGATCCAGGAGTTGGATCTGGTGTTATTTTTTGGTATCAACCTGTTATTTCCAATTATGTGTGTGTGTCTGTGTAGTTTAAATATAGATTGCTCTTTTTCCATTAGAGATATAGCAAATTCTTAGTTGGAGAAGCTGAATGTTGTAGTTTTGGATCTTGAATGTGCTTCTAACAGCTCACATGCAACGTGGCCTTCAAGTTAACACTATTGAAAGGCAGGAGAGCCATGAAGAAATCCAGTTTACCAGAAGTCGTTTGGCCACTTGGGATGGACCCTGAACTTCAGATAGTAGGGGACCCCAACTCCGTCTTTTCTTTTTGCTCTCAAGTGGGCAGTTTCACTCTATCATACAGCAGTGCCACCATGCCGTGCCTTACCACAGCCCTGACCCCCCTGAGCAATGGAGCCAATCAATCATAGACTGGAATTAGGAGGCCAAATAAACCTTATCTCTTTGTAAATTGGTTATCTCAGGCCTTTGTCATAGTGACAGAAAACTGACTGATACATTACACATCATAAAACTTGCTTTCCCAAATTTTTCTAGGCAAATAAAATCATCAGATAGGGAGAAGAGATATTTGGGGGTTTGGTTCAAATGCAGATTTTTATTCAATAAATGTGTGATGGGGTGTTGGGATTATAAATTTCTACCTAGCTCCCCTGGAGAGTGGAGCAGATGCTCTGGTCTGTGGAGAACAAAACAACAGGATCATAGTGATATCCACATGACAATCTCTGCTTAAGGCTTTATTACACTGTGCCTTCGTCTCCTAAAACATAGCAACCACTCCACGAGACTGTTACAGGGAGAGACGTAAATGAAAAAATCATGTAAAGGGCTGTTTAGCTTTTTATTGCTTCATAACAAGCCACTCCATCTTCTGTGGCCACTTTTGAAGATTAACTACCATGTTTATTACCCTGTACTTAATACTCAATAAATGTTTGTTGTTTGAAACAGATCCTTCAGTGAGTTCTGGCTTCTGACTAAGACCAGTGAGGGGCTATTACCAAGGCAGACGTAATTATTGGAAAGCTTTTCCTACTTTGATAGTTACTATCTTACAATAGCCTAAATTGCTTTTATTTATGATTCAGAACTGCCTTCCCCCCACCCCCTCCCAAAAGGATATAATCCTTTTCTCTGTCAGTTTTGCTAGAATTTCATGATATGCAGGTGTTTTATTTTCCTTTGACTCAGAAACTTTCCCTTGGTGTGAATACCAGAAGGCGTTTCCACCACAGAGCCTGGGCTTGCCTCTAGGAGGAAGAGCAGCAGAAGCTCACAGGCTGCCTAGGTCTCCACCCTCTAGTGACAAGCCAGTTTTCAGTGACCATGTTCTCACACATTGCAGAGGTGCTCAGATGTCTGCTTGGTCAGCCAGAGGGTGTCAGTGGGCTAGAACTGCAAAGTAGTAACTTATTTTATAAGCCACCTTCTACCGCTTCTTGCTCTGTCTGGCTTTCTGGCATCATCTCTCAAGGAAAACAGATTACATGGAAACTGTCACTTTAGGATTAGCTCCTGGGCAGGGGTGAAGTGGTTGGCGGGGAGGGCTGAGATTAAGTAAAAAGTCTCCCTCTCCTCCTATCCTCTGTCCATCCTTTCCTCTACTCAAGAGGCAAATTAGTTTCTTCACAACTATTCATTTTGTGAATTTCCGACTATACATGCTTATTTCTTGCTTTTTGTTTGTTTTTGGTTTTTGTTGGTCATAGGTCTTGAACTCTGGGCCTGGGCACTGTCCCTCAGCTCTTCAGCTCCATGCTAGTGTTCTACCACTTAAGCCACAGCACTGCTTCCCACTATCTGGTAGTTAATTGGTGATTAGAGTCTCAAGGACTTTCTTGCCTGTACTGGCTTTGAGTTGCTCAGGATCCTCAGATCTCAGCCTCCTGAGTAGCTAGAATTACAGGTGTGAACCACTGTCACCCACTGCATATTCTACTCTGCTTTGTATTCTTTTTTTTTTTTTTTTGCTGTAGTTGTTCCTGAATTCCAGAACCTACTCTTTTCTTTTACATGGAGGTAGTATATCCAGGGCATGGAACTCAACAGGTATTTCAATCCTTTTGCCATTTCTTCTGTAGATTAAATACTCTGGCCTTCCCCCGCATCTGATCAAATTACTCACTGGCAAATTCTAATCATTTTTGCTATCTCTTTGTCCCTTAAACCAATTCATTGACACTGTCAACATATTTTTGCCTTATATAATAAACAGTTATCCCATAAGATTGCTCTCTTCGCTGGGATAAATGTGAAGCTCGGGAGCCTTCTTTCACGGCTACATTATAGGCTGATATGAAATCTATAGAGAAAGATCTCATGGTTTTGTCACATGGAACTTTACATCCTATATGTGTAATTAATATTTCTTTTTTGTGGTCCTAGGTTTGAACTCATGAACTCAGGGCTTTCCACTTGGCAGGCAGGTGCTCTAATGAATGAGCCATACTTCTAGCCCTTACCCCCACTTTTGCTCTGGTTTTTTGCTGAGACCAGCCTGGTCCAGGATCTTCTTATTTATGTTTCCTATTTCCTGCTGTCGCCGGCATTTCTGTTGATATAGTCTCATGACATTTTTTTTTTTTGGCTAGGGCTGGTCTGAAAACTGCAACCCTTTGGATCTCTGCTTCCAGGGTAGTTAGGATAAAAAGCAGGTATGAACCATTGTGCCCAGCTTACAATATTGGCTTTGAAATCACAGAATTAGAATTTTCTATTACCTGTCAGTCCTGTTCTATGCTGACATCACAATCATTAGCCTCCATCTACTGAGAATTTCCCATATGCTGGGCTTTCTAATATATACTGTATATTTAGCATCGTTAGTTTCATCAGTACAAGTTCATTATTCCCATTTACAGATGGAGAAACTGATGCTCAGAGAGAAGTCAGTTGCCAGGATGAGTCTACCAACCTGTGGTAAAGCTACTACTGCTGTACCTCAGTGGTGACGTGACTAGCCAGAGCACAAGATCTCATTTCCAGATTTCTGTCAACTACATGTGACAACTGTCCTGTAATGACTGGCCAAATTGCTAATCATGGCATGAATGGGTTCCCATTGAGACCACTTCTCTGACTAGCAATAGCCACTAATAAAATGCCATAGATATCATCATTTAAAACTGTTCCTTTGGCTATTACCATACCCTACTCACTCTCCCTCTCAAGAATATTACCTGTTGTCGACAGATTATTCTTCCTCTATCAGATAAAGAAATGGAACTAGACTGCAATATTTGTCATTATAACTTGTTCTGCGGCTTGTAGAAAAGGCTCCCTTTTCCTCAGCTTCCAATTTTACCACTTAACAGAGTCAACATAATCTCATTAAACTACCACATCTAGAATCTAAATTCCTCTGCACTATAGAAACCTTTTGCCAGTATTCACTCATTTCTAGCTTCGCAGCTCTCCTCACATAGTCCAGAATTTTCTGTAGATGACTGAGGCAAAACTGTTACAGGCTACCTGGACCAAATCTATGTGTTTTAGGATAGTTCATGCCAAGGAGCCTAGCCCCTGGTTCTATGTCTCTTGGCCTTCGTATTGGTTCCCTTATGGTGGTTACCTCTACAGCTTTTCTGGTCCAGGAGGCAGAAAATGAGCTGGTACCTGTCAGCTCACAGGAAGCAGTAGCCTCCTCTTCATTTCAAATTTCTACTAAAAACTTCTTCCTAAGCATTTTTTTGTTAACATCAATTAAACTGTACAAAGTTATGAGTTCTATCATGACATTTCTGAGCTTAAAAAATACCTTTAGAACATTTCAAATAGCCAGATCATTTTAAGATTTGACCTTTCATATATTACCGTGATGTTCCATGTCATTATTTGTTCAATTTTCTCTCTTTTTTTCTTTTTTGTCAGGGACTAACTCATTGCAGGTTATTCGTACCAGATCCATTATTTCTCTTTGGTATTGTGTAAGAATTTCATATGCAGGAATCTTCTATTCTTTTGCAATTGCAGTCATCTTCTTAAACTTCTGGTGGTTTAGGTTGAATTTTGGGAAGGTTGGGGGTGGGTGGGTGGGTGACATCTTGTAGATATTACCTACCCCCTTTTACTTATCAAAACATCATGTGCTTATGCACACATGCGCGCGCGCACACACACACATCTAGACATTCAATACTGATTTAATACTGTGTGATCTAATTATATTGGAACTTGGATGATCTAAATTTGATGTAGTGCAACAGAAAAGACCTACTGAATTCAACTTGAAATAATGTACATCCTCTCAAGATTTAACATTTTGTCAGGGATTGCAGTTCAATGCAGACCCAGGCAATTATAAATTGTATTTATGTTACTTCCACACAGGGTATTCATCGCCTTTGCTACTGTCATTTGAAATTGCATAGAGTTTCTATGCATCTTCAGTAACATTGTGCTGGATTAACGTTACAATATTCACTACTATTTCAAAGTCTTTTATTCAGTATGGTAGCAATTCGCCTACCTTTAGTTATCCTCATATTTGTATCTCTATATTTTTTCAAATTATTTCAAATATCTCTGAAGCATCTGTCTTCTCATTTAATCTACCAGTTTATGCAACTGAAGATTCTCCCTTGCCTCTTCTCTCTGTACTCTGTGTCCCTCTACCCTATTCTCTATCACTCTGGGTCATCAAGCACCTTCACAGCTGTTTGCTCTATATGATGGCTCCCATGTAGAGTGGCGACTTAATGGCCACTCTCTGCACAGCAATATACATTTGAAGACCAGTTACCTGAAATCTAAATCAGACTAAACTAAGTGTCCTACTCTTGAACTAGTTTAAACTGCAGTGAGACCTGTTGAGAATCTTTAGATTGTCAGAGTAACTAAATGAACACATTTTATCCAAACACTAAAAGTCCCCGTTCAGAGTCATGAAAAAAATGGAGTATTCTTGAAAAACTAAAATTAGAACTACTATACTAACCAGCTACCTTTATTTCTGGGTATATAGACACATATATACATAGGAAATAATCTATGAAAGAGATATCTATAGACCCATGGTAGCTATATTTACAATAGTTGATATAAGGAATCAATCAAGGTAGATGGATATATATGTACAATGAATTATTACCCAGCTATAAGAAGAATGAAATCCTGTTTCTGGAGGAGTAAGTTTTAACATTCTACTGTACAGTGGGGTGACTATAGTTTCCAACTGTAAAAGAACTAGAAGAGAGCAGATAAAAGTTTCCCAACATAACATATAATTGTTAAAGGAGCTAGAAATGTGAATTATTCTTATTTGACCATTACATCTTTCATACACACACTGAATTATCATATTCCGACCCATAAGTACATACAGTTAAATGCTGTAAAAATATGCCAGTGATGTTTTCTACCCAATAAGTATGTACAATAAACATTAAAAAATATGGCAGTGATGTTAAGGGTGAAGAGAAAGCTATTCAAAACCCAACTATAATTACCCATAACTCCCTTCTTTGATCCAAGTATATGGACAAGCAATTGGTCAGTTTGTTGATTATGGTAAAAGAATGAAGGTCCTACTGAGGATATCTACCACCAGCGGTGCAGACCAGGTCCATAGAAGCTTCCTTCTGAACCATCTTGAACCTGAACCTTTTAGCTGAATGGTTCCTATAAAGGTCACAGAAAGGAGACCACCACATGGTTCAGACAGAATAGAGTTTATTGGCATGGGAGAGTAACCTGCTGGCCTTCACAGGATGGAGGGTACAAGGAGGGGGTGGGGAACGAATGATGGAGACTGATTATTTAGGGACAGGGTGGGAAGGAGGTTCTGTCCAGTGATGACCTCAGAGCCTGGGGCCCTCCCCCCGCCAGGTGTTCCAGTTACCTGGGTTACCAAGTGCTAGGTAGGGACTTGTAGGGAGGGTACATGGAAGGGAAGCAAAGGGAAGGGCCATTTTTCCCAGGCAGACCCAACAGTTCTGGTCTAGGAGTTTATCATAAGGTGAAGGAAAAAAGTTATACAAAGACACACAGTTTTTGACTGCTTCATTAAAAAAAAATTTATTATTTGCCTGTCCTGTGGCTTGAACTCAGGACCTGTGCACTGTCCTTGAGCTTCAGCAACTCTACCACTTGAGCCACAGCACCACTCCTGGCTTTTTCTGTTCATGTGGTACTGAGGAGTCCAACCCAGGGCTTCATGCATGCTAGGCAAGCACTCTACCAGTGAACCATATTTCCAGCCCCAAAGATATAGTGTTTTGAAGGGTTCCTGTACATTGCTTTCTGTCTAGGACAGATCAACAAGTCAGTATTCAATAAGGAATAATAGTAACAATACCTTGGGCATAAGATTTCAGATATATATTTTTTAAAAAGACATGTAAAGCACCAACATAGAGCAGGTGTTTGCTAAAATTACTTATTATTATTATTATTCTCTAATCTTTTCCCCAGAGATCCCCACTTGCATGCTGAAGGAGATAATGCTGAGATGTTTATTAGACACTCAGCAAATGGAGTGTTCCATGATTACTTACTCAGGAATGACTACATTGCTTCTTGGTAATTCACAATGATTATTATTACAACAATATACTATAATAATGTCAATGCTCATACTTGAGTAGTTTGATAGGGTTTTTTTAAGACAAAAATTTCATCATATTTAACATTATATTGTCTAAGCTTAGTTGTATAGAGAAAAGTTAAATGCTTCCTACAACCCTCTACGTCATCTTATGGGACACTGTCTGGAAAGAGGTTAGCTCCAAGACAAGCCTTTTCTACAAAGTTCTAGAACACAAATATTTTATAATCACTGGTCCAAGAAGCAAGACTGATCAACTTTGTTTTTTTTCTGCAAGTCAAATGGCTGTTTTTACATTAATTTGAAATAAAAATATAGACAATGGGCCAAACGTGGCCTGCGTGTCATAGTTTGCTAGCCATTTCTGTTTTTAAGAGATGACATGGGGATAAATAAAGAATTTAACAGGTGCTTACCACTGTTGAGAGAAAGTAAAACCACACAGGAGACAAAAGAACAGCTTCTTCCCTCAATGCTGTCAGTCCCTCTTCCTTCGTGTATGTTCTAGTCTTGAGCAAACTAGCTTGCCTCCTTGCAGTATTTTCCAGTGGGCCTAGAACCATTATCCACCGCTTTCATAAGTTACCATGTTTGATCAATAAGATCAGATAGAAGTCATAAAGCCCATTTGCCATACTTGGTCATCTCTTTATTCTCCACACAGCATATTATCCAGAAAATGCTTTAGTATGGCCAGATTTGCTAGGATTTCAATATGGGTTGTCCCCTCTGAAATGCTTGCTAAAATCTGGCTGACAGGGGTAGTGCCTTTCAGAGATGAGATTAGGTTATTAAGAGGGATTAATGCTTTCCCCACAGGACAATGTAGTAAGTCACTATGAGAGATGATTGTTATAAAATGAGAGTGAGGGTCTCTCTGCTGTTTTGTGTTTGCTGCATGCCCTGTTTGCCCTGTTGCATTTTTGCCAGGCTACGAAGCAGAATGTGGCTGCCACAGTCTTAAACTTACAGATTTCAGAAAGAGAAGCTATACAACCCTTTTTCTTTTATAAAGCACCCCGGTTTCTGGTATTCTGCTTTAAGTAAGATAAATGTTTTCAGCCCATAAAGGAAGAGCCATCACCCTGCTGGGCCTTACTGGTCATAGCCTAAGATCACACGCATTGGGGTCACTTCACCATGCTCAAATACACAGTCAGCTAGAACCTTGGCTCCTCTACACAAAATGAAGCCACACTTCGACCTTCTCATACTTTAGACTCAGGTATACGTTATGACATTTATTGCAATATCAATGAGTTAACCCACTTGTCAGTTCACCATAGGATAATCTTTTGGACTCCATCTATTGGTGTTACTCCCGATTTCCATTCATTTTAATCAATTTAGCATGCCTTTGGATCTTTATTCTAAGTGAACACAATTAATAAGTGTCTTAATAACTGTCTTAAATGAAATTCTTTTACACCAGATAAATCTTTCTTCCTCTCCATTTCCTTATCCCTCTCCCTTTCACTCACTTTCTTTTCTCTCTCCCTCTCCCTCTATTCTTTCTTTCATTCTTCTTTCTTTTTTTATTTCTTTCTTTCTCTTTCTTTTCTTCCTTCCTTTCCTTTCTTTTCTTCTCTCTTCTTTCCTTCTCTCACTGTTGTTTCGTTCTCCCTTCTTTCTTCTTTCCTTTTCCTTTCTTTCTTTCTTTCTTTCTTTCTGTTTTTCTCTTTTCTATTTCCTTCCTTCCCTCCCTTTCCTTCCTTCCTTCCTTCCTTCCTCCCTTCCTTTCTTTCCTTCTCTCCTTCCTTCCTTCCTTTCTTTCTTTCTTTCCTTCCTTCCTTTCTTTCCATTCTCTCTTTTAGTCTGGCTATCTCTTTCCCTCTCTTCATCCCTTCCTTTTTCCTCTTTACCCTTCCCTTCCTTTCCCTTCCCTGGATCAAACCCAGAGTCTTTTGCATGATAAGTAAGCTTTCTACCACTGAGTGACATCCCCAGCTCAGAAAGGATCCTCTTGATAATTTTTTTAATGTTGGAAATTATATTGAGACAGTTGAGATAATATTTTTACACACAGTACACACACTACCTGATAAAAATACATATTATTCTTAGCATATATAGGGACTATTTCCTGTAAACTATAGCATTGGATTACCAGGTGAAGGCACACACAGATCTTTTAAGACTATTCTAATACCTTCACGTATTAAGCAGGGACTCTAGCTAGAAAATGCATCAAGTAGGAAGTGTGTTCAAGGAATGTCTGGATTTTCAGCTAAATCTCTCAGCTGAGTAGAATAAATGTCATCATGAAAGATAAAAAGAATGTACACACAATTGAGTTTCATGGTGCTAACAATAAAAAGTGTGAGTTACTGCTATAACATAGCTATAAGACATTAAATACTATCACGAGAGAGCTTTGAAAAGTTACAGGTGTTACACAAATGCAGGGAGTCATTTTTAGTGTGTATTTACTAGTATTTATCCTGCCTTATGGTGGAGGTGTCAGTCCACTTGTGCTTTCTAGAACACAGCTGGAGGAGGAAAGGAGCATTCTGGAACCTTTCATTTTAATATCCACTTACTTTCCTCGTTCCTAGGGCTGTCTCCAAAATATAATCATTTACTTTTATGGCTGATGTTCTTGGTGAAAACATAGTAGCTACATGTCTTATGCCTTGATATTGTATGTTAAGAGGACGCTTTCTATAGAGAAGTCTTATTTGAGTCTATTCCTACTTAGGAGTCAGCAAACTGTTTCCATATAGTACCTGATGATAAATATTTTAGGTTTGGCAGGCCAAGTGGCAATGTCCTCAATATTTTGAACAACTCTTAGGACATACTAGCAGCCTTTTTAGATTCTATATTTAACTATGTAAAAATCCTATTTGGCAAACAAGCCATACAAAAACAGGTGGTAAGCCAGATGTGACTACTGATCTAGAGAAATGGCTATAAAATACATGATAATACTGTTCTGGTTGACCATCAAACTTAGAGACTTAGTTGTTTCCATTGCATGGAGGAATTTTATTTTTTTGTAAGACAAGAGAGATATCATAGTTGAAAAATCATCTCCATTTTGACAAGAGAATTTATTTCATCTTCAAGTTTCAGATTCCTTCAACTGAAGATTATAAACTCTCAAATACCTACGTGTTTTTTTTTCAATCAACAAATATTCCCACTTTCTAACTTGAGTGCTGGTATTTCAAAGAACCAGATAGTAAGATTGATTCCATAAACTTAACTAGATTCAGCATCTTTTATAGAAAAATAACTGCATTCATAACCAATACTTTCATACCTTATATAAGAAAGATGTATGTCTCAGAGGCAATGTCTGTAACACTTAAACAAGTTTTCATGGAACAATCACAGATGAGTCAGGAGACTCTGTGAATATTTCTTACTTTTTTGGGGGGGGTCCGGTCGTGGGGCCTGGGTGCTGTCCCTCAGCTCTTCAGCTCAAGGCTAACACTCTGCCACTTGAGCCACAGTGCCACTTCTGGCTTTTTTTCTTTTTGTTTATGTGGTACTGGGGAATCGAACCCAGGGCCTCAGGAATGCAAAGCAAGTGCTCTACCACTGAACCACCTTCCCAGCCCATGTCTTACATTTTTTTAGTGTCTTCTCCTACATGAATAAATTTTAACATAAATGCCATTAAAGTTTTGTAGCAAGTAATTATGTAGCCCTATCAACATGTTAAAGCTAGAGGAAACATCCACCAATGATTTAAGGTAGAGTAAGAAACTCTCCTTCTTACTGGGGAGAACGTGGAATGTCTCATGGTATATTTCCCAGGTCAAATTTCTATTTCTTCATATTCAAAAGCAGAATTCAGTCCCACATCCACAGAGAAAAATCATATATACTCTCAGGGATCCTAATTTGTCACTGAATCTAACGATTGTCACGATTTATCCTGTTTTCTGAATTGATTGCACATAGAAAATGTCCCCCTAGTATTGGAAGAATTTCTCAACTCAGGAGAGCCAGCATCTCCTTGGTAAAACAACAACAAACAAAATACTTGCCTTCTCAGCTTTCAACTCGCAGCTTGACTAGCATGAGATTGCTTTTGAAAGAAGTAATGTGAAGAACAGATGCCATCCGTACACAGTTCATTTTCTCACCAAGAGAAACGCAGAGACATAGGGCTCTCAAGGCAGAAGTCAGAGGTGGTGCAATTCTGCCCATAACAGCAGTTGAAGCTGTAAGAAAAGCTTCTCAGGAAGTGTTCACTGGTTTGGCTAGTGGTGTTGCTTGCTTTGTAATCTTCAAAGCTAATGCTTTGCCCTGGCCAGGCAGCTATAATCCCCCAACCTCATTGTCTTAGGTTACCATTGAAAGTAGAATAATACCTCTGAAAACACATATGCTAATAGTTCTAACTCTTAGCTAGAACCTGTGATTAAGACCATAATTGGACAGGGGTCTTTAAAGCCCTCATCAATATGAAATAATTTCATACTGGAGAAGGGTATTTCCTAATTCAGTGTATTTATAAGAAAACAGACATGGGGAAGAGGTGATACACAGACACAGAGGACAGAGGAAGAAACTAGAGTTATAAAGCTACAAATTAAGGAAAGCTTAGGGTTGATGGCCACTGTTGGAACCTGGGAAGAGGCACCTGAAATTCCATTCCATTTTGGAAGAAATGTGGTTTGGATGGCACCTTAAATGTGGACTTCTAGCCTGCAGAACTGGTGGGAATACATTTCTGTTACTATACACCATCCACGTGTGATAGTTGGTCATGAATAAATGCAGACGGGCTCCTCAGAAGAGCCTGAGAACAGGATCCAGTACAGTGGCTTTTAAAGAATATACTCTTAAGAGAAAGAGCAGAAGCAAAGCAGGATGTAGAAGGGTTTGGGACTCATCAAGGATGAGATCTCAGGCCAAGTTTAGGCTTCAGATGAATACTTCAAGGGGCTCTGGAGTTTCAGTTGCACCTTGAGTTTCTAGCAGGTGGAGGTGAAGGAGCTATGTGCTTCTAGTCAGTGCAGCTGGTTGGCCATTGATTGGGGGCTGTCTTCAGGGAGCTGGCTTCCCCAGCACTTCAGGCTTTCTCTCTGTATGTGCTGGTTAGGCTGCAATAGCAGCCTTTAAGTAGAAATCTCAGGTGGGACCTTTGGAAAGCATTCTTGGAGAATGTGTGTGTACCCAGACACTCCAGAAGGACTCTAGGAATATTTGTATGAGGCACGGCTTTGTCCAAGACACCTGTTAGAAGCATTTCTTTTGGCTCAAACTTTCTAAAGTGGAGGCTGCTGTTCACAATTCAGAACCATAATTGATATGCCACTCAAGAGAAGAAAATCACCTGTCTCTATTAAACCCAAAAATAATAGTTCAAAGTCACTCATCTTTTAAAACATCATGGAAGGATGTTTCACATGGTGCGGGAAGGCCCAATTTTTATAAAGCAAGTCATGGTTTAAATGTATTAAGAGAAACTCAGTACTGAAAGAAAAACTTGTGAAATGGTAAATGAAGATTCTTTTTATAAATATTCAAACACATCAGATTTGTCAATGCATATTTCTATAACCCTCCCATGAACATCAACAAATATGCTACAAATGTCTCTCCATTACTGGATCACTGTTCTGGGTGGAGACTATTTTACTATGTTGAAAACAAACTTTACAACTTGGACGGGGTAGGAGTTGGGGAGGTGGGGAGGGAAGGGATGGTAAGGGAGAAACAAAGGAGGAGGTAACAATACTTGATAGGAAATTCATTCATTACCTGGCTCATGTAACTGTAACCCCTCTGTACAGGATTTTTACAGTAAAAAAACATATAAAAAATCTAATACCTGACTCCCACTTTCTAGGGTACAAACTACTGCTATCTGAAGGATCTTTGGCTAAGCTAGTCAACACCTCTGAGCTCTGCTTCCCTTTCTGTGAGTTATCAATGGTAATGTTAACATAGCCCAACAATGGAGGTCAAGAAAACATAACTTTCGTAAATGCTTTTTATGTGTTATGTGCTGGTTCTGAATTCAGGGCCTGGGTTGCTGTCCCTAAGTTTTTTGTTTTGTTTCAGTTTTGATTTTTGCTTAAGATGCTATAGTGCTCAACCACTTGAGCCACAGCTCCACTTCTGGCATTTTTTTAGTAGTTTAGTGGTGAGAAGGAGACTCTTCTGGACTATTCATGGACTTTTCTGTCTGTGCTGGCTTTGAACTGTAATCCTCAGAGTTCAGCTTCCTGAGTATCTAGGATTATAGATGTGAGTCACCTGTGCCCAGCTATGTCAATGCTTTTTATGAGTGTTACTGATTACACAAATATGATATCAAGAAACAAATAAGAATATAGTGTATGTAAGAAGTTCCACAGATTCCATGTGGGAGCCAGGGATCCAGTGTATAGAAGCTGTGGAGATCTGATAGCAGGCATATTCCTCGTGGGGACATTAAAGAATTATCAGTGGAATCCTGGAGACCCTTGACCCACACACTTCCCTTTGCAATCATAGTTATTAAAGGCCTCAACTACAATCCTAGTTACAAGGTACCTACCCATAGAGATACTGTGTGAGCTGAGCCACAGAAAGATCTGAGTCTCTGACAACTACATTTCTCAGTATAATTGAAGAAGTTGTTATTCTGGTAATACAGTGTGTTATGAACTCATTTAGATTCCCATGGGTTTGGCCTTGAAAGCGGACGCTACCCTTAGTGCAGAAAGTGAAGTCTGCCAGCCTCTAAAGTGATATAACCTAAACCACTCCAACCCACCTAGAGACTCTGCATGATGCCTTGGCAAGCAGCCGGCATTGTCTTCCATGAAACTTCTGCTGTATTTATTATATTTTAAAATGTAATAAATTCTACCATTGTCTTTAGGCTCTTTAGAGTCTCTTTAACTAAATCTACAGAAGGTTCACTCAAATAGTAATAGTCTTCATAAAAATGTCCATCTATTTCAACAACTAGCTTGAATGCAGATGGCTGTGTGTGGAATTCTGGATTCCGTCAGAGAACTATACAAATCTCTGTATTCTTTTCCTTTTTGATATAATCTCTTCTTCACTGATATATGAAATATATTTCTAATAGCTTAATTCTTATTTGTCTGTTAATCTATTATTAGTGTAGAAGAACAACAGGAATTTAAATACATGACTACTTGTGCACTCGATCATCACTGAAAATAACTTCTGTTTCAATTCAGTTGATATGAGGCTGATAACCTGTGGAAGTCCATAGACCTTAGGGAGGGATTATGCACTTTCTTCTTTGGAACGTTAAAAAAAAAAACACACATTGGATCTGGTACTGGTGGCTCATCCCTGTTATTCTAGCTAGTCAGGAGGATGGGAACTAGACAATTTTACTTCAAATCCAGATATGGCAGTAAAAACGTGCTAGACTCCATCTCCAAAAATGCTCAACACAAAGCAAAACCAGAATCATGACTCAAGTTGTAGAACACCAGCCGTACAAGTCTTGAGTCCAATTTCCAGTACATGTGTGCTTGTATAATTTATTTTCTCCTGGACACTTCTAATCTTATTCTCTTTCTAGCATTTTCAATCTCTATTAAATCAGTGGATGTTTTTCTGTGCTTATTCATGCACTCATAAGCCTTGACTCTGTGAGAAAGGAAAAAAAGATAAAGGACTTGGGCAGGGACAAAGGAGGAGGGGGGAGAAAAAGAGAAGGCAAGAGAGGGAAATAGGGAGAGAGAGAGAGACAGAGATAGAGAGAGAAGGGGTGGGGGAGAAAGGAAACGCAAGAAGACAATTCTTTTAGTCAAACACATGTTCATGTATCCAGTAAAAGAACTCATTTATTGGATGCCTGTGATAATCAGTACTTTGGGATGAATACTAGGAAAGTAAAGATAAATTAGTCATTAATTTCCCATCTGCTAGAACAGACATCAGATATTTGTAAATAGCCTAATGCAAAGCAAAGGGTGGGAAAGTTTCCTAAGGGAGGCAGTCAGTTTCTTTTTCCACTGACCTTTTAAGAATGATTGACCTAGGATTGAATTTATTATTTCATAAAAGCAAAGTGTATTTAGAAAAATATTTTAACACCAATTTAACGTTCTGTGTTTTGGTGGAGGGGGTTTACTGTGAAATATAGATCTTTTAAATTTAATTATATATATGTATATATATATATATATATATATATATATATATATATATATAAATGTTAAATCTAGATGCTCTGAGATACAAGCAGAATCAGACATAGAGGTTTGAGTACTAAATAATAGGAAAGTAATCTTCAGAGGGACATATTATTTATGAAGCTTTTTTCCAGCATGAATTAGATCATTTAAAAATATTTAGTTTCAAAAGCTTCAGTACAAGGACATCATTTGGAGAATGCATGTCCTAAAAATTCACAGCAGGTAAAAAATCTCAGGTAAAAATAGAACCTCTGCATTTCATCAAAACCCAGGACCCTGTGGGTGGTTTGCTGTGCAGGGTCTCTGTTTTGGTCATTTTCCCCTTTTCCATCGGCTTTGCTAGCTACAGGGTAGGTCTTGTCCTCATTGTTTGTTTGTTCTCTATTCTCTTTTTTATAAGTTCAATTAATCTTTCTCCACTTACGACCCACATAAAGGTATCAGAGTACATTTCAAATTATGGGTTATTTGCGATTCCTTGCTTTCAATGTAAAAGGGAGATTATGGTTTTATTTTTTCATATTCCTGTTCCTGAAAAAAATGAACAAATAAAAGAATGAAAGATTTTATGAAAAGAAAGGCTAGAAGACAAGAAGGATAAAGAGGAACTTTTGAGTTGATTCTGACATAAATAGCTCTTGTGTAATTTTTCCTATTGTGTTTGATGGCCTTGATTGAAAAGAGCCACCACGAAAAGTCTGGTTGAAGAGGCTTTCTACAGCCTGAGAAATTTGACAAGTATATTAAATCATGTATTCAATGACACACTATTGTAAGTGACCTAAATTCTCTTTTATCAAAAGGGGAGGTAATATAAAAATTCTAATTTGAAGAATTAGCAGGAGCATATAAGTAAATCATTATTAAAATCATGGAGGCCGATTCTATCTCTTGACCAGTTTCTTAGAAGTATTGTCGATATATTTTCCATAAAAATACATCTTTAAGCATGCAGAAATGAAGATAATCTGAACATAGACCTGAAATTCCAGACTTGGCAGGGGCCTTATGGAATATAGAATCACTTATTACAGATGAAGAGTCTGGTCCAGTAGCATTTCCAGACTTGTGAAAGTTCTGTATCAGAAAGGCAATCATGAAAAACACTGCATACAAAACTTTTGAAGCACATAGTTAAATAGGAGTCCATAGTATTTGATATAGATTAGAATTTAATAAAGTTGATGAGAAATCGATGGTCACTTTTGTTTTTGCCTACAGTTGTATCCTGTCTCTGGCTTGTTCAGCATATCAATCATCATCCTTTCATTCCTATGTGCCTATTAGTTACCTGTGCAAATAACTAACTAACTAAAGAATATATGGTTCTTACCTACCTGGAGATTAACAGCTATTGCAGAAAAGTCTTTTGTTAAAGAATCTCAATTTAAAAAAGAAAACACCACATTGGGCTATGTTCTGAGAAATACATTGTTAGGCGATTTCATCATTGTGCAAACATCATAGAATGCACTTACACCACCACAGATGGTGTAGCTCACTACACACCTAGGCCCTATGGCATATTGATATGGCAGAGTCAATTGCTCCTAGGGCCATGATGAAGAAAACAACATGATTAACTCAAGCACAAGAGAGAAGGATTAACTCAAGCAATCAAGGATGCAGTAAACAACAGATGT
Organism: Dipodomys ordii; assembly: GCF_000151885.1. Classification (NCBI taxonomy): domain Eukaryota; kingdom Metazoa; phylum Chordata; class Mammalia; order Rodentia; family Heteromyidae; genus Dipodomys; species Dipodomys ordii. The sequence goes on from NW_012267228.1 coordinate 13,681,249, forward strand.
ACAAGGCTGCCGCTGACATATGGCATACTGTTTAATAGTAAATTCTTTGTTGGAAGTAAAAGGAGTATACCCTAAAATGATGATAAAAATGATGATAGTACAGTAAATACAGAAGTCAGTAACATAGTCATTTATTATCATTATCAAATGTGTCCTATGCCCAATTGAATGCGCTATACTTACAACACAATCACAGTGGAATAGATTTCTTATACCAGTATCACCATAGACAGGTGAGAAATGAACAGCACTATGAGGCTATGACAGACAATAGAACTCTTTCAGCTCCAGTATGATCTTAAGGAACCACCAGTATACTCATGGTCATTTGCCCCATGACTGAAATAACTCAAGGGGTGCTAACAACTGCTCTGCAGAGAGGTATTATGTGCCAGCAGCATGCAATATGGGCTTATAACTCAATCAGGAAGGCTGAGAGGCTTTTCCTTAGAAAAGTAGCACATGGATAGAGATCTGAAGCAATATCAAAAGGTAAAAGCTTCCTAGACCAAGGCAGTAGAGAGAGACAATAAAGGCAAGGGGGGGGGGATACATGTAACAGAACTCTGCAGGTAAAATAGGCCATGGTAGACAAACTTTTATTAATTCAGTCAAGAAAAAATTGAGCTTGCTGAGGTTTGTGCTGATGCTAATCATTTGCAGAGATCAAATCAAATAATGTAACTTACATGGGGTGTATCTGAAGATAGCTAAATTCACTTAATCCACTGAAAGTCTGTCAATAATGTCTCTCTCTCTCTCTCTCACACACACACACACAATCCCAACAAACCCATGTGACTTGTTTGAAATAAGTATCCATTGGTTCAATCCATTGGGTGGTAAACAAGTAGTCTAACCAGGGGAAACATCACAAGGCAATTGTTTGATGGCCTTAACTACTTATTTATTTAAAAGAAAAAAACAACAACAATTCTTGGGCTGGGAATGTAGCTTAGTAGTAGAGTGCTTGCCTAGCATGCATAAAGCCCTGTGTCCAATTCCTCAGTACCACCTAAAACTGAAAAAGCCAGAAGTGGTGCTGTGGCTTAAGTGGTAGAGTATTAGCCTTGAGCACAGGGAGGCTTGGAGACAGTGCCCAGGCCCTGAGTTCAAGCCCCAGGATTTGAAAAACAAAAATTCTATGTGTTAAGTGACAAAACATTGATTGTATTTCTTTACTTAATCAAAAAGTCAATAATCAATGACTGTAGTAATGATACTTCACCATCTACCTGGATAAATCAAATAATAGATCTGGGTATAGTAGCACATGCCTGAATTTATCATCATTTAGGAAGCTGAGGAAGATTGACTGTACTTTCTTCTAGCTTTGTGGCTTTGGATCATATACTCACTACCTTTGCTTTCTAATCTGGACTAGTTGCCGCTGGTTCTTGTTAAGAACAATAATAATCCTATTATTACTGACTACTTTCAATGCAAAGTAAAGCAATGCATTTGTGGATTCATAGCCAGATAGATTTTTAACTATATTATTAGGCATAGTTCTTAGTCATTAATGAGGTCTGACAACATGAGACACAATCTCAACATCCACAGAAATTGTAATCAGTGTGGCTATAACAGGCCAACTCAAATGAGACATTTGTGCATTTCATTCTAGTTAATTCTCCTGATAAAAGTTCAGTTCAGGAAGAGTTAGGCACTAGTAGATCACACCTGTAATCCTAGCTACACAGGAAGCTGAGATCTGAGGATTGGTGTTTGAAGCCAGCCCCAGGCAAGAAAGTCAATGAGACTTTTTTTTGTTGTTGTTGTTGGTCTTGGGGCCTGAACTCTGGGCCTGGATGCTGTCTCTCAGCTCTTCAGCTCAAGGCTAGCGCTCTACCACTTGAGCCACAGCACCACTTCCGGCCTTGCCTTTTCTCTTTGTATGGGCTGAGGAATTGAACCCAGGGCCTCATGCATGCAAAGCAAGCACTCTACCACTGAGCCACCTTCCTAGCCCTGCCCATGAGACTCTTATCTCCAAGTAAGCACCAATCCCCACCCCCCTCCACACACACACAAAAGGAAGAGGTGGAATTGTAGCTCAAGTGGGTAGAATGCTAGCCTTATTGCCTTGAGCAAAAATGCTCAGGGACAGCACCCAGGCCCTGAGTTCAAGTCCCAGGATCAGAACCAGAACAACAAGAACAACAGTGTTTCAGAAGGAAACAATCTCATGTCTTCGGGTACAGCTGTCTGTCCCTACAGGTTGCTAAGATCTCCAGACAAGTGGCAAGTAGAGTATGTCAGAAAAATGTGTCTTTCTGTTTTCAGGAAGTTGAGAGTACAACACAGATCACTATCTTCAATCCCCTCCACCCCCCACTGGAATGCCTGAAGAACAAGATGTTTTATTTTCATGGTAATTTCATCATTAAATGTTATTAAATAGGGGTTATAAAAAGGCCATTGTTTCTTGGGAACTTGAAATTGAGGATTCTCTTTTTTAGCCTCCCATGATTCTCATTTTCCTGGCAACCTTGGGATTAGCTATTTAGCTATTCTATACTCCAACATTTTATGCAAAATGAGAAAAATGCCAATTTTATGAGCAGGCTGTAAATTCCTGACTGATGCTTAAAGCCTGCCTTAGTGCTTTTTCATCTGAGAAAATTAAAGTAAATGAAAATATTTCATTATTAATAATCTAATTCTCCTCGAATCTTTGATTAATACCATTTTAATATATGAGATTTTCAAAATTGGGTCATATTCTATATAAATTTTTGAAGGTGGGAGTTACATACAAATAGATCTGAGATAAAACTAATCATCCCAAAGAAGACCCAAAATGGACAAAATACCTCTAGAATTAAGCATAAAATAGCAGAATCAATTGCATCCTGCATTCAGAAACTATTCTGATCATTTAAATTTTTATTAGTGGTAAGATAATCATTTTCACAGTTTTCTACCACTTGAACCATCCTTTCAGTCTGGCTTTATGCAACTTATTTTGGAGATGGTGTCTCTAGGAGTTTTGTGCGTTGGCCAGATTTGAGCCTTGATCGTCAGATCTCAGTATTCTGAGTAGCTAAGCTACTGTTGTGAGCCACCAATACTTGGCTATTAACTGTACACTATTTCACAAGGATCTGATCAGGCTTTCTAGACTTAATATTAATTGAACAAGAACACTTTCAGAATCATCTTAAATATTGAAATTTCAATTGGATCCTATCTTGTTATTTTAAACCTTCTACATCTTCTTCCATTAAACATGTAACTTAAGTCTAATAGAAAGCATATTCCAAAGGGAGTGTCTGAATGTGCTAATAAGAAGGATTTGTCAACTGTGTTATAAAGTTTGGCCACTGAACTCTGTGTTACCCTTCCCCTTTCTCAATCTCCAATTGCCCTGCACACAGCGGCTCAAGCCACGTAATCAACTGATTGTTACACAGGCATTTTGTGCAGCTATGACAACCTTGGATTTATGAGGTCAAGAAGTGCAGACTTAATCCATTCAATAGCTGCAATTTATCGTCTGATTATAATTGTATACACAAACACAGAAATGATTTAGATGACACAGTGTAAAGATGAAATCCGTTTATTTTAAAAGGGTTTCTAACCTTTAAAATATGTTGCCATGAACACCTTTCCGTGTCTGCTTTTAACAACACAATTATTATTGTTTTATTGATCAGGGTTTTATTACAGATTTGACACTAATATTTCATGCTAATCGAAAAAGGTATAATTTTTCTGCACAATTTTAACAAGAATATGACTGTAATTAATTATATCACTATTATGTTTTCAGTGTCTGGAGAGAAGTGCTTAATTTATCACACGTCTTCCTCAGCATCTGGAAACCTCTTTGGAAAAAGACGAGGTGCTTGCTCCTTCTAAAGATGATAGGGTGTGACAGGAGGGCTGTATTTATAGATTCCTGCCACCATGTTGAACTGGTTCCTGCCACCTGGGTTTGTCATGACAGCTCTGGTATGGGATTGTACATGAACAAATTTAGCTATCCAGCGTGCTAACCAAGAGAGTACCACATACTCCTTTGGTCTTAGAAGGTCAATTAACAATCATTTCCTAAGGCCTTCAAAGATCAAGAAAACAACCTGGAGACAGGGCTAAAGTGGTATGATTGAATAGCACAGCACTATATATTTTAGATTTTTACCCCCTCAACTCTGCGTCTGAAATGATTCAATGTGTTTCCAGAGGTTTTGTTCATCGGATACCTTCTTTATCAGCATATATTAGTTGTATAAGGGAGGTTTTATTATAACATTTCCATGCATACCTACAAGAGATCCCAATCAAACACACTCCCTCCATCATTCTTCTCTTACCCCCTGCTACTTCTGGAACCACTTGTTAGAGGTTTCACTATTGTATTTTTATTCATGCAAACAATTTGACCATATCGGTCCTCATTCGTTCTCTACATTACTCACCTCTCCAAAAGAGCCAGTTTTTACATACTTTTAAATAGAATTAGTGATTATAAACTTTGCAATACTCTAAAACACATTTATGTCTATATTCCTATAGACACTAGTCTTCAGAGTTTTAAGATCTTTTCACTATTCTAAAATAGCCTGGTTCCATGTTTTAGAAAAATAGAACCTTTGATTATAGTTTTTCTCAAACAGAATTTTCAAAATAATTTATATCACATGCTAATGAAGCCAAGGTTTTCTTGTTCAATTTTTATGTACTGTTCAATAATAAGCTTATTAAATGACATAAATTTACATTTCACTTTCCATCTTACCTGCATATATGAATTTCATTTCATTATGTACTGCTGTACTGTATTATACTATTATGCAGTTTCTATTATATTAATCCATAAATTCTAATTAATAATAGAACTTGACACATTTAGCTTTCAGATACATGGATTCATGATTTCTAAAAAATGCTTACACTTCCTAAGGTTTGATCTATCTATATGTTTTTTTTTCTAAATTTTTAGTATGATGCTAATTAGAAAACTTTGATTTAAGAACTTAAATGGGGGCATTAAATATTTAAAAGAATTTATAAATATAAAATTCCATACTGAACGCGATGTAGAACAGATGAAAAAGTATACAATATATTATAAGATGACAAATGAAGGGAAATCAATAGCTGAATTGCTACCATGCTCCACAGTAATTAAACAGCCATGCTCACTTGCTTTTCTGTTACACTGTTTCAAATAGAGCAATCCCAGTGGAAAAACACAGGCAAAGAGTTTTTCCTCCCTCCTTGAAAGAATTCAATCAATATTATTATAATCAATATATCTTTATCTTTAATAGAGGGAAGAATATCACAGAGACAAATGAGCATGCTCTAGTAATTTCCATGGAAAAAAAGAGAATCCCCAGGTCTCCACTTCCTGCCACCCACATTACTTTACTTATCCCTGGATTTTAGATTTTGTTCAGTTGTGTGCATGGTCCCTATCTGAGCATTTGCATCATCAAAACTACCACACCTCTGTTATGCCTGAATTTCCTTGAAACTTTGAATAATTTAAATCTTTGTTTGCCATTTCATCATTATCTTTCCAATGTGAAGACTGTTGTACTTTGAAGAAGCTAGAAGAAGATGCCTGGACGAGACAGATTTTATTTGTCTTATTCATTGATTCAGTCAACAGTGTCTACTGAGCCTCCACCACATTCCTGCCACACTGTTCTAAGCTCATGCCATACATCAGTGCACACAATGCAAAAAGACCCGATCCTCGAAATACATGTATCCTAGAAAGGCAGAGATGAGCAACTAATGCAAGCTGAGTTAACTACACAGTAGTCAGAAAGTTAAAGCACGCTGGAAAAAATAAAGCAGGAGTAGGATGGAGAGCAGCTGAGAAGCACGGGTTGAACTTTTAAGGAGATGGGTGGAGGCCAGCTTACCAAGAAGGTGGTCTCACCTCCTGCTGAGGTGAAGAGGAAGCTCTTTGGTAGCTGGGATGGAGAATGATCCTCCATGCCAGGGAGACAGCTGGTACAGTGGGCACAGTGGGGAAGCAGTTCTGGTAAGGCAGAGAGTGGGCAAGTGCTGAAGTTCAAGTTACACTAGGGAAGAGGAGGTGGAGGAGGAACAAGAGGAAGGAGAGGGGATGTGGAAAAGTAGGTCAGAGAGGTATGGATAGTGGGAGACTTCCACAGCAATGTAAAAGCACTGATAAGAAGGAGGACTCCTGCAGCGTGCAGAGTAGGTGGGCATGGGATCCGCTACCTGACACTTCATTTGTAAGAATCTTACCATCATTTATGAGGGTGTTCTCTGGCATAGACTGCCAGGAGTTCTGTATAGAAAGAGGGAACTGATGGCAGGAATTGAGTGGAAAGGAGGTATAAAACAGGATGTATGAGCTGGACGCTGGTGATTCTCAGGAAGTGATTCTCACCTCCTCAGGAGGCTGAGAGCTGAGGACTGTGGTTCAAAGGTAGCCGGGTATAAAAGTCCTTGAGACTCTTATTTCTAATTAACCATCAAAAAGTCAGAAATGGAGCTATGGCTCCTTAAGAAAAGAAAAAGAGAAAAACTATGGGGACAGCACCTAGACCCTGAGTTCAAGCCTAAGTATCGACACAATAAACAATCAACAAACAACCCAGGACGGACACACTAACAATGAGTGGGAAGCATGGATGGATACACAGCCTGGCTTTATAAAGCAGAATTCTTAAGTGTTTATACTTAATACTTACTTGAATGTTTTTTCTTATGAAAGCAAATTACAAATCAGGAACTATTTAGAATAACTTTCCTATTTTCACATCAAATTTTGGAGAAACAGCTTCCTGGGGGAAAAAGAAACTATTTTATACAAAATCCTTGCAGTCAAATTTTTTTCTTCTAAGTTTTAAGTAGCTGTTCTCATTTTTTGTTTCTTTCTTTGCAAGGAGCCCTACTGTACCACAAGTACTTCCTTCCATCTTTCAAATAAAATTAAGATGCTACTGTAATCTGAATACTGAGGTGGCATAATAAACTGGGATTTAAATATCAACACTTCTTTTCCTTTACCAATTTATGCTGGGTCACTCAAGAAGAGTTGCTCTCAGCTTCTGTCCATTTGTAGCAAGAGAGCTTTCAACAAAGCACAAAACATTTTGGGAGGATTCACAGAAATCAGTTTCTGACCTTATTCACCACAGCAAGAATCACCAACACACAAAGGAGGAAGGCTAAGCACCAAGACTGAGCCATGTGCTCAGTCCTGTGACTCTGTGACAGGAGCCCTTTCACAACCCCACTTTAGGCCTTCCTTGAGAATTGACACCTTAAAACAGCAGAAAATGAAGCACTATGCACACTCCTCCATAAAGACCATACGACCCACTGGAAAAAGAGTCTTAAACACTGTAAGTTTGCTATGTCAGCCTATGTCAGGAGGGTGGCAGCCTTAAGATAAGGTGGTAGAAGGAATTATGGGAAATTGATCAAAAGTTATGAAGTGGGAGGTGGATGGGCGTGGTGCATAACACTCACGCTGAACTTGAAGCACCTGCCTCTGCCTGAATTTGGGTATCCGCAAGTGGTTCTGCATAGCAAGGTGTATTTCCCAGCATTCACTCAGTGTTTCTTGCAGATAAAAATTACACATAAGCAAATGCTAACTCTGCATTCTATCCCAAACGTGTTTATGTATATTATGCATAATCAAGACAACTGAGAGAGCAGTGTTCCTGCAGGTAGCAATGGTTTCAAACTTAAGGATTGCAGGAACTCATCCATACCTGTGTTTCATTAAAAAATAATAATAAAGGCTTGAATGAACTCTTTTGGCTGAAAATGAGGCAGGCTTCCACGAGAGCTGGCCCTTTGGGTTGCTTAGAAAATAGCATCCCTGCCTCTGAGGATGATGTGTGTATGGAGAGGTGATCAGGCTGGATTTGTTATGTTCACCTCAGCTGGCTGAGGATTAATAGGCTAAAAATATTCTCATTTGTCCATATTCTCTGTAGTTTACTGTCAAGTTTCTGTCTGTTGTTTTTTGCTACAGAGGTTTGTGTAATATTTGTAATTTTTTGCAGCATGAGAAAGGGATAGGTCAAACTTAGGGTCTTTGCACATATTAAGCACACAGTGTATCATGGAAATATCTTCCTAGCCTTTATTTTACATTTAAATTTTTTTTAGCAGTACTAGGGCTTGAACTCAGAGACTCATGCTTTACCACTTGAGTCAGACTTCTGGTCCAACTTCTTCTCTGGACTACTGGAGATGAAATCTTGTGGACCTTTCTGCTCACTCGCTTCGAACTGCATTTTTCATATCTCAACCTCCTGATTAGCTAGGATTACAGGCATAAGCCATCAGTGCCCAACCTCATTTTGCATAATTATTAACGGTGCAAAACATTATTGCCAACCCAGCCTAAGTTACTTATTTCTAGATGACAAAAGTAACCAACAGAAGGACTCTCATCAAAATACAATTTCTGTTCATAAAAGACAGCTTAATGAAAAGTTCACTTATTTCTCTATCAACATACTAACGGGATTCTTCATTGAACCAGAAAATAATACTAAATTTATAAATGCAAAAAACCCCCAAATATCCAAAACAATTTTCAGCAAAAAACAGCCAAACTAGAGTCATTACAATACCTAGTTTTGAAATGTACCATAGTAAGCAAGTAGCCGGTTCTGTCATAAACACACCACACACACACACACACACACACACACACACACACACACACACACACACACACACACACACACACACACACACACACACACACACACACACACACACACACACACACACACACACACAGAGATGAGTAGGATATCAGAGGCTTCCTGGGAAATAAGATCTATGCATCTATAGCCAACTGATTATTGAAATGGGTATCAGAAATATACATGGAGAAAGGATAAAGTATTAACTAAATGGTTCTGGGGATATCTGATATCTAATGTAGAAGACTGAAACAAGTCAGACACAGAAACACAAATACCACATATTGTCTCTTACATATTGTGGATGTTTCAAAAAGTTGCCTGGAATGCATAACTGTGATGCCTAGAGGTTACGGAAGGGGAAGCGTGGGAGGCTGGAAGGAAACCAAGTGCCAAAGTAGAACTGTATGAAAACAGTAAGTTCCAGAGTTCACAGAACAACAGGAATGACCATAATTTATCATAACCTATTGTATATTTCATAAAAAATGCAAGAGAAGATGCCAGCGTCTCTGAACACAGTAATGATGAGGAGAGGGAAATTTAATTGCCCTTACTTGGTCAGTAAATAAATAAATAAATATATATATATATATATGTGTGTGTGTGTGTGTATCAAAAATACCACAGCATACCCTATAATTCCGCATGATTCTATGCTAATCAAAAACCTTAAAGAATATTTAAAGAGATGAGAATGCTTGTTTTGCTGATCATTATATACTATATATGCATATACATGTATTGAATCATTATGCTGTAACCTGTAAATTTGTATAAATAAAAATTTGTGGGGAAATGGCGCTGTGGCTCAGGTGATAGAGCGCTTGCCTTGAGCTGAAGAGCTGAGGGACAGCGCCCAGGCCTAGAGTTCAAGCCCCACGACTGACCCAAAAAAAATGTGGTGATACAATTCATCATACCAGCAGATTTAAGAAGAAAAATCATAAGCTAACCATCAATGCAGAAATACTTTTGATAAAATTCAACATTCATTCATGATGAAAACTGAAGTCAAACTCTTAGCAAACTTGGAAAAGGGGTCCTTCTTCAACTTGAAAATTTTCACCTCAACCCCCCCCCCATAAGACACCCCAACAATTGGATGTACCATGTCACTGTGAAAAATAAAATACTTTCTAGAAGAAGGCCCAGGTATCTCCTGTCACTACTTTCAACAGAATATTGGAAGTCCTAACCAAATCAATAAAAGGAAATAAAAAAAGAGTTTCATTTTGTAAGAAAAATAAAACTATTTCTAGTCACAGTTATTACCGTTATCTAGTAGAAAACCCCAAAGAATTGACAACAATAACAACAAAGCCACTTGAATACAACAAGCCTCACATGTAGTAAGGTTAAAGGATAGAAAGTTAATATGCAAATAACAATTGCTTCATTACATACCAGAAATGAATCACTAAATATAAGCTGAAAGCCTAATATTTATAATAGTATAAAAATGAAATACTTAACTATAAATCTAACCAAATGTGTATACAATCTATAAGAGAAAATTATAAAACAGTGATACAATTAGACATAGCTAACTATGTAAAGAAATAACCCGAACACATAAAGATGATACAGCGTCAAAATGTCAGCTTTTTCTATCTTGATCTATAGATTCAATATAATCCTAGGAAAAGTTCCTGTATATTAAAAAGAAAAAATGCTGAGAATAACTGACAAAGTTTTAAAAAGTCACATAATCATGGGAAACAATATGATAAAAAATATGTAAGAATTACTGTAAACCATTTTTAAAAATGGACGATGGAATAGACAAGAAAGCACAGAAACAGATTCACATAACGTGGACAATGGCGCTTTGACAAAGGATCAGAAGTAATTAAATGCAGAAAGCACTTTTCAACCAATAGTACTGGAATAAAGAAAAGACATAGATTTTACACATTATATTAAAAAAATCAAAATAATTGGCATTTCTTTTATGTCCAGAGATAATGAACAACTAACTCTTTAGGTGTCTACTGGCCATTCTTCTTCTGGGAAGTTTCTCTTAAGTCAACTCCTCAGAAAAAGCCAGAAGTGGCACTATGGCTTAAAGGGTAGAGTGCTAGCCTTGAGCAAAAGAAGCTCATGGGCAGTGCCTAGGTCCTGAGTTCAAGTTTCAGGACTGGCAAAAAAAAAAATCAATCAATCAATCAATAAAGACTACTAATTAGAAAAAGTTCAAGAATATGAGCAGGCCACAGATAGAAAACACTCTCTATAAATTTGATATCAGTTATATTTGATAAAAAGATTTGTGTCTAGATACATGAAGAACTCCTAATCTCAGCAAAAGGCAAATATCCTTATAAACACTAAGCAAAAAGACTTCAACAGAGGCAAGGAAATAGCTTGAAGGTAGAGTGTTTGCCTAGCTTGTGCAAGGCTCTGGATTCTATTCTAGCAGTGATCTAAATCTCACGAAGTAAATACTTTGCATCTGCTAGAGAGACAAAGATAAAAGAAAAGGTCACAGAATCTAAGATTTCAGAGGCAGTGAACGTATAGCCCTCAAATATTCCTGGTGGGAATATGAAATAGCACAACCTCATTGGTTCCTTACATATATTGTCAGCAGAAGACTAAGCAATTCCCTGCCATTATTGGAGTCAAAACATATGTACACATCAACACTTACCTGTGACTCTTCTCAGCAGCAGTCTTAATAGTTTAAAAGCAGAAACAAAGATGCCTTGTACTCATATTGACATGTTGAATTGAAACCACTTTGCACAACTAATGATAATAAAATGAAATTATAATAAAAAGTGGGAACAAAATAGCCACCAAATTGTATATAGATAAATGCACCAAGGCATATCTATTCCATGTAATCATCACAACCAAGTGAATACAAAGTTATGATCCATTTATATGAAATCCAAATATAACGAATCCATTGTGATAGGAATAAGATAAGAGTTGCCAGAGAAATTGTCTGCAAATGTCACGAGGGGATGAATGGTCTGAGAAATATCTTCCACTGTGTTTGCACTGATCAGTACATGGTGTATACAATTGTCAAAACTCATTCAACTGAATATTTGAAATCTGTATACAGTGTGGAAGTTATAACTCAACAAAAATGCCCAGAACAATAAACCGTATTTATGTAAATTCAAATGTCCCCTTCTATAAAATTTGGATAGAATCTGTTCCTAAACTGATTATCTTGGAGACAGATGGAAATATTTTATTATATTCCTATTACTGTTAGAGACTCTTACCCCGAGAGAGATACATTCTGTATTAAAATACGTAAAACTGAATATCCTCAAACAAAAATTTGCCATCCTCCAAAGAGCCAGAGACAAGAATAAGTTATGCCTGATGAAACGGCTCAGGTTATGTCTTACTCCAAACGAGACAAATTAGTGAGCCTTGCTGATAAGCAAAGTTCTTACTCATATATACCTTAAAAACTGAAACTCATCAAATGGGTCAGTAGTTCAGAGAGGGTTCATTTCAGGAAGAAGAGCCACTTCTTTAAAATTAAAAAGTTTTTCTGAAAACATGATCTATTTTTACAATATTTTCCACTTACATTTGAGCTTTAAGTAGTTAGTTCCTAGTCCCAACAAATATCTGCACTGCTCTCTGAAAGTAGGTGCTTAAAGAAAAATTCTGTGATCAGTCATCCATATGCAACCCTAGCTACCTGAAACATTAATAGCTCAGGTGAAAAAAAATAATTGAATGAGCACTCAGGTATTGAATTAAATAAAGTATCCTCTTGCTCAAAATCCTGGTGGAATTGTCTTAAAATGAAAATGTAAAGATAAAAGAAAATTGAATGAATAGAACTTGTAATTGTGTGGTTATAATTGGGTATGTAAAGCTATATCCAATAATATATGTCAATCAGATTTTTTTTTGTTGGTCATGGGGCTTGAACTCAGAACTTGGACGCTGTTCCTGAGCTTTTCTGTTCAAGCCTGGAGCTCTACCACTTTGAGCCACTGCTCTACTTCTGGTTTTCTGTTGGTTAATTGGAGATGTCTTAGGGACTTTCCTATCTGGGCTGGCTTTGATCTCAGTCTCCTGAGTAGCTAGGATTGCAGTACCTGACTCAATCAGAATTTTTGTGTATGTGTTGGGACTGGGGTTTGAACTCAAGGCTTGGGCACTGTGCTTCAACATTTTCACTCAAGGATGGCTTACTACCACTTGAGCATATATCCACTTACAGCTTTTCGGTGGTTACTTAGTGATAAAAGTCTCACAGACTTCCCTAGGTTAGCTTTAAATCTCAGTCCTCAGATTTTGGCCTCCTTAATAGCTAGGATTATAAGCTTCAGTCATAAGCACCAGGCCACAACTGGATTCTTGATGTGCCTCATGGATGAAAGATTTATAAGACTAACTTGTCTGAATTTGTGATGAATATGTATTCATTGATACTGCTACCAACAAAAATGATGATGCTTTTTCTCCAAATGGTTTCAAAATGAAATGGTTACAGTGTAAGACTTCTGCTGCTTCTTTGGTTCAATCAACCCAAAGATGTCACAAACATGCAATCTTCTGCATACTCTTGCCTGGTTAGGCCTCAGGGTAGGCTCTAGTTAAGACCTCAGCATCTCTTTCTATAAGATCTGTTACAGATCCTTCCCTCCGTCCCATCTTTTTATTCTTGTGATGCTAGAATTTAAACTCTGCTCCTTGGGCTTGCAAAGAAGGTACTCTAGTACTTGAGCCAGGCTCTCTGTCCTTTTTGTTTATTTTCAAATAAGGTCTTGTGCTGTTGGCCTGATCACAGTCCTTCTTCTTATCCCTCCCAAGTAGCTGGAAAGTACAGGCATGCATCACTCCGTGTGGCCTCCCTATGCACTTTTTACTGGATTTATCTTATCATAACCTCTCCTAACTTGTAATTTTTAATTGAAATTCTTGTAATATTAATTGCATAACTGGCATTGTGATTTATTCAATATGTCTACATTCCTTCCTGAATCCGAAGGCCCAGAAGGGCAAAGATCATGTTCATGAAGCTCCTCACAGACTTCTCACCTCACTCACTGTGTGATGACTAAATAGGTACTAGGTGAATGAACTAATTACCCTGGGAAGAAAAAGGAGTAACAAACTCCTTCACAGAGTCCTGCACAAGTAACCTATACCAGATCTCAGATAAAGAAGACAAAAGCCACAATTTTTCAGGCTATAACACCCCATTAACAATATTTATTAGCTGCCCCCTGTGCATACTGCTACAGTTCCAACACATTCAGAAAAGCATTGCATTGCATTGCAGTTGCATATTTTCATAAAGCAGTGTTCTATCTAAATGTAGCTTTATCTCCAGACTTCATTCTCTTGTATTCATTTCTATGTCATCTTAAAGTCAATGCTGTACTATTTTGATTTACCAATTCTTGAAATCAGATAAATTTAATTCTACAATGTTTTTTTTTCCAAAATGTTTATGGGTATTCCTGGTCCTTTACATTTGCAGAAGACTTTTAGAACCAACTTGTCAGTTTCTACAAAAAGTAGGCTAATATTCTGAATGAACTGCATAAAATTTGTAACTCTACTTTGGGAAAATTGATATTATAATGAGATTGGGTCTTCGGATCCATCATTCAAAATATTTTTCTCCAGACGAAAGCAGTTTCTTTAATTTAGTTCAGCAATATTTTTAGTTTTCCATGGGATAGCTGTTCACATATTTTGTTGGATTTCTCCTCCTTTTACTTATGAAACAAACATTTATTTAATTAGAATTTTATTTCTGATTGTTCACTACAACTCTATAGATACACAGCTGAGTTTTTTGGTTTGTATCTGTGTCTGCATGTGTCAATAGTGGGGCTGGAACTCAGGGCTTTGCCTCCCGTGGTTTTCTTGTTCATTGATGGTGCCTTACCACTAGAGCCATACCTCCATTTCTGGTTTTTGGTGGTTAATTGGAGATGAGTCTTAGAGATTTTTCTGAACTGGCTGGCTTCAAACCTTCATCCTCAGATCTCTGCCTCCTGAGCAGCGAGGATTATAGGTATGAATCATTGGTCCCTGATCTAAAATTGATTTTAGATATAATTTATCTTCCAACCTTGTGTCAATTTTTATGCTTGCTGACAAAGATGGTTTCAAATTTAACCTCCAAAGGAAGACATTCCACAAATGTTTCAAAGCCAAGACAGTTCAGTTTGCAGTGATCAAGAGATGATCTTTGTGCAAATTACCTTTTGGTTGTTAGCACACTCGTATCACCAGAAAAATTCTTTTATACCTCCATGAGGAAACATGGAAGATATAAACTTTATGATTCTCAAAACTACATACAAATGTCAGGTAGTGGAAACTAGCAAATATGGAGTGGTAGAAAACACACAAATGAATACATTTTTGGAACTACAATACCTGGGAGACTAACGGTGAATATAGCAGATTTTGTCTGCCACTGTAGATGCTTAGGTACTCTGCTACCTTTGGATATTAGAAGGCTCTCTCAGTCAGGCACATAGGGGGAGTGGAGGGTATGCCGGTAATCCCAGCTACATGGGAGGCAGAGTAAGGAGGATGATGGCTTGAGGCCAGCTTGGACAAAATTAGTGACACTTTCCCTCGAAAACAAGCCAGGCTTTGGGAGCCTGTGGTCTCAGCTATTTGAGAGTCAGAAGAAGCTGGATTTATGGTCTAACCTAGCCAGGATAAAAACTCAGGACCTCAATGTAAAACAAACTAAGAGCAAAAGGACTGTGTGTCTCAAGTATAAATGGAGGCCCTCAGTCCTCTAGCTTACAACACACACACAAACCCAAACTACAAAAACAATCTGACTATGATTATGATTACATGAGTTACAAGATGTGTTCCTGACTTAATGTACAGAGCAGTTTGAAAGGCCACCAATGATTATTTAAAGAATTTTATTGACAAACTATCATTGCCTTTACTAAACATACCTTTGAAGCAACGGGGAACATTTACTCTGCAACTATCTTGGATGACCTGAACAGAACATATTTGATTATGTTTTGATTATAAAGCTGATTCAGACATGAAAACTGCTGCTCAAATAATCATAGCATTCTTGTGAATGACTCAATGGGTAGGTCGAGTTCCTCTTCATCGTTCTACATTCATCCCTTCTATAGTTGACTCCTGAAAGAATCTTAGAAAAATTGGTCTATATTATCCCAAGCATATAAATGACTCCTTTGTTTTAGAAGATGAGAATAGTTCCAAGTTGTGTCTACTGACCTGGACATCATTCTGATACTGAAAAGACTGTTGAAGGGGTAGAAACCAAGCATAGTTGTGCACACTTATAATCTCAGCTACTTAGAAAGCAGAGGTAGAAGGATCAGAGTTTGAGACCAGCCTAGTCAAAGTTAGTTCAAGACCCTATCTAAAAAAACAACCAAACTAAACAAAGCCAAAGGGTTTAGGGGTAGATCAAGTGGTAGAGCACTTGCTTAGCAAGCAGAAGTTCAAACTCCAATCTCTCTCTCTCTCTCTCTCTCTCTCTCTCTCTCTCACACACACACACACACAGAGGACATAAACAATTCATATTCCTTGCCATGTTTAGTTAGAAGAGGAGAAAGAGAGGTAAAGAGAAGAAAAGTAGGAGGAGAAAAATCTCAGAGCCCCAAAGCTCATTTTCCCACATGAGATATGCAAGTTCCCTTTTTTCAGAATCTTCCTTGGAGAGTTTGAAGTACCATTTCACGGGGAGACGCTCTCAAGTCGAGCAACCCCCGCGTAATGATGTAGTGTTCCTGGCACCCTTTAGATGGCAGCTTCAGAATCACAGTGATGGTTGCTTAAGACGCCATTACTTCAAATAAAGGATCTGCTTCATTGGGCTTCAGGAATTTGAGAGAGGAGCCTCATTCAGCTGCCACATTTGGTCTCTTCACTGTCAGACAAATGGTCAGGATCAAAGGATGCCTGAGAAGCCGTCTGTCAGATGACACAGGAAAACAGGCTTGCCAAGCTTATAATTATTTGTTATGTCATTCCACGTTCAATAAAAAGATCCAAGGCTACTGGATTACTGAGTGATTTATGAAGGTCTAAACAAGCAATCACCAAATAGGGACATAATCCCAGATGTCACTTCTTCAAGACCTTTCCATTCCGTCAATATTGTTTCTGTTAAGTTTTCGACAGGAATTAGACATTTAGACTAGCACAGGTTCCCAACACTTATCACTGAGTTAAAAAGCCTTGGCTGCAGATGGTATAGAAAATAACTTCAAAAACATTTGTCTCGGTTGTACTTGACTTCAACCAAACTCTTAAAAATGTGTCTTCTTATAAACAGTGCAACCAAACTTTAGCTAGCGCTCACTCTGAGGTATCACGCAGACCTCAGATCAAAGAAGTAATTTTATTGGTTCTCCATAATTTCTAAAGTAAGACATTCTATTCATTAGGATAAGAAACAGACAACTTGAATGAAATAGATTTAAGTTTTCTGCTGGTTAAGCCACTTACTACCAAAATTTTCTTTTCTCTCCTTTTGAAAAGCTTTTAGTTTTCCAAGTACTGGAGTTAGAACGTATGGCTTCACGATTGCTGGGCAGTGCTCCACCACATGAATTAAGCTCTCTAGGCCTTTTTGCTTTTCTTAAGTTTTAAGGTAGAATTTTCCACATAGAACCTTCCATTTTGTTCCTGGGAGCCATTTTGCACCACAAACCTTTTCTTGGGGTGGGGGAGGGGGTCAGTCATGGGACTTGAACTCTGTGCCTGAGTGCTGTCCCTCAGCTCTTCAGCTCAAGGCTAGCACTCTACCACTTGAGCCACAGCGCCACTTCTGGTTTTCTGGTGGTTAAGTGGAGATAAGAGTCTCACAGACTTTCTTGTCTGGACTGGCTTTGAACCATGAGCCTCAGCTCTTAGCCTCCTGAGTAACTAGGATTACAGGAGTGAGCCACTGGTGCCTGGCACAAACCTCTTATTTTGTTCTCTCAAATAGCTAAGACCACAGAAGTATACCACCTCTCCCATCTTATTTGAGATAAAGGACCTCCTTAGCTTTTCCCCCTGGACTGGCCTTAAACAGTGATTATTTCCACTCCCACACAATTTCTGCCTCGTTAGGCGTGAGCCACCATGCGTGTTTTTTGTTTTTATTCCAGTGTCTTTTCTGTTTCATGCACAAAATAGTAGACTAAAAGGTAGACAGAAGATCATCAAGTATAGCATGCTATTTTGTGTGTGGGGTTACTGAATCTTGAATGCAGGACCTCATACTTATTCTACTTTCTTGCTCACAGTTGGTTCTTCACCCTCGAACCATGCCTCCTATTTTCTTGTTCACAGCTGGTCCTCTACCACCTGAACCCTGCCTCCAGTCAATATTTAACTTTCTAATTTGATAAATGAAGAAACTGAGGACCAAGAAATTGAGTGTTAGTAAGTTTTTAAAAATTATGTCTACAGGACTCTGTGTCTGCAGACCACTTCTGGTATGATAGGTTTATTTTGTTAACCAATATATTTCATATATCGCCATGAGTTTTCCAAAAGCAAAATGAATGATTTACAAAGTGTCAGGCATCAATGGCTCACATGTATAATCTTAGCTACTCAGAAGTCTGAGATCTGAGGATCACAGTTCGAAGCCAGCCTGAGCAGAAAAGTTGGTGTGACTCTTAGCTCAATTAGGCCAGAGTGGAGATGTGTCTCAAGTGACTTTGAGCACAGAAGCTCAGGGACTACACCCAGTCCCTAAGGACCCAAGCCCCAGGATGCATACACACACACACACACACACACACACACACACACACACAAAGTATTACTATGTCACAAAGTACTTTATCAGTTAAATACAGAACCAGGAAAACATAAAAACTGATTCAAAAGAGATTTTCTTCTATTTTTTTTAGCATGCAGTAATTTTACAAAGGCATTTCATTGTGCTATTTCCATGCATGTACTTCTAATGAATTTATACCTGCTATTATGTTCTCTGATACCTTCTTCCCCCTTTTCAAACATCTGATAATGCGTTTCCTTTTTCCTTTTTCATGCATGTATATGAAGAACATCAACCATTTCTGTACCCTGCTCCCTCTCCTGCCAGTAACTCCTCATAAACTCTCATTTTACACTTGTGTCACTCATTTTGTCTTTCTTTAGGTCTAAATTTCAAAGCACATTTTTGAAAATAGGAACACACACAATTAGGAGTATTGTCAATTTCTGTGATCATCTTCTCTCCAAGGTAGAAATCAATTGTATCTCTACTGGACAAGGAAATGACAAAGTTCATTTGCTTCATTATGAATAAAATTTATTGCAATGTCATGTCAACCCATACTAAACTCAGCTTGTTAGAAGACCATTAGAAGTGCACATTCCTTTAGTATCAGCTAATTTCAGAGTAAGTATTTTTGTTAACCAGTATCTCCTCCTCCTAGCATGACATCTAGCCGTGTCTTTTGTCAATTTGCAAATAATTGGCAAGTTTTCTGACACAGTTTAAAGTTTCTGAATTATTAAAATGAAAACCCTTACAAGGCTGGGCGCTGGTGGCTCACACCTGTAATCTTAACTACTCAGGAGGCTAAGATCTGAGAATAGTGGTTCAAAGCCAACTCAGACAGGAAAGTTGGTGAGACTAATTAACCAGCAAAACATTGAAAGTGGAAGTGTGGCTCAAGTGGTAGAGCATTAGCCTTGAGCCGAAAAGAAAAGGAAAAACAAAGCTCAGAGACAGCACCCAGGACTTGAGTTCAAGCTGTAGGAGTGGCACTAGAAACAAGCAAAACCCTTACAAGAGTTTTTTTTTTATCATCTCCAGGTTTTACTTAAAAGTTCTCCAAAATGTCAAATACTGCCCTTCATAACACCACAATACCCAGTTCTGTTTCTTAGAAATCTTCCACTGTTAGGACTGCTGAGTGATACTTTTAGATAGACTTCATGTTAGTCAGAAAGGAAAATGTTAATTTCTTAATGTAAAAATAAACCAGGAGAACACGTTTTTTCTCACTGATTGCCTAACTGTTTTCTGGTACTTATAGCTGAGAGGGAAATTAAATTATCATCACTGATTGGGAGTTCAATGCTTGTTTTTATTTGGGGAGCAATCTGGAAACGGAGATGCCATTAGATAGGGAGGTAAAAATGTGATCTCCATGCCTGAGTGCCATGCACGCCAACTAGAAAGGAGCAGCCAATTTCTAGAATCAAAATTCGTACAGGTAACAAACCAGATTGATCCTGTTCTCCAGGGAAAGACAAAGGAAGGGGCTGTTTGTACAGCATTTTATCTGACTATAAACACCACCACCACCACCACCACCCATTTGTTACATAGAAAGTTTCCAAAACTACAGAAAAACCCTAACTATTGTGAACCTGCTTGTGTTTGTTTCCTTTCCACTCCTCTACTTCTGTGTTCTCTTCCTTCCTTTTTAATGTAGAGATATATTTTAGGCATGTTTAACCAACTTTCTTTTTCATGTAACACATCCTATGTTCTTAGATATTTCTACTACTCCATTATAAGTGGACGTGTAAATTGTAACAAAATAAAACATAACCTCAAATATTTGTTTTACAATGTGTATTTTAACTAAGGGTGTGATTTTTTAAAAAAAATCTAGTTTTTAATGATACCACCTTGCTCTTACAATATTTTAACCCCAAGTGCATTTTATTCTCAAAGATATCATTGAGGTCACTTGTGTCAACTTTTGAAAAGCTGAATCATTTTGTAATTTGATACTGGCTTATTTATATAGGTGTCACAAGAAAAATACACTGGATTAATTAAATTTCAAGAATGATTTTTCTTTAAAATATTCTTAAATAAATCTTTGGTTTAGTCATCACCCAGAATAGGATCTTTATAGGTGAATCTCACAAAAATTAGATGATAAAGTTTCAAGTTTGCTAGATCATTTGCAGCTATTATTCTTTAAAATGTACAACACAATGAGAGAGACTATTCTTTCTTTGGATTCAGGTATTACACAATCAATTCTGGCCAAGCAACTCAAATTGTACTTCTAATATTCTTCTAGTTCAAATTCCCTGCTTCAAAAGATTTTTGTTTGACAGAGGTTAGTAGGTTGTAAAGAATACACTATTATTTTAAATGAAAGAAATTTTGTGATGTGTGATAGTTCATGAAGATAAAACTTCTCACATCTGGACAAACAATATTTGTTGCAGACTGTAACTTGGTGGTAGAAGAAATTTGGAGGTTTGGGTAAAGCAGACTTCAAAATAGTGTAAGGTTAATAAACACTATTGTTCTCAATTCATGCCTCCATCCTCCTTTTAATATTCATTTAAATACCAAAAACCCCTCTGATTTTTAAAACTGTTTTTAGTTGAACACCATACCTCATCTAAGACAGCATTTAAAAATTAAGACTTTTTTAAAAAATAAATTTTAGAGTATTTAAGTACATGTTTGTCTGAGCAGCTCACACTGACTATTCTTCATGTATTTGTGGGTTTAATGGCCAGAAATAAGTCAATTCCATCTACATTTTTTACTGGTGTAAAATACCAGCATAATTTATTTTAATCAACGTAGCCCTCAGCAATTTCAACTATCTTAAGGGAAAGGGATGGAAATCTCTAGAGAATAAGAAAACGGAAAAGTGTGAATCACCTACATTTCTCATTTACCCATGCTAATTAAGACCAAGCATTTGAAAGTTACCATCTGAAGGAAAATTAAGCCAATTAACCCACTGATGAAGATAATTTTCAATATTCTATCAGGAGGCAAAAAAAAAATCTTCACCAGCCCTTTTTATTCCTACTGTGGAGATAATTTTCTTACTGTCTTTCAGCACTGAGAACTTAAACGAGTGTCATGCCAGTTCTGTGGGGTCTAATTGCAAATTTTATTTAAATTCTGATTTTCTGCCCCACAGTTTGGCTTCTGATTGGCTGGACCTGATTGCTTTCAGACATGATTAGATTTTATTTGTAGATCCTGGAAACTTACGTGGATGAGCATCTGGGCTAGAGGGAAATCCTCCTACAATCTGGCTTTTCTATGTCAACCAAAGCGTAAGAACCACTAGAGGGTCCTCAGGAAAGGAATTAATTTGAGAGCATTAATTACCAAATAATTACAGCCTGTGTATAATTTACTTATGAAGATGTATTTGCAGATCTAAAGATGTTTCTCAGATGAATACACTTCTCTTTAATTTCCACTGCGTTGTAGCATTTCATCTTTTATTGTTTTTACTGTTGCCTGGAATCAGCTCCTATTGCTAGCATAAAAAAGACTCATTACACTAGAAATAAAGCCTTTACTAGCTGAAATGCTCAGGTTACTTTGTCCATTTCTTTGTTAGATCTTTCCCCTGTTTGAGGGAAAGGAGAAGGAAAGATATAAAAAGGAGATACATATATACAGTTGACAACCTGAAATCTTTCAGGCTCCAATTATTCTTTAGCTAAATATGTTAATACTTTTCATAAGTCAGCCAACACTAAACTAGCTTGCACTGGAATAAAATAAAGCTGTTATGTCATATTTGTGCCTCTTTATGGTTTCAAGTTTTCTACAGAGTCCCACAAACCTGTCCAGACAGCTCATTATGATTGCAGCTCCAAGCTCCTTATTCCCAGTAAACATCTCCTCTAATCTTGCCTGTTTCTAGCTCAAACAGTTTGGGGGAAAATAATAGTAACTTCTCTCACTGTGGCAACCCACCGAGTCTCCACAAAGACCTCCTGTATTTTATTTATGAAGCACCATCTCAAACTGTTATAAAGACAGCAAGAATGTTAACAACCCCTAGAATCTCTTTGGAGATGCAGGTAGGACATGTCCATATGATATTTCTTATTTGTGGCACAGACATTTTATCTGATGTACTACTTTTGTATATTCTTAAAAGAAATAAAGCGCACAAGCAATGACAATATGACTACCTAGACATGTCCAAATAGCTCTTGGCAAAACTTTTTCCCCCCAAATCATTAGCATATGGCAGAGAAAAGTAAGTATATATTCAACTGTATTTACTACTGACTATAGTTTAGGCAGAATCACCCCTGCCATATTATATTAACTCTTGTAAAACACACACTTGTGAAGACAGCTCTCTCCTTTTAAGTTAGAACTCAAATCCTGGCATCGCAGCCACCCAACCCCTTTCAGTGCAGTGAGTTTTGGACCCGTCTACAGGCGTAGCTTTACTTAATGAGCTTCGTGGTGCTCAGCAGGAACAACTGTGAACTACAACAAAAACCTCCAGGGATCCGACTAAGGACAGCTAACACTGCATCCAGTTCTGTAACTGCTGCTTGTTTCCAGTTTGGGTTCATTTCCACCACCGATTAAAAATGAAAGATTAACAATTAAAGGGTCGGAGAGTGTTTGAAACAGACAAAGCAGGTTGATGCAAAAGAAAATGAACAATGAAAGAGACTTGTTATACAAGGAGGGGTCCAGGGAAGCTGGCGTCCTGAAGTCTTTCTCCAGGGCCTGTTATATACCCAGTCCCTTACCTAGCTCCCCTTAGGACAGGCACCTGATCCAATTGGTTGAGGGGTGGACACATGCTACGTGATTGGCTCCCCCAGCTCGGTGCATGCTTATGCATGGAGGGGCTCCTGATTGGACGCAGGGATGCAGGGCCACAGTCACAAAGGGCACGTGCATCTTGCTGAGTCAACCCCCCCCACTCCCCCAGGACTTAAGCATTTTCCTTAATCACCCCCCCCCCTCCATGTGGGAGCTGGTCCTGACTACCACCATGTACCTAGCTGGGGAGGCCTAACTTTTATCATTACCAGTTACTAAACCAGTCTAAGCTAGCAGGGACTACAAATTCCTAATGTAGATAGCCAAAGCGTTTGGAGTAAAAGCTTTGCCTGCCTCATGCTGGCTTTCTGGGAAATACACTCCCATCAGAACAGGGCCTGGAGCAGGCTTGCAGATCCCACACCCATTATCCTGTGTAGAAAGCAGGGCTGGCCTCCAAGAAAAGCTGACCTGCAGTGTGGGTGTGGCTGAGCCCCTGCTTTTACTTACTGGAGCTCTGGTGCCCAAGTCTGAACTACCGTATTTCTGTGCTGTTGTAACCCTTTATTCCTCAGACTGTCAGAGCTAGGAAATGTAAGCTCAGAAGAGGCAGTACCCAGCAGGAGGGGGACATGGGGTTGTGAAAACGTTGCCTAGCAGATTTGGGAGAGGAGGAGAAAGCCAATCTTTTCCCTTTGATGTGATGGCTCTGTCACCAGAGAGGAAAAACAAAACGAACAAAACACCTGCTTTCCTTAAAAGACATCGAACTCGAAGTAGCAGAGGCAGCCAGAGAGGAAGAAACATGGTACTTTTAGTAAAACCCTATGACCTAGCCATGCTTCAAGATCCTGCTTAGATTTTTAAGTTCCATAAAGAAATAGATTCCCATTCTAAAACTGAGCTCATTCAAGTTTATACTTGCCACTTGGAAAACAAAAGGCCTGGCAAATATATCCTCTTAAAGTTGTAAATTAAGTATTGATTTAAAACAACAACAAACAGCAGCAAACAGGAACCCGCATATGATAACGTGAAATTGACATTGCCATTTTGTCCCTGTCCTCTGATCAATGGAAAGAACACTTAAGCAGCATACCTCTTTCTTGCTGCCACTGGCTCCTGTGTTGATGAATGTCAGAAGTCCTGGCTAGTGATGGTTCTAGGTAGGAAGGTGACCAAACCCAGGAATAGTTGATGGGTGCCAAGGAGGTGACGTGCTATGAGGGTCACATCCTAATCAGCAAAGAATTCTGGGCTTCACTGCTATTTGCTGATTTCCTTCCATTGGGGCACCTGTACCGGTGTGGCAGAAAGGGATTCTGGGTCTGGGATGAACGGAAGAGTGGTCTCACCTGAGTAGTGAGGCCCATAGAATTGATGTCAGCTGCTTTTTCAATTCCTTCACTGGCTATGGAGTCTCATTCTTAAATGCAGAGCAGGTGAGCAGTAGTTTCACACACACCCCTCCCCATGAATTTCCCAGGTCAGTGAAAAAACAATTAAGCAGCTTCAGTTAGCACCTCCTCACAGGGAATTTATCTGGCCATTACAAACCCCTAAAACTGAAATTATTTACAGCTAGGCACAGTGGCTTATGTCTATAGTGTCAGCTGCTTGTAAGGCTCAGCATGTGTGCGGGGAAACAAGCTAACAAGTTTGAGACCAGCCTGGGCAATGTAGAGAGATCCTACTCAGCTCTACCTTTCCGTAGTTCAAAAGCACCCAAACCCAACAAGAGAAAAAGACTTAATTGTTGGCATGAAACTTTGACATGGAAAATTCCTATGCCTTTCACTAAGTTCAAAGGGGTTCTCCTTGGTGATATAGATTCCTCTAGCAGCTTAAAAACTGGCTGTGTGGGGTCCATGGAAGAGATACCACATAGATGAGAACCAGTTCTGTGTAAGGAAACAAAAACCCTTAAGAAGGTGTGCACAATATATGCAGAAAATCACTTCATAATGCATTTCCATTGATTTAGATGACAACAGAGGGAGGAATGCAATGTAAAATACTGTAACTTTCATAACCCATCCATTAGTAATGTGAAGATATAGCATATTTACGGTAGAAAGGCATCCAGATTTGTCCCAATTAACCTTGTAACTAGATGTACTCCAGCGCTTATTAATGACAGTAATGAGATGCAGACGAGACAATGCATTAAACATCATTGGCATATAAATTAAATTCACATACAGTTTAAAAGGAATAGATACCTTTATGTACTGGACACGAAGGGAAATTATTAAGAAGCTATTTCATAAGAAAAAGCTAATTAGAAAGAAAATTCAATACTTTCTCTAGTGTTCATCTCCATCAATGTTGGAAACAAGTTTGACCACGAACTAAGAAATTGTTCCCATTGAAATTACTGTGCAAGGTATGAAATTAATTTTATGATTGTCCCAATGGAAGCGAGAGTAGCTACAAATACTTATATGCCCATTATCATTTCCCTCTATATTGGCCTACATTTTAATTTGCTTAGGTTTCTATGTAAAGCTTATGAATAATTTAAAATAGATCTTCCTCTGTCTTTACAGCAAACGAGTAGTAGATAAAGGAACGAGATAGACATTTTGCTATACACAGCATCCAAACTCAGGAGCATAAAGCCAGTGTGAAATGTACCTTCAGAGGTCATCTAAGAAGGTCATTTGTAAGACACCACAATTAAAAAGTAGCCTGGTGTCCACCATTTAAACCACTTTTAACCATTTGACTGAAACGTGGTATATTTTGACAATTAGTTAGGAAAATTCCAGACAGGATTGGAGTGCCCTATGATTACTCTCAATCAGATTGTGCCCTGTATCTTGGAAGAAATATCTTAAAGACACCTGTGTTAGTTTGCTTGTTTTTTTTAAGGGGGTGAAGAAAATTTGGAATTCAACAGGGACACTGACCTCTTCAGACAATTAGTAGAAAACATTACCTTAGTGAAAGGCTGGAAACCAAACTGGATCTTCCCAGTTGTCACCAGCACATCACTTCTGCTTTCCTCCCTCAGATTTCACTCAGCTCCAGAGTCAATCTTAACAATAGCAGCAGCAGAACAGGGGGTGTGAGGCTCCCTCCCACCTATGTTATAAACATGACACAATCAGCCTGGCACCGGCATCAAGTATAATGGTGTCAGAGCCACCATCAGGAATCAATCAAAGACATTTTCCTTTTGTGACATTAACTTTTTCCTTCCTTCCTTCCTTCCTTCCTTCCTTCCTTCCTTCCTTCCTTCCTTCCTTCCTTCCTTCCTTCCTTCCTTCCTT